>NC_061508.1:80653942-80851191 GCF_022539505.1 Lolium rigidum
GCTTCGATGCGAGCAACGCATGAACAACGTGGAGGCTGGTGCTTTGCCTAGATCGCAAGATGCGATCTAGGCAGCATGTATCGCTCTACGATTGAGAGCCCTCGAGATGAAGGAGTTGGCGTCGCGCCGAGATTGGTTTGTTTTGGGTTGAGGCCGTGAGTTGTTGTTTATTCCATAAACCCTAGATACATATTTATAGTCCGTAGACTCTCTAATCGTGGGAATAGTCCCAACCGGGCACGGGCCCAATTCTAACTAACCGAAACGTATCCTACTATGTTACAGATACAAGGGCAAACTAGCCCAAATTCTCCGTGCAAGGCCGCTTCAGATATCTTCCACGTGTAGTCTTCCAAGCCTATCTCTCTTACGGCCCACCTCTGGATTTGTCCAAAATCTGGTGATAACAACAAGTTTTTACTTGTTTTCTAAATGAGTTACTTTTATAGTTAACTTTGGTCAAAGTACAAGTTGGTTATTAGAGTAGTAAGTTAGTCTCTTACAAGCAAAGCAAGGTAGCACCCCTCATGAATTAGAGCTAGTGCTAATGAACTAAACTTGACTACTCTAGATGGGAACCTTGTGAAGTTGAAAGATTTTTGAAACCTTGGAATGAAAGATGCATTCCATTGAATGATTTTTGAAGGTGAATATGACCAAGAGAAGATGGTGATTTTTGATAAAACATGATGTTGGTTTGAATGCGATACCTTTCCAATTATTAAGTACCCCCACAATACTCGATTATGGGTAGGGCTTAACTGGAAGTTTATGCGTCTTAGTATGGGTTCCCTCTAAACAAGCGTCATCGGGGTTATGCAAAGCTTGCCTCTACCACAAAAGAAACGATACGATATGATGCGAAATGAGGTGAATGTCGGCCCAAGCCCTGTGCAGTTCCCGTGGCTGATTGTCTGTCTTCAGGAGGCCAAGCTCATGGGGAGAAGGTGCTCATACTAGGATTCGTAAGTGAAAGGTTATGGTTGATGATCCGCGTACCGTGTTACGATGATTCGAGGAAATCCCGACGGATGAAATCAAATGTTGTGGCACAAGTGTGCAACCTCTGCAGAGTGTAAACCTATTCGAATAGCCGCGTCCACGGTTACGGACGGTTGGAAAGGCCATACAGTTTCCGACGTCATATCTTTGAAAATGATGTTGAAAGGTGATGGTGAAATGACTTGTGGTGGATTGAATTGAAATCGCCACTTGAATGGTGGGAATGACACTAATGTTCCCACTTGAGTTAGTTAGCAATTGAGTAAGCTTTTCTCAAAACTTTGTGAACTAAAACTAGCTTTATGCAAATAAACTAGAGCTTAGCAAACCCTACTGGAATGTCTAGCACTTACATTAGTATTGGTTTGCGAGTACTCAACGTACTCATGGCTTTGTCCCTGGCTATTCAAATGGCCAGAGTATGAAGATGACCAAGGAGATGACCAGCGGGACGCCTACGACAACTAAGCGCCTTAGACGTCAAGCGTTGGCACGTGTGGACTCAGAGAGTCCTTGTATCTTACGCTCCGCTATGTTGAACTAGGAACTTGTGTTTATTCGGTTGATCAATAGATCAACTATTACGTGTAATATGGATCATGTGATTCCAATTTGTAAGACTTATGGTTTGTAATGAATGATGGTTGTGATACTTAACTATTATGCCTGTAGCAACAAGTATTATGGATTTGACCCAAGGTTTATCGAACTCAGGGAGGAAGAGGTCAAAGATATCCCTCTCATGCAACCCCGCAACCACAAAGCAAGAAGTCTCTTGTGTCCCCAACACACCTAATAGGTGCACTAGTTCGGCGAAGAGATAGTGAAATACAGGTGGTATGAATAAGTATGAGCAGTAGTAACGGCACCGTAAAAGTGCTTTGCCAGGCGTAGTAACAAGCGTAGTAATGCAGCAGTAGTAACGCAGTAAAACAAGAAACAAGCAACGATAGCAGTATTCAGGAACAAGGCCTAGGGATTACACTTTCACTAGTGGACACTCTCAACATTGATCGCATAATAAATAACTCTATCTCATATGTGCTACATCCACTCTTTTGTTGGATGATGAACACCACGTTGCGTAGGATTACACGAACCCTCAATGCCGGAGTTAACAAGCTCCACAACATTCAATGTTCATATTTAAATAACCTTAGAGCATAATAGATCATTGCAAAATAAACCAAGAACTAACATAGCGCACACACCGTCCACATTACACTATGAAGGAGGAATAGATCACATCAATACTATCATAATGATAATTAACTCCACAATCTACAAGAGATCACGATCATAACCTACGCCAAGTACTACATGATGCACACACTAGTCACCTTTACACCATGCAGGAGGAATAGACTACTTTAATAACATCACTAGAGTAGCACATAGATGAATTGTGATACAAAACTCATATGAATCTCAATCATGTAAAGCAGCTCATGAGATCATTGTATTGAAGTACATAGGAGAGAGATTAACCACATAGCTACCGGTACAGCCCCGAGCCTCGATGGAGAACTACTCCCTCCTCATGGGAGACAAGCAGCGTTGATGAAGATGGCGGTGGTGTCGATGGAGAAGCCTTCCGGGGCACTTCCCCGTCCCGGCGGCGTGCCGGAACGGAGACTCCTGTCCCCCGCATCTTGGCTTCGCGATGACGGCGGTCTCGGAAGGTTTCTCGTACCGTGGCTTTTCCGTCTCGAGGTTTTAGGTCCGGGACCTTTATATAGGCGAAGAGGCGGCGTCGAAGGTCGAAGGGGCGACGACACCATAGGGCCGCGCGGCCGCGGGGTGGGCCGCGCCACCCTATCATCCGGGGGCCCCGTGGCCCCCTCCGGCGACTCTCGGGTGTTCTGGATGCTTCCGGGGATTCTAAGATCTCTGGCGTTGATTTCGTCCGATTCCGAGAATATTTCCTTACTAGGATTTCTGAAACCAAAAACAGCGAGAAACAAGAATCGGCACTTCGGCATCTTGTTAATAGGTTAGTTCCGTAAAATGCACGAATATGACATAAAGTGTGCATAAAACATGTAGATATCATCAATAATGTGGCATGGAACATAAGAAATTATCGATACGTCGGAGACGTATCAGCATCCCCAAGCTTAGTTCTCTGCCGTCCCGAGCGGTAAACGATAACAAAGATAATTTCTGGAGTGACATGCCATCATAACCTTGATCATACTATTGTAAGCATATGTAATGAATGCAGCGATCAAAACAATGGTAATGACATGAGTAAACAACTGAATCATAAAGCAAAGACTTTTCATGAATAGCACTTTCAAGACAAGCATCAATAAGTCTTGCATAAGAGTTAACTCATAAAGCAATAATTTAAAGTAAAGATATTGAAGCAACACAAAGGAAGATTAAGTTTCAGCGGTTGCTTTCAACTTGTAACATGTATATCTCATGGATAGTTGTCAATGCAAAGTAATATAACAAGTGCAATATGCAAGTATGTAGGAATCAATGCACAGCTTCACACAAGTGTTTGCTTCTTGAGGTGGAGAGAAATAGGTGAACTCGACTCAACATAAAAGTAAAAGAATGGTCCTTCAAAGAGGAAAGCATCGATTGCTATATTTGTGCTAGAGCTTTGGTTTTGAAAACATAAAGAGAGCATAAAAGTAAAATTTTGAGAGGTGTTTGTTGTTGTCAACGAATGGTAGTGGGCACTCTAACTACCTCATCAACCAGACTTTCAAGAGCGGCTCCCATGAAGGACGTTATCTCTACCAAGCAAGGTAGATCATCCCTCTTCTCTTTGTTTACACATGTACTTTAGTTTAGTTTTTCTTTATTTATGGATGACACTCCTCCCAACCTTTTGCTTACACAAGCCATGGCTAACCGAATCCTCGGGTGCCTTCCAACAATCACATACCATGAAGGAGTGTCTATTTGCAAAATTAAGTTGCTTACCGATGAATCGCAGCAAAACATGTGAAGAGAATTATTAATGCAAGTTAATTAATCAGGCTGGGAACCCCATTGCCAGCTCTTTTTGCAAAATTATTGGATAAGCGGATGATGCCACTAGTCCATTGTGAAAGTCCGTCAAAAGTAAATGACAAGATCGAAAGATAAAACACCACATACTTCCTCATGAGCTATAAAACATTGACACAAATAAGAGGTGATAAATTTTGAATTATTTAAAGGTAGCACTCAAGCAATTTACTTTGGAATGGCGGAGAAATACCATGTAGTAGGTAGGTATGGTGGACACAAATGGCATAGTGGTTGGCTCAAGGATTTTGGATGCATGAGAAGTATTCCCTCTCGATACAAGGTTTAGGCTAGCAAGGTTATTTGAAACAAACACAAGGATGAACCGGTGCAAGCAAAACTCACATAAAAGACATATTGTAAACATTATAAGACTCTACACCGTCTTCCTTGTTGTTCAAACTCAATACTAGAAATTATCTAGACTTTAGAGAGACCAATTATGCAAACCAAATTTTAGCAAGCTCTATGTATTTCTTCATTAATAGGTGCAAAGTATATGATGCAAGAGCTTAAACATGAGCACAACAATTGCCAAGTATCACATTATCCAAGACATTTTACCAATTACTACATGTAGCATTTTCCGTTTCCAACCATATAACAATGAACGAAGCAGCTTTCAACCTTCGCCATGAACATTAAAAGCTAAGAACACATGTGTTCATATGAACCAATGGAGCGTGTCTCTCTCCCACACAAGCATTTATTCAAACAAAAACAAAAACAAAAGCACACAGACGCTCCAAGTAAAGTACATAAGATGTGACCGAATAAAAATATAGTTTCAAGAGAAGGAACCTGATAATTTGTCGATGAAGAAGGGGATGCCTTGGGCATCCCCAAGCTTAGATGCTTGAGTCTTCTTGAAATATGCAGGGGTGAACCACCGGGGCATCCCCAAGCTTAGCCTTTTCACTCTTCTTGATCATAGTATATCATCCTCCTCTCTTGACCCTTGAAAACTTCCTCCACACCAAACTCGAAACAACTCATTAGAGGGTTAGTGCACAATAAAAATTAACATGTTCAGAGGTGACACAATCATTCTTAACACTTCTGGACATTGCCCAAAGCTACTGGAAGTCAATGGAACAAAGAAATCCATCCAACATAGCAAAAGAAGCAATGCGAAATAAAAGGCAGAATCTGTCAAACCAGAACAGTCCGTAAAGATGGATTTTATTGAGGCACCAGACTTGCTCAAATGAAAATGCCCAAATTGAATGAAAGTTGCGTACATATCTGAGGATCACTCACGTAAATTGGCTTAATTTTCTGAGCTACCTACAGGAGGCAGGTCGAAATTCGTGACAAAGCAAAGAAATCTGAAACTCGCGCAGTAATCCAAATCTAGTATTCACTTTACTATCAAAGACTTTACTTGGCACAACAAAGCACAAAACTAAGATAAGGAGAGGTTGCTACAGTAGTAAACAACTTCCAAGACACAAATATAAAACAAAGTACTCGTAGCAAAATAACACATGGGTTATCTCCCAAGAAGTTCTTTCTTTATAGCCGTTAAGATGGGCTCAGCAGTTTTTATGATGCACTTGCAAGAAATAGTAGTTGAAGCAAAAGAGAGCATCAAGAGGCAAATTCAAAACAAACTTAAGTCTAACATGCTTCCTATGCATAGGAATCTTGTAAATAAACAAGTTCATGAAGAGCAAAGTGACAAGCATAGGAAGATAAAACAAGTGTAGCTTCAAAAATTTCAGCACATAGAGAGGTGTTTTAGTAACATGAAAATTTCTACAACCATATTTTCCTCTCTCATAATAACTTTCAGTAGCATCATGAGCAAACTCAACAATATAACCATCACATAAAGCATTCTTATCATGAGTCTCATGCATAAAATTATTACTCTCCACATAAGCATAATTAATTTTATTAGTAATAGTGGGAGCAAATTCAACAAAGTAGCTATCATTATTATTCTCATCATCAAATATAGGAGGCATATTGTAATCATAATCAAATTTATCCTCCATAACAAGAGGTACTAAAAGACTACTATCATTATAATCATCATAAATAGGAGGCAAAGTATCATCAAAGTAAATTTTCTCCTCAATGCTTGGGGGACTAAAAAGATCATGCTCATCAAAACCAGCTTCCCCAAGCTTAGAATTTTCCATATCATTAGCAACAATGGTATTCAAAGTATTCATGCTAATATGTTCCATGGGTTTTTTAATTTTCGCATCAAACCATCCATGTCTTAAATCAGGAAATAGAATAAGAAGCTCACTATCGAGCATAAATACTCCCTCTTGGAGTTAAGAGCAAAAACTTGGCCAGAGCCTCTACTAATAACGGAGAGCATGCAAGATCATAAACAACACATAGTTAATAGCTTGATAATTAACATAACATAGTATTCTCTATCCATCGGATCCTGACAAACACAACATATAGTATTACAGATAGATGATCTTGATCATGTTAGGCAGCTCACAAGATCCAACAATGAAGCACAATGAGGAGAAGACAACCATCTAGCTACCGCTATGGACCCATAGTCCAGGGGTGAACTACTCACTCATCACTCCGGAGGCGACCATGGCGGTGAAGAGTCCTCCCGGGAGATGAATCCCCTCTCCGGCAGGGTGCCGGAGGAGATCTCCTGAATCCCCCGAGATGGGATTGGCGGCGGCGGCGTCTCGATGCAAGGTTTTCCGTATCGTGGCTCTCGGTACTGGGGGTTTCGCGATGGAGGCTATTTGTAGGCGGAAGGGCAGGTAAAGAGGCGGCACGAGGGGCCTACACCACAGGCCGGCGTGGCCAGGGCCTGGGCCGCGCCGGCCTGGTGTGTCGCCACCTCGTGGCCCCACTTCGACTCTCCTTCGGTCTTCTGGAAGCTTCGTGGAAAAATAGGACCCTGGGCGTTGATTTCGTCCAATTCCGAGAATATTTCGTTACTAGGATTTCTGAAACCAAAACAGCAGAACAAAGAATCGGCTCTTCGGCATCTTGTTAATAGGTTAGTTCCGAAAATGCACGAATATGACATAAAGTGTGCATAAAACATGTAGATATCATCAATAATGTGGCATGGAACATAAGAAATTATCGATACGTCGGAGACGTATCAGCATCCCTAAGCTTAGTTCTGCTCGTCCCGAGCAGGTAAAACGATAACAAAGATAATTTCTGAAGTGACATGCCATCATAACCTTGATCATACTATTTGTAAACATATGTAATGAATGCAGCGATCAAAACAATGGTAATGACATGAGTAAACAAGTGAATCATAAAGCAAAGACTTTTCATGAATAGTACTTCAAGACAAGCATCAACAAGTCTTGCATAAGAGTTAACTCATAAAGCAATAAATCAAAGTAAAGGTATTGAAGCAACACAAAGGAAGATTAAGTTTCAGCGGTTGCTTTCAACTTGTAACATGTATATCTTATGGATAATTGTCAACATAGAGTAATATAACAAGTGCAATATGCAAGTATGTAGGAATCAATGCACAGTTCACACAAGTGTTTGCTTCTTGAGGTGGAGAGATATAGGTGAACTGACTCAACATAAAAGTAAAAAGAATGGTCCTTCAAAGAGGAAAGCATCGATTGCTATATTTGTGCTAGAGCTTTTATTTTGAAAACATGAAACAATTTTGTCAACGGTAGTAATAAAGCATATGAGTTATGTAAATTATATCCTACAAGTTGCAAGCCTCATGCATAGTATACTAATAGTGCCCGCACCTTGTCCTAATTAGCTTGGACTACCGGATCATCGCAATACACATGTTTTAACCAAGTGTCACAATGGGGTACCTCCATGCCACCTGTACAAAGGTCTAAGGAGAAAGCTCGCATTTTGGATTTCTCGCTTTTGATTATTCTCAACTTAGACATCCATACCGGGACAACATGGACAACAGATAATGGACTCCTCTTTAATGCATAAGCATGTGGCAACAATTATTATTCTCATATGAGATTGAGGATATATGTCCAAAACTGAAACTTCCACCATGAATCATGGCTTTAGTTAGCGGCCCAATGTTCTTCTCTAACAATATGTATGCTCCAACCATTAAGGTGGTAGATCTCTCTACTTCGAACAAGACGGACATGCATAGCAACTCACATGATATTCAACAAAGAATAGTTGAGGCGTCCCCACAGATCGAGAGAGGCATGATAAATTGTATGGACATTTGCTATATAAAGGTAGCACTCAAGCAATTTACTTTGGAATGGCGGATAAAATACCATGTAGTAGGTAGGTATGGTGGACACAAATGGCATAGTGGTTGGCTCAAGGATTTTGGATGCATGAGAAGTATTCCCTCTCGATACAAGGTTTAGGCTAGCAAGGTTATTTGAAACAAACACAAGGATGAACGGTGCAGCAAAACTCACATAAAAGACATATTGTAAACATTATAAGACTCTACACCGTCTTCCTTGTTGTTCAAAACTCAATACTAGATATTATCTAGACTTTAGAGAAACCAAATATGCAAACCAAATTAGCAAGATCTAAGTGTTTCTTCATTAATGGGTGCAAAGTATATGATGCAAGAGCTTAAACATGAGCACAACAATTGCCAAGTATCAAATTATCCAAGACATTTTAGAATTACTACATGTAGCATTTTCCAATTCCAACCATATAACAATTTAACGAAGAAGAAACTTCGCCATGAATACTATGAGTAAAGCCTAAGGACATACTTGTCCATATGCTACAGCGGAGCGTGTCTCTCTCTCATACAGTGAATGCTAGGATCCATTTTATTCAAACAAAACAAAAACAAAAACAAACCGACGCTCCAAGCAAAGCACATAAGATGTGGCCGAATAAAAATATAGTTTCAGGGAGGAACCTGATAATGTTGTCGATGAAGAAGGGGATGCCTTGGGCATCCCCAAGCTTAGACGCTTGAGTCTTCTTGAAATATGCAGGGGTGAACCACCGGGGCATCCCCAAGCTTAGAGCTTTCACTCTCCTTGATCATATTGTATCATACTCCTCTCTTGATCCTTGAAAACTTCCTCCACACCAAACTCGAAACAACTCATTAGAGGGTTAGTGCACAATAAAAATTAACATGTTCAGAGGTGACACAATCATTCTTAACACTTGTGGACATTGCATAAAGCTACTGGACATTAATGGATCAAAGAAATTCATCCAACATAGCAAAAGAGGCAATGCGAAATAAAAGGCAGAATCTGTCAAAACAGAACAGTCCGTAAAGATGGATTTTATTGAGGCACCAGACTTGCTCAAATGAAAATGCCCAAATTGAATGAAAGTTGCGTACATATCTGAGGATCACTCACGTAAATTGGCTTAATTTTCTGAGTTACCTACAGAGAATTAGACCCAGATTCGTGACAGCAAAGAAATCTGTTTCTGCGCAGTAATCCAAATCTAGTATTCACTTTACTATCAAAGACTTTACTTGGCACAACAAAAATCAAAACTAAGATAAGGAGAGGTTGCTACAGTAGTAAACAACTTCCAAGACTCAAATATAAAACAAAAATACTGTAGTAAAAACATGGGTTGTCTCCCATAAGCGCTTTTCTTAACGCCTTTCAGCCTAGGCGCAGAAAGTGTATATCAAGTAACATCAAGAGATGAAGCATCAACATCATAATTTGTTCTAATAATAGAATCATAAGGTAACTTCATTCTCTTTCTAGGGAAGTGTTCCATACCTTTCTTGAGAGGAAATTGATATTTAATATTACCTTCCTTCATATCAATAGTAGCACCAACGGTTCGAAGAAAAGGTCTTCCCAATATAATGGGGCAAGATGCATTGCATTCAATATCCAAGACAACAAAATCAACGGGGACAAGGTTATTGTTAACCATGATATGAACATTATCAACTTTCCCCAAAGGTTTCTTCTTAGCATTATCAGCGAGATTAACATCCAAATAACAATTTTTCAATGGTGGCAAGTCAAGCATATCATAGACTTTCTTAGGCATAACAGAAATACTTGCACCAAGATCACATAAAGCATTACAATCAAAATCATTGACCCTCATTTTAATCATGGGCTCCCAACCATCCTCTAGCTTTCTAGGAATAGAAGTTTCAAGTTTTAGTTTCTCTTCTCTAGCTTTTATGAGAGCATTTGTAATATGTTTTGTGAAAGCCAAGTTTACAGCGCTAGCATTGGGACTCTTAGCAAGTTTTTGTAAGAACTTTATAACTTCAGAGATGTGGCAATCATCAAAATCTAAATCATTACAATCTAAAGCAATGGGATTATCATCCCCAAGGTTGGAAAAAATTTCAGCTGTTTTATCACAGGCAGTTTCAGCAGTTTTAGCAGTTTCAGGTAATTTTGCGCGCTTTGCACTAGGAGTAGAAACATTGCCAACACCAATTACTTTACCATTAATAGTAGGAGGTGCAGCAACATGTGAATCATTAGCATTGCTAGTGGTGGTAATAGTCCAAACTTTAGCTACATTTTTCTCTTTAGCTAGTTTTTCATTTTCTTCTCTATCCCACCTAGCACGCAATTCAGCCATTAATCTTATATTCTCATTAATTCTAACTTGGATGGCATTTGCTGTAGTAACAATTTTATTTTCAATATCCTTATTAGGCATAACTTTCGATTTCAAAAGATCAACATCGGAGGCAAGACTATCAACCTTAGAAGCGAGAATATCAATTTTATTGAGCTTTTCCTCAACAGATTTGTTAAAGGCAGTTTGTGTACTAATAAATTCTTTAAGCATAGCTTCAAGTCCAGGGGGTGTATTCCTATTATTGTTGTAAGAATTCCCATAAGAATTAGCATAACCGTTACCATTATTATAAGGATATGGCCTATAGTTATTACTAGAGTTGTTTCGATAAGCATTGTTGTTGAAATTATTATTTTTAATGAAGTTTACATCAACATGTTCTTCTTGGGCAACCAATGAAGCTAACGGAACATTATTAGGATCAACATTAGTCCTATCATTCACAAGCATAGACATAATAGCATCAATCTTATCATTCAAGGAAGAGGATTCTTCAACAGAATTTACCTTCTTACCTTGTGGAGCTCTTTCCGTGTGCCATTCAGAGTAATTAACCATCATATTATCAAGGAGCTTTGTTGCTTCACCAAGAGTGATGGACATAAAGGTACCTCCAGTAGCTGAATCCAATAGGTTCCGCGAAGAAAAGTTTAGTCCTGCATAGAAGGTTTGGATGATCATCCAAGTAGTTAGTCCATGGGTTGGGCAATTTTTAACCAAAGATTTCATTCTTTCCCAAGCTTGAGCAACATGTTCATTATCCAATTGTTTAAAATTCATTATGCTACTCCTCAAAGATATAATTTTAGCAGGGGGATAATATCTACCAATAAAAGCATCCTTGCATTTAGTCCATGAATCAATACTATTCTTAGGCGAGAGATAGCAACCAATCTTTAGCTCTTCCTCTTAATGAGAAAGGAAACAATTTCAATTTAATAATATCACCATCTACATCCTTATACTTTTGCATTTCACACAATTCAACAAAATTATTGAGATGGGCAGCAAGCATCAGAACTAACACCAGAAAATTGCTCTCGCATAACAAGATTCAATAAAGCAGGTTTAATTTCAAAGAATTCCGCTGTAGTAGCAGGTGGAGCAATAGGTGTGCATAGGAAATCATTATTATTTGTGGTTGTGAAGTCACACAACTTAGTATTTTCAGGGGTGGCCATTTTAGCAGTAGTAAATAAAACAAACTAGATAAAGTAAATGCAAGTAACTAATTTTTTTGTGTTTTTGATATAGCAAACAAGATAGTAAATAAAGTAAAGCTAGCAACTAATTTTTTTGTGTTTTGATATAATGCAGCAAAAAAGTAGTAAATAAAATAAAGCAAGACAAAAACAATGTAAAGAGATTGGGAAGTGGAGACTCCCCTTGCAGCGTGTCTTAATCTCCCGGCAACGGCGCCGTAAATTTGCTTGATGCGTGTAGCCGACACGTCCGTTGGGAACCCCAAGAGGAAGGTGTGATGCGCACAGCGGCAAGTTTCCCTCAGTAAGAAACCAAGGTTTAATCGACCCAAGTAGGAGTCAACAAGCACGTTGAAGGTTGATGGCGGCGGGATGTAGTGCGGCGCAACCCCGGAGATTCCGGCGCCAACGTGGAACCTGCACAACACAACCAAAGTACTTTGCCCCAACGAAACAGATGAGGTTGTCAATCTCACCGGCTTGCTGTAACAAAGGATTAACCGTATTGTGTGGAAGATGATTGTTTGCAAGAAAACAAGTAAAGAACAAGTATTGAAGCAGATTTGTATTTCAGTATAAAAGAATGGACCGGGGTCCACAGTTCACTAGAGGTGTCTCTCCCATAAGATAAAAGCATGTTGGGTGAACAAATTACAGTCGGGCAATTGACAAATAGAGAGGGCATAAAAATGCACATACATGTCATGATAAATATAGTGAGATTTAATTGGGCATTACGACAAAGTACATAGACCGCTATCCAAGCATGCATCTATGCCTAAAAAGTCCACCTTCGAGGTTATCATCCGAACCCCTTCCAAGTATTAAGTTGCAAAACAACAGACAAATTGCATTAAGTATGGTGCGTAATGTAATCAACAACTACATCCTTAGACATAGCATCAATGTTTTATCCCTAGTGGCAACAGCACATCCACAACCTTAGAACTTTCCGTCACTCGTCCCGCATTCAATGGAGGCATGAACCCACTATCGAGCATAAATACTCCCTCTTGGAGTTAAGAGCAAAAACTTGGCCAGAGCCTCTACTAATAACGGAGAGCATGCAAGATCATAAACAACACATAGGTAATAGCTTGATAATTAACATAACATAGTATTCTCTATCCATCGGATCCCGACAAACACAACATATAGTATTACAGATAGATGATCTTGATCATGTTAGGCAGCTCACAAGATCCAACAATGAAGCACAATGAGGAGAAGACAACCATCTAGCTACTGCTATGGACCCATAGTCCAGGGGTGAACTACTCACTCATCACTCCGGAGGCGACCATGGCGGTGAAGAGTCCTCCGGGAGATGAATCCCCTCTCCGGCAGGGTGCCGGAGGAGATCTCCGTAATCCCCGAGATGGGATTGGCGGCGGCGGTGTCTCGCAAGGTTTTCCGTATCGTGGCTCTCGGTATCGGGGGTTTCACGACGGAGGCTATTTGTAGGCGGAAGGGCAGGTAAAGAGGCGGCACGAGGGGCCCACACCACAGGCCGGCGCGGCCAGTGGCCCGGGCCGCGCCGCCCGGTGTGTCGCCACCTCGTGGCCCCACTTCGACTCTCCTTCGGTCTTCTGGAAGCTTCGTGGCAAAATAGGACCCTGGGCGTTGATTTCGTCCAATTCCGAGAATATTTCGTTACTAGGATTTCTGAAACCAAAAACAGCAGAAAACAACAACTGGCTCTTCGGCATCTTGTTAATAGGTTAGTTCCAGAAAATGCACGAATATGACATAAAGTGTGCATAAAACATGTAGATATCATCAATAATGTGGCATGGAACATAAGAAATTATCGATACGTCGGAGACGTATCAGTGGCCCATTTCTACATTTTCTTTTATTTCAGTTTTCCTTTTTCTGTTTTCCATTTTGTTAATTTAAATATTGTTTTGAATTCAATCATATTTTGTAAATTTGATTGATTGAATTCAAGTAATATTCATTCCAGGCACTTAAAGATTGTTGTTGTGTATTAACAATCTTAATATGGTACTAAAACATTGGTTTCTTAATTACTATTGGTATTTGGTTTTAAATATTCCTATTGACATGAATTTGAATATCCTCTTGAAAATATTCAAATTATTTTCCAATGATATTTTTCTCACTTAGTGATATGTAGGTTTTATTTGGTATTACTTTGCAAGAAACAATCTCATGGTAATATTTATTACTGGATTTCAAATAAGAAGGTGGTTTTAATGGCATGATTTCATGTGCTAAAATGTCTCTAAGGATTTGACCTCCTATTTGATTATTTTGTCACTTGACTATTATTTCATATACATAATTATGTGTTAATGAATTGGAAACTCAGCTTCAACTCCTTCCAAGTTTAGTATTAATACTATTGTTTAGTAACACCTTAAAATACCTAGAATAGGTACTATTCTCATCATGGTTTGGTCTTGGTTGTAAAGATAAGTGGTTGATCACCACTTATGGGTTTTAACTATAGGACTTAGCATTAGGTATTTCTTATGTTTAATAATTGAAGCATAAGGATTAACTAGTGAGCAATTATAGAGTTCTAACTATATTCACCTAATGATGCATGGTTTGGAACTTAGTTGTGGTTTAGGTTTTAGTTGTGATCACTCAAGTGATACACAAACTAGGTTTAAGACATAATTCTAGGTTATAGAGATGAAATGACACCATATTGCATGTGCTAGGGTTAATCTCCCCTAACCATGATAAGGTGGTGGCCTACTTGACATTTTATGTTCTCCCCTAGTTACTAAGATATTTAGAATTGCTTTTATCTTCTACCAATAGATTTCTATTATTATCCTTAATTTATTATTAAAGTAACTAAAGTGGTTATGGTTCTTTTTATAGTTAACTTTGGTTATATGGATGAATGGTTTCTCACCATATTAAGTATGGAGTTTTATTCTAAAGTTTTCTTAGGTTCTTTTAATTTATGAAATATAGATATGGTAGGATTCTAATTGTGATCACCAAGTGGTTCACAAGTAAAGGTTGGGATGTAAGCCTAGGTTGCTTACCAGTTACCTCCCTATGATTTCATGTGGTGAATAACATCTCCTAATCCTATTAGGATTTAACTTATCCTCACATACCTCAAGAGCATGATCATGGTTTAAGCATGATCAACTTGTTCTTAATATCTTTACCTCAAGTTCTTAGAATTTATGATCATTACTCATTTTATAATGATCAAGGTTTGGCTTCCTAAGTTATCTCTCAAGAATTAGGTTTCTCACTACCAAGATTAAGTATTGTCTTGATCAACTAAATATAATCACTTCTATTTTACTTTCTTGGATGGGACTACTATGGTTGCTTCAATAATTTATATCCCAGGAGAATACCTGAGATATTCTGTTAGGGTTTTACTTAAGCAATGTTGATATACTCATCTGGTTATATGGATAGTTCTCTCCCTCAAATTCAAATGTTGCCTCAACTAACTTGAGTGTAGCACCATAGCTTGAGCTCTCTTTCATAGGAATAGTTATTCTAGGGTTTATGGTGTGTTCACAATATCTCAATAGGTATCTAGTCTAAAACTCCACTTGGTTATCTTGATTGAATTAATCTCCTCCTTACTTTATCAGTTCATGGATATGGTATTATTCCATGTGATATTAGGTTATCTCACCACTCCAAGGGAAATGGTTTACAACCTAATGCTTTAGTTCAACGGTTGTCCTTTATTCTTAAATGGATAAATCTTGGATTGATATGAATGGTCTCTCTCATTTGGGAATGACTTGAATAATACTCTAGGGTTCCTCTTGAAGATGATGTTGTGATCATATGGATATTTATATCCAAGGTTTGCCTCAAGGTTTGTCATTGCTTCCCTAAACAAAATAGGACTCTCACCTATCTAGGTTTGATGTATAATAATTTGGAATAGAGAAGAATTATATTCCTTAGTTGGATCTCCTTGTCTTGTTTCCAAGATGAAGGTAGAATGAATATCATAGGGTTTATGATAAGTGCATGGATTAGTTTAAGACATGGAGAAGATAAGTGAAGAATAGTTTCTCCAATTATTGTTACTTGATTTCCAATTTAATGGATGTTCATATGTTATGGCAAGGAATATCATGTTGTGATCTTTAATAAGATCAAGTAGTTGATCCTTGATTAATAAGTTCTTGTGTTGATTTTAATTCCATTTGATCTAACCCCTTAGATCAAATTATCCCTACCCAAAACAAGGTTTTGGCAAAGTCACATTGAGGTTTATAGCGCTTGACTTGATGATCTACTTCAATTCCACCAAGGTCAAGTGAAACTTCGCTATCTTGTGAACTGTTTTACTTTAAAGCGTGAAAATTCCCCAGATTTTCTATGCATGAATGAAATGCACACATCTGTTTCCTCTATTTTTGTAACCGCATTACCTGGGATATTACAATGGTCGAACAAGAAAAAGATAAGCAAAAGAGGAAAGAAAAGGAATAAAACAACAAAAACAAGAAACTCACCCGGCCGCCTCCGGAACCTTCTTGGGCCCCGCCCGGCGTTGCTTCTTCAGCTTCGCCTCCAGCTGGCCGGTGGTCTGATCGTTGGCCCGCTTCCGCCCCTTGGGCGCAGATGAGGAAGTCGCCGAAGCCGCAGGCGGCCTCATCGACACAGGCACTGCGCGGATCGGCACCGAGGCGGACGTCGCCTGCTCCTCCTGCTGCTCCTCCTCCTGCTGTTGTGGAGAAGGCGGCGGATTGTGTTCCCCCTGGGCGGCTTGCTCAGCCGCCTCCGGGCTCTCGTTGTCGCCGGCTTGGTCAGCCGGATCAACATGATCCGGCGTCCACTTCTTCTGCTCCAGGTTGCCGTCCTCAACCGACTAACGAGCGAAGAGCTACAGACAAATAAGAACAGTAAGACATAAGCTGGCCACGCAGCCGCAAGCCGGTATCCGGCCAGAAGAAAGAAGGACTCACCACAGGCGGCAGCTCGAACCGGCTGTAGGGCTCCATCCCCCAGTCCCAGTTGTCGGGTAACTTCGCCTGGGAGACAAAGTTTACCCGCCTGGCGACTTGGGCCTTGGTGAGCTCCACCTTGGACGTCCGGGTAGGATCGAACTTACCGGACATATGGCAGATCTTGTGGGTGCGTGCCTGAAGAGGTAGCACCCGGCGGGAAGCATAACAACAGAGGAGGTCAGCTGCGCACAGCCGGCCTTCCGCAACACACTCCGGGAGGAAGTCCCAGAGCATGTTCACCTCCGCATCCGGGTCCGCCGACTTGTGGTTGGCGCCCCAGTTGAGCTGGGCAGCCGACGGGTCAGGGTTGTATTCCGGCAGGTTGATCTGGTTGAACACCGGGTTGTCGCTCTTCACGTAGAAGAACGACATCTGCCATTTCTTCACCGAGTCCACAGTCGGGATCTTCGGGAAGGGCGTGCCCGTGCGGGAGTAGATCGAGGCGGCGCCGCAGGCTCGCATCTGGCCATCGGTGGTCTGCGTCTTCAGGTAGAAGAGCCGGATCCAGAGGTCCACGTCAGGCCACAAGCCGGCGTAACCTTCCATGAAGGCCACGTAGCAGCTCAGCGCGACGAAAGCGTTGGCCGGCAGGTGGTGCGGCTGTAGGCCGAAGAAATCGAGAAATGGGCGAAGGAAGGGCGAAACCGGCAGGCCCAGCCCCCGGTCGAAGTGCGCCCCGAAGACGACGCGCTCGCCGGGTTGCGGATCCGGCGCCACCTCGGCCCCCGGAGCTCGCGTGATCACTTTCGGCGGGATCCGGCGGAGGCGCACGAGGCGAGCGATGTCCTCATCCGTCATATACGAGCCTGATACGTCCCAAACGTATCTATAATTTCTTATGTTCCATGCTACTTTTATGATGATACTCACATGTTTTATACACATTATATGTCATTATTATGCATTTTCCGGCACTAACCTATTGACGAGATGCCGAAGAGCCAGCTTGTTGTTTTCTGCTGTTTTTGGTTTCGAAATCCTAGTAAGGAAATATTCTCGGAATTGGACGAAATCAACGCCCGGGGGCTTATTTTTCCACGAAGCTTCCGGAAGACCGGAGGAGATACGAAGTGGGGCCACGGGGCGCCGCCACACTAGGGCGGCGCGGCCTAGAGGGGGCCCGCGCGGCCCTAGCGTGTGGGGCCCCGTGACACCTCCCCGACCTGCCCTTCCGCCTACTTAAAGCCTTCGTCGCGAAACCCCCGGACCGAGAGCCACGATACGGAAAACCTTCCGAAGACGCCGCCGCCGCCAATCCCATCTCGGGGGATTCAGGAGATCGCCTCCGGCACCCTGCCGGAGAGGGGAATCATCTCCCGGAGGTCTCTTCATCGCCATGATCGCCTCCGGATCGATGTGTGAGTAGTCCACCCCTGGACTATGGGTCCATATCATTAGCTAGATGGTTGTCTTCTCCTCATTGTGCTATCATGGAGTCCAAGATCAATCTCTATTTGTAATCCTACATGTTGTGTTTATTGGGATTCGATGAATATTGAATTCTATGTCAAGTTGATTATCAATCTATCATATATGTTGTTTATGTTCTTGCATGCTCTCCGTTGCTAGTAGAGGCTCTGGCCAAGTTGATACTTGTAACTCCAAGAGGGAGTATTTATGCTCGATAGTGGGTTCATGCCTCCATTAAATGCGGGACGATGACGTGAAAGTTCTAAGGTTGTGGATGTGCTGTTGCCACTAGGGATAAAACATCGATGCTTTGTCTAAGGATATTTGTGTTGATTACATTACGCACCATACTTAATGCAATTGTCCATTGTTTGCAACTTAATACTGGAGGGGGTTCGGATGATAATCTGAAGGTGGACGTTTTAGGCATAGATGCATGCTGGATAGCGGTCTATGTACTTTGTCGTAATGCCCTGATTAAATCTCATAGTACTCATCATGATATATGTGTGTGCATTGTTATGCCTTCTTTATTTGTCAATTGCCCAACTGTAATTTGTTCACCCAACATCCGTTTATCTTATGGGAGAGACACCACTAGTGAACCGTGGACCCCGGTCCAATTCTTTACATCCGAAATACAATCTACTGCAATTGTTCTTTACTTGTTCTTCGCAAACAACCATCATCATCCACACTATACATCTAATCCTTTGTTTACGACAAGCCGGTGAGATTGACAACCTCACTGTTACGTTGGGGCAAATTACTTTGATTGTGTTGTGCAGGTTCCACGTTGGCGCCGGAATCCCTGGTGTTGCGCCGCACTACACTCCGCCACCAACAACCTTCACGTGTTCCTTGACTCCTACTGGTTCGATAACCTTGGTTTCTTTCTGAGGGAAAACTTGCTATTGTGCGCATCACACCTTCCTCTTGGGGTTCCCAACGGAAGTGTGCTTACACGCCATCAGGGCCCTCCCACGAACCGCTTGGGGGAGCCATGGCCGTGGAAGAGGAAGACGAAGAAGACCAAGAAAGCGCAAAGGGCGACGAAGAGCCACTAGACGGAGGCGAGAAAAAACGAAAAAAGAGTAACATGTTGTCAGACATACATCAACATATAAATGAATAGTTGAACTCCTAGGCGAGAAAAAATGAAAATAGAGTAGATGTGAACTTCGCAAATTAATAGAAGTGAGCTTCACAAACTTCTCAAATAAAGAACCGATGTAGCTTAACTAGTGAACTTCCTATTTTCCACTTTTTTTACAGTAAATGGAACTTCTATTCCAGGTCAAAACAAAGTGCATATCTAAACCTAATGGATGAACTAAATAGCAAGTAGCAAGAGATGTAAACTTCATGAATTAGGGGAAGAGAACTACAAGGATTAGAAGAAATGAACTTCACATACTGCACTCGTCCTGGCAATGCTCCTGAGAGAATATCGTTGGCATCCTGTAGCTGCTCGAGTATTGTGCAAACGCAAACTAACTTCCTGCCAGAGAATGAACTTTAGGACAAGAAAAAGGCGAACCTCCTGAATTTTTTTATTGTAGAAGTAACATGTTGTCAGACATACATCAACATATAAATGAATAGTTGAACTCCTAGGCGAGAGAAAAATGAAAATAGCAGTAGATGTGAATTTCGCAAATTAATAGAAGTGAGCTTCACAAACTTCTCAAATAAAGAACCTCTGTAGCTTAACTAGTGAACTTCCTATTTTCCACTTTTTTACAGTAAATAGAACTTCTATTCCAGGTCAAAACAAAGTGGGTGTACACTGCTCTGTTTCTCACATTCAGTGTCCATCATCGTTTCATACCATTATATACATTTGTATATGCACTTGGTTTTACTAACAGACTAGTTTATACATACATGGATGAAGGGGTTGTATGAAGCAATGGCATGCAAATGCTTTTTGGGAGACAAACTAAGAAATAAAAAGGAAATGACAAACATGAGTTGGGCGACTGTAGGCTACCATGAATTGTAATTAACTCTGGCTTGTGTTGGACTTCTTTTTAACTGCAATCTATGATTTTTTAAACTGGAATTATCATATTTTTAATGAGATTCTAGCTCTGGCATAGTGAAATCTTTGACAACATATAATCATTTATTGAGAAAGAAAAATGAACTTCAGCAAGAGACAAGGTGCACTTCAGGACCAAAACTAAAACTCGAGAATATGCACTTCTATTTTGGGATCATCTCACTGCTAGGAAAACTAAAAGTGCACTCCACTAGATAAATTCTATTAACTGATCATTTTTAGCCAGATACAAACACTTCTATTTCACATCAGTGGCATCACTAGTATGCAGCAGTGATAACAGTAGTTCACATCAGCGGGAGCATAAGTTCTCTTGAGTACCTGCATGAACCTGGTGCTAGAGGGAGTCCGGAGCGACGCTCGCCGAAGAAGAATGGAACCTCGGCTGCACACGAATCCAGTATGAAAGAAGTGCCTTTTTGTGTGATGAACAGACCCACAATGAAAATTGAACTTCTCATCTAAACAATCAAGATTTCTACCCTATTTTTGGTATTCGAAAATGCAACTCATCCAAGAATTTATGTGCGCACCAACCAGACCACAAAGCATTCCTGAACTTCACAGCGATAAACTGAAGATGATATTCACGCAGATGAACTGAACCTCAGAAAATTCAGAGATCGCAATGAGGTTGTTTCTTTTCCTGGAGCCGTGATGAGAGCCAGTCCATGACAAAGGGTTAGAGGAAGTGTTGTTCGTGTCAATGGGCGTCTGGTCAGAGCAGTGCGACCAGGAAATATTTTTAATTTTTTTTGAGAAGTTAACTCACTAACTTCAGAATACATGATGCACTAACTTCAGAATACGTGATGCACTAACTTCAGAATACGCGATGCACTACAGTCTGCTCAAGATTTTCGGATTACACAAATGAAATAGCACAAAAGCAAGCATGAGCACTGTGATTTTTGCTAGTAATATGATTCTGACGACTACTCTAGAAGCAAAAACGGGAAAATTGAAAGAGCCCGTGATACGTCTCCGACGTATCGATAATTTCTTATGTTCCATGCCACATTATTGATGATATCTACATGTTTTATGCATACTTTATGTCACATTTATGCATTTTCCGGCACTAACCTATTAACGAGATGCCGAAGAGCCAGTTGCTGTTTTCTGCTGTTTTTGGTTTCAGAAATCCTAGTAAGGAAATATTCTCGAAATTAGACGAAATCAACGCCCAGGGTTCTATTTTGCCACGAAGTTTCCAGAAGACCGAAGAGAAGACGAAGTGGGGCCACGGGGCGCCGCCACACTAGGGCGGCGCGGCCAGCATAGGGCCCGCGCGGCCTTGTTGTGTGGGGCCCCCGTGACCCCTCCGAGGCTACCCTTCCGCCTACTTAAAGCCTCCGTCACGAAACCCCCAGTACCGAGAGCCATGATACGGAAAACCTTCCAGAGACGCCGCCGCCGCCAATCCCATCTCGGGGGATTTAGGAGATCGCCTCCGGCACCCTGCCGGAGAGGGGATCATCTCCCGGAGGACTCTTCACCGCCATGGTCGCCTCCGGAGTGATGAGTGAGTAGTTCACCCCTGGACTATGGGTCCATAGCAGTAGCTAGATGGTCGTCTTCTCCTTATGTGCTTCATTGTCGGATCTTGTGAGCTGCCTAACATGATCAAGATCATCTATTTGTAATGCTATATGTTGTGTTTGTCGGGATCCGATGGATAGAGAATACTATGTTATGTTGATTATCAATCTATTACCTATGTGTTGTTTATGATCTTGCATGCTCTCCGTTATTAGTAGAGGCTCTGGCCAAGTTTTTACTCTTAACTCCAAGAGGGAGTATTTATGATCGATAGTGGGTTCATGCCTCCATTAAATCTGGGACAGTGATAGAAAGTTCTAAGGTTGTGGATGTGATGTTGCCACTAGGGATAAAACATTGATGCTATGTCCGAGGATGTAGTTATTGATTACATTACGCACCATACTTAATGCAATTGTCTGTTGTTTGCAACTTAATACTGGAAGGGGTTCGGATGATAACTTCGAAGGTGGACTTTTTAGGCATAGATGCATGTCTGGATAGCGGTCTATGTACTTTGTCGTAATGCCCAATTAAATCTCACAATACTCATCATATCATGTATGTGCATGGTCATGCCCTCTCTATTTGTCAATTGCCCGACCGTAATTTGTTCACCCAACATGCTATTTATCTTATGGGAGAGACACCTATAGTGAACTGTGGACCCCGGTCCATTCTTTTACATCGAATACAATCTACTGCAATACTTGTTCTACCTGTTTTCTGCAAACAATCATCATCCACACTATACATCTAATCCTTTGTTACAGCAAGCCGGTGAGATTGACAACCTCACTGTTTCGTTGGGGCAAAGTACTTTAGTTGTGTTGTGCAGGTTCCACGTTGGCGCCGGAATCCCTGGTGTTGCGCCGCACTACATCTCGCTGCCATCAACCTTCAACGTGCTTCTTGACTCCTACGGGTTCGATAAACCTTGGTTTCTTACTGAGGGAAACTTGCTGTTGTACGCATCACACCTTCCACTTGGGGTTCCCAACGGGCGTGTGCTTTACGCGTTATCAAGCTAAATTTCTGGCGCCGTTGCCGGGGAACCGAAGAAAAGCTACACCACAAATATTTCTAACTCCCACATCAACTACACGCCAGCAAGTAAATTTCTGGCGCCGTTGCCGGGGAGATCAAGACACACTGCAAGGGGAGTCTCCATAATCCAATCTCTTTACTTTGTTTTTGTCTTGCTTTATTTTATTTACTTTCTTCTTTGCTGCATTATATCAAAACACAAAAAAATTAGTTGCTAGTTTTACTTTATTTACTGTCTTGTTCTCTATATTAAAAACACAAAAAAATTAGTTACTTGCATTTTACTTTTTGTTACCATGTCTAGTTCTGCACCTGTTACTTCTTCACCTGAGGAATTAGTCTTCACTTTTAAACAAGGGGACGAGGAGAGTTTTAAAAATGCTTGGTCCAGAATTTTTACTTCTTATCGTAAAGCTGAACCTCAAATGACTCTAAGTTTGCTCCTTAGTAATTTTTATTTTGGTCTTATGATTCGCTATAGATATGCCTTGGATGCTTGTAGTGGGAGGAGATTTCCTTCATTGCAATGGGGATCAAGATTTTAATGCCATAAAGAAGTTGGTTGCATCACATGATTCAGCTAATAACTTTGATTCAGCCCTTATTAGCATTTATAATAGATTAAATACTCTTGAGACAAGTGCATCTCGCTTGAATGAAAATTATAGATATGTTCGTAACCGTCTTGATCAAGTTTTAGTGAACTATGAACCTTCATTATGGGATCCTACTATTAAAATTGTTATCGGTGACCAAACTCTTCATGCCAATTGTGATATTATGTCTGAATTTTTCCTAATGCCTAAGAGTATTCATGAATCTTTGAAACTTTGGGGACTCGTTGAAGGGGAGAAGGAATAACTCTTATTGATAACTCTGTTATAATTCCTAAAGGAATAGCTGCGGGTGTGCATACAACCGTTCTTGGGAGAACAATATCCATTGATTATCTTGTTATTGAATGTGCAGGAACAGGACAAATCACACTCGGAAGATCCCTGCTGAAACTATTGGGAGCAGTCATAGATATGGGAGAAGGCACCTGATGTCTACGGGAGCTTCTATTCTTGTAGACAGTGTTGGGCCTCCAAGAGCAGAGGTTTGTAGAACAGCAGCAAGTTTCCCTTAAGTGGATACCCAAGGTTTATCGAACTCAGGGAGGAAGAGGTCAAAGATATCCCTCTCATGCAACCCTGCAACCACAAAGCAAGAAGTCTCTTGTGTCCCCAACACACCTAATAGGTGCACTAGTTCGGCGAAGAGATAGTGAAATACAGGTGGTATGAATATATATGAGCAGTAGCAACGGTGCCAGAAAAGTGCTTGGCGTGTAGTTGATGGTGGTGGTATTGCAGACAGTAGTAACGCAGTAAAACGAGTAAACAAGCGAGTAGTAACTCAGCGAGTAGTAACGCAGCAGTAGTAAACAAGCAGTAGTAACTCAGCGGTATTTAGGAACAAGGCCTAGGGATTACACTTTCACTAGTGGACACTCTCAACATTGATCACATAACAGAATAGATAAATGCATACTCTACACTTTTGTTGGATGATGAACACATTGTGTAGGATTACACGAACCCTCAATGCCGGAGTTAACAAGCTCCACAATAATGCTCATGTTTTAGTAACCTTTAGTGTAAGATAGATCAACGCTACTAAACCAAGTACTAGCATAGCATGCACACTGTCACCTTCATGCATATGTAGGAGGAATAGATCACATCAATATTATCATAGCAATAGTTAACTCCATAATCTACAAGAGATCATGATCATAGCATAAACCAAGTACTAACACGGTGCACGCACTGTCACCTTTGCACACATGCAGGAGGAATAAAACTACTTTAATAACACATCACTAGAGTAGCACATAGATAAATTGTGATACAACATGCTGCAATCATAAAGAGATATAAATAAGCACCTCACTATGCCATTCAACAGCTGTGAAATCTAGCCTAAGAGACCCACACGGTGCACACACTGTCACCTTTACACACGTGGGACGAGGAGTCTCCGGAGATCACATAAGTAAAACTCACTTGACTAGCATAATGACATCTAGATTACAAGCATCATCATATGAATCTCAATCATGTAAGGCAGCTCATGAGATTATTGTATTGAACTACATAGGAGAGAGATGAACCACATAGCTACCGGTACGAGCCCCGAGCCTCGATGGAGAACTACTCCCTCCTCATGGGAGCAGCAGCGGTGATGAAGATGGCGGTGGAGATGGCAGCGGTGTCGATGGAGAAGCCTTCCGGGGCACTTCCCCGCTCCGGCAGGGTGCCGGAACAGAGATCCTGTCCCCCAGATCTTGGCTTCGCGATGGCGGCGGCTCTGGCAGGTTTCTGTTGGTTTCGTCAATTGGTATCGGGTTTTCTGATCCAGGGGCTTTTTATAGGCGGAGAGGCGGCGCAGGAAGGTCGAAGGGGGTCCACACCCTAGGGGGCGCGCCCCCCTTGGCCGCGCCGGGGTAGGGTTTGGTGGCCCCTGCCTCCCTTCTCTGGCGGTTCTCGTGTGTTCCGGAGGCTTCGGGTAAAATAGGAACCTGGGCGTTGATTTCGTCCGATTCCGAGAATATTTCGTTACTAGGATTTCTGAAACCAAAAACAGCAGAAAACGAGAACCGGCACTTCGGCATCTTGTTAATAGGTTAGTTCCGGAAAATGCACGAATATGACATAAAGTGTGCATAAAACATGTAGATAACATCAATAATGTGGCATGGAACACAAGAAATTATCGATACGTTGGAGACGTATCAGCATCCCCAAGCTTAGTTCTCGCTCGTCCCGAGCAGGTAAAACGATAACAAAGATAATTTTCGGAGTGACATGCCATCATAAACTTGATCATACTATTTGTAAAGCATATGTAGAGAATGCAGCGATCAAAACAATGGTGATGACATGAGTAAACAAGTGAATCATAAAGCAAAGACTTTTCATGAATAGCACTTCAAGACAAGCATCAATAAGTCTTGCATAAGAGTTAACTCATAAAGCAATAATTCAAAGTAAAGATATTGAAGCAACACAAAAGAAGATTAAGTTTCAGCGGTTGCTTTCAACTTGTAACATGTATATCTCATGGATATTGTCAACATAGAGTAATATAATAAGTGCAATAAGCAAGTATGTAGGAATCAATGCACAGTTCACACAAGTGTTTGCTTCTTGAGGTGGAGAGAAATAGGTGAACTGACTCAACATTGAAAGTAAAAGAATGGTCCTCATAGAGGAAAAGCATTGATTGCTATATTTGTGCTAGAGCTTTGATTTTGAAAACATGAAACAATTTTGTCAACGGTAGTAATAAAGCATATGCATCATGTAAATTATATCTTATAAGTTGCAAGCCTCATGCATAGTGTACTAATAGTGCTCGCACCTTGTCCTAATTAGCTTGGACTACCTGGATTATCACCGCAATACATATGCTTTAACCAAGTTTCACAAAGGGGTACCTCTATGCCGCCTTGTACAAAGGTCTAAGGAGAAAGCTCGCATTTGGATTTCTCGCTTTTGATTATTCTCAACTTAGACATCCATACTCGGGACAACATAGACAACAGATAATGGACTCCTCTTTTAATGCTTTAAGCATTTGACAACAATTAATTCTTTTCTCATTAGAGATTTGAGGATATTTGTCCAAAACTGAAACTTCCACCATGAATCATGGCTTTAGTTAGCGGCCCAATGTTCTTCTCTCACAATATGCATGCTCAAACCATTCAACTCAGTGTAGATCGCCCTTACTTCGGACAAGACGAACATGCATAGCAACTCACATGAAATTCAACAATGAGTTGATGGCGTTCCCCGATAAACATGGTTATCGCACAACAAGCAACTTAATAAGAGATAAAGTGCATAATTACATATTCAATACCACAATAGTTTTTAAGCTATTTGTCCCATGAGCTATATATTGCAAAGTTGAATGATGGAATTTTAAAGGTAGCACTCAAGCAATTTACTTTGGAATGGCGGGAAAATACCATGTAGTATAGGTAGGTATGGTGGACACAAATGGCATAGTGGTTGGCTCAAGTATTTTGGATGCATGAGAAGTATTCCCTCTCGATACAAGGTTTAGGCTAGCAAGGTTGTTTGAAACAAACACAAGTATGAACTAGTACAGCAAAACTCACATAAAAGACATATTACAAGAATTATAAGACTATACATTGTCTTCCTTGTTGTTCAAACACCTTACTAGAAATTATCTAGACCTTAGAGAGACCAATTATGCAAACCAAATTTTAGCATGCTCTATGTATTTCTTCACTAATAGGTGCAAAGCATATGATGCAAGAGCTTAAACATGAGCACAACAATTGCCAAGTATCACATTACCCAAGACATTTATAGCAATTACTACATGTATCATTTTCGAAGTCCAACCATATAACAATTTAACGAAGAGGAAACTTCGCCATGAATATTATGAGCTAAGAACACATGTGTTCATATGAACCAGCGGAGCGTGTCTCTATCCCACACAAGCATGATGTAATCCAATTTATTCAAACAAAAACAAAAACAAAAGCACACAGACGCTCCAAGTAAAGCACATAAGATGTGGCCGAATAAAAATATAGTTTCAAGAGAAGGAACTCGATAATTTGTCGATGAAGAAGGGGATGCCTTGGGCATCCCCAAGCTTAGACGCTTGAGTCTTCTTGATATATGCAGGGGTGAACCACCGGGTGCATCCCCAAGCTTAGAGCTTTCACTCTCCTTGATCATGGTATATGATCCTCCTCTCTTGACCCTTGAAAACTTCCTCCACACCAAACTCGAAACAACTCATTAGAGGGTTAGTGGACAATAAAAATTAACATGTTCAGAGGTGACACAATCATTCTTAACACTTCTGGACATTGCATAAAGCTACTGGACATTAATGGATCAAAGAAATTCATCCAACATAGCAAAAGAGGCAATGCGAAATAAAAGGCAGAATCTGTCAAAACAGAACAGTCCGTAAAGATGGATTTTATTAGGCCACCAGACTTGCTCAAACGAAAATGCTCAAATTGAATGAAAGTTGCGTACATATCTGAGGATCACTCACGTAAATTGGCATAATTTTCTGAGTTACCTACAGAGAATTAGACCCAGATTCGTCATAGCAAAGAAATCTGTTTCTGCGCAGTAATCCAAATCTACTACTTACTTTTACTATCAAAGACTTTACTTGGCACAACAAAACACAAAACTAAGATAAGGAGAGGTTGCTACAGTAGTAAACAACTTCCAAGACACAAATATAAAACAAAGTACTGTAGCAAAATAACACATGGGTTATCTCCCAAGAAGTTCTTTTCTTTATAGCCATTAAGATGGGCTCAGTAGCTTTAATGATGCACTCGCAAGAAATAGTATTTGAAGCAAAAGAGAGCATCAAGAGGCAAATACAAAACACATTTAAGTCTAACATGCTTCCTATGCATGGGAATCTTGTAAATAAACAAGTTCATGAAGAGCAAAGTAACAAGCATAGGAAGATAAAACAAGTGTAGCATCAAAAATTTCAGCACATAGAGAGGTGTTTTAGTAACATGAAAATTTCCACAACCATATTTTCCCCTCTCATAATAACTTTCAGTAGCAACATGAGCAAACTCAACAATATAACTATCACATAAAGCATTCTTATCATGAGTCTCATGCATAAAATTATTACTCTCCACATAAGCATAATCAATTTTATTAGTTGTAGTGGGAGCAAATTCAACAAAGTAGCTATCATTATTATTCTCATCAAGTGTAGGAGGCATAGTATAATCACAACAAAATTTACTCTCCATAGTAGGTGGCACCAAAAGACCACTATCATTATCATCATAAATAGGAGGCAAAGTATCATCAAAGAAAATTTTCTCCTCAATGCTTGGGGGACTAAAAATATCATAAAACCCAGCTTCCCCAAGCTTAGAACTTTCTATATTATTGTCAACAATGGTGTTCAAAGCGTTCATACTAATATTACTACCAGCATGCAAACAAGATTTCATAGGTTTTTTAATTTTCGCATCAAACAATCCATGTTTTAAATCAGGAAATAGAATAAGAAGCTCACTCTTGTACATTATGCCAAACTAGTGTAAACAAGAAACAACAAGATGCAATTGCAGGATCTAAAGGAAATAGCTTTGAGCACACACACGACGGCGCCGGAAAAATACTTTACCCGAGACCGTAGTATGAGAGCCTTTTACCTTTCCTCCCCGGCAACGGCGCCGGAAAAGTGCTTGATGTCTACGGGAGCTTCTATTCTTGTAGACAGTGTTGGGCCTCCAAGAGCGAGAGGTTTGTAGAACAGCAGCAAGTTTCCCTTAAGTGGATACCCAAGGTTTATCGAACTCGGGGAGGAAGAGGTCAAAGATATCCCTCTCATGCAACCCCGCAACCACAAAGCAAGAAGTCTCTTGTGTCCCCAACACACCTAATAGGTGCACTAGTTCGGCGAAGAGATAGTGAAATACAGGTGGTATGAATATATATGAGCAGTAGCAACGGTGCGAGAAAAGTGCTTGGCGTGGAGTCGATGGTGGTGGTATTGCAGCAGTAGTAACGCAATAAAACAAGTAAACAAGCAGTAGTAACTCAGCAGTAGTAACGCAAGCAGTAGTAAACAAGCGATAGTAACTCAGCAGTATTTAGGAACAAGGCCTAGGGATTACACTTTCACTAGTGGACACTCTCAACATTGATCACATAACAGAATAGATAAATGCATACTCTACACTTTTGTTGGATGATGAACACATTGCGTAGGATTACACGAACCCTCAATGCCGGAGTTAACAAGCTCCACAATAATGCTCATGTTTTAGTAACCTTTAGTGTAAGATAGATCAACGCTACTAAACCAAGTACTAGCATAGCATGCACACCTGTCACCTTCATGCATATGTAGGAGGAATAGATCACATCAATATTATCATAGCAATAGTTAACTCCATAATCTACAAGAGATCATGATCATAGCATAAACCAAGTACTAACACGGTGCACGCACCGTCACCTTTACACACATGCAGGAGGAATAAAACTACTTTAATAACACATCACTAGAGTAGCACATAGATAAATTGTGATACAACATGCCGCAATCATAAAGAGATATAAATAAGCACCTCACTATGCCATTCAACGAGTGAATAAGTATTCCGTGAAATCTAGCCTAAGAGACCCACACGGTGCACACACTCGTCACCTTTACACACGTGGGACGAGGAGTCTCCGGAGATCACATAAGTAAAACTCACTTGACTAGCATAATGACATCTAGATTACAAGCATCATCATATGAATCTCAATCATGTAAGGCAGCTCATGAGATTATTGTATTGAACTACATAGGAGAGAGATGAACCACATAGCTACCGGTACAGCCCCGAGCCTCGATGGAGAACTACTCCCTCCTCATGGGAGCAGCAGCGGTGATGAAGATGGCGGTGGAGATGGCAGCGGTGTCGATGGAGAAGCCTTCCGGGGCACTTCCCCGCTCCGGCAGGGGTGCCGGAACGCAGATCCTGTCCCCTAGATCTTGGCTTCGCGATGGCGGCGGCTCCGGCAGGTTTCGTGGGTTTCGTCAATTGGTATCGGGTTTTCTCGATCCGGGGGCTTTTTATAGGCGGAGAGGCGGCGCAGGAAGGTCGAAGGGGGGTCCACACCCTAGGGGGGCGCCCCCCTTGGCCGCGCCGGGGTAGGGTTTGGTGGCCCCGCCTCCCTTCTCTGGCGGTTCTCGTGTGTTCTGGAGGCTTCCGGGTAAAATAGGAACCCGGGCGTTGATTTCGTCCGATTCCGAGAATATTTCGTTACTAGGATTTCTGAAACCAAAAACAGCAGAAAACGAGAACCGGCACTTCGGCATCTTGTTAATAGGTTAGTTCCAGAAAATGCACGAATATGACATAAAGTGTGCATAAAACATGTAGATAACATCAATAATGTGGCATGGAACACAAGAAATTATCGATACGTTGGAGACGTATCAGCACCCTAAAATTCACCTCTACACCCGGGGGTAGACATATATTCCCCAAATCAAAGAGTAAGAAAAAGAACAAGAAAGGTAAGGGTAAAGCCCAAGGTAATCTTGATACTGCATCTCTCGATAATACTTGATATACACTTTCTGCGCCTAGCTGAAAGGCGTTAAAGAAAAGCGCTTATGGGAGACAACCCATGTTTTTACTACAGTACTTTTATTTTATATTTGAGTCTTGGAAGTTGTTTACTACTGTAGCAACCTCTCCTTATCTTAGTTTTGTGCATTGTTGTGCCAAGTAAAGTCATTGATAGTAAGGTTCATACTAGATTTGGATTACTGCGCAGAAACATGCATTTCTTTGTCGTCACGAATTTCGACCTGCTAGGTAGCTCAGAAAAATATGCCAATTTACGTGCGTGATCCTCAGATATGTACGAAACTTTCATTCAATTTGGGAATTTTCATTTGAGCAAGTCTGGTGCCTCAATAAAATCCGTCTTTACGAACTCGTTCGTTTTGACAGATTCTGCCTTTTATTTCGCATTGCCTCTTTTGCTATGATGGATGAATTTCTTTGCTTCATTAATGTCCAAGTAGCTTTGTGCAATGTCCAGAAGTGTTAAGAATGATTATGTCACCTCTGAACATGTGAATTTTTATTATGCACTAACCCTCTAATGAGTTGTTTCGAGTTTGGTGTGGAGTAAGTTTTCAAGGATCAAGAGAGGAGAATGATACAATATGATCAAGGAGAGTGAAAGCTCTAAGCTTGGGGATGCCCCGGTGGTTCACCCCTGCATATTCTAAGAAGACTCAAGCGTCTAAGCTTGGGGATGCCCAAGGCATCCCCTTCTTCAACGACAACATTATCGAGTTCCTCCCCGAAACTATATTTTTATTCCATCACATCTTATGTGCTTTGCTTGAAGCGTCGGTTTGTTTTTGTTTTTGTTTGAATAAAATGGATCCTAGCATTCATTGTGTGGGAGAGAGACACGCTCCGCTGTTGCATATGGACAAATATGTCCTTAGGCTTTACTCATAGTATTCATGGCGAAGGTTGAATCTTCTTCGTTAAATTGTTATATGGTTGGAATCGGGAAATGCTACATGTAGTAATTCTAAAATGTCTTGAATAATTTGATACTTGGCAATTTTTGTGCTCATATTTAAGCTCTTGCATCATATACTTTGCACCCATTAATGAAGAAATACAAAGAGCTTGCTAAAATTTGGTTTGCATATTTGGTCTCTCTAAAGTCTAGATAATTTCTAGTATTGAGTTTTAACAACAAGGAAGACGGTGTAGAGTCTTATAATGTTTACAATATGTCTTTTATGTGAGTTTTGCTCGCACCGGTTCATCCTTGTGTTTGTTTCAAATAACCTTGCTAGCCTAAACCTTGTATCGAGAGGGAATACTTCTCATGCATCCAAAATCCTTGAGCCAACCACTATGCCATTTGTGTCCACCATACCTACCTACTACATGGTATTTCTCCGCCATTCCAAAGTAAATTGCTTGAGTGCTACCTTTAAAATTTCCATTCTTTACCTTTGCAATATATAGCTCATGGGACAAATAGCTTAAAAACTATTGTGGTATTGAATATGTACTTATGCACTTTATCTCTTATTAAGTTGCTTGTTGTGCGATAACCATGTTCCTGGGGACGCCATCAACTACTCTTTGTTGAATATCATGTGAGTTGCTATGCATGTCCGTCTTGTCTGAAGTAAGGCAGATTTACCACTCATTTAATGGTTAGAGCATGCATATTGTTAGAGAAGAACATTGGGCCGCTAACTAAAGCCATGAATCATGGTGGAAGATTCAGTTTTGGACATATATCCTCAATCTCATATGAGAACATTAATTGTTGCTACATGCTTATGCATTAAAGAGGAGTCCATTATATGTTGTCTATGTTGTCCCGGTATGGATGTCTAAGTTGAGAATAATCAAAAGCGAGAAATCCAATGCGAACTTTCTCCTTAGACCTTTGTACAGGCGGCATAGAGGTACCCCTTTGTGACACTTGGTTAAAACATGTGTATTGCGATGATAATCCCGGTAATGCGAGCTAATTAGGACAAGATGCGGGTATTAGTATACTATGCATGAGGCTTGCAACTTGTAAGATATAATTTACATAACACATATGCTTTATTACTACCGTTGACAAAATTGTTTCTTGTTTTCAAAACCAAAGCTCTAGCACAAATATAGCAATCAATGCTTCCCTCTGCGAAGGGCCTTTCTTTTACTTTTATGTTGAGTCAGTTCACCTATTTCTCTCCACCTCAAGAAGCAAACACTTGTGTGAACTGTGCATTGATTCCTACATACTTGCATATTGCACTTGTTATATTACTTTACATTGACAATATCCATGAGATATACATGTTACAAGTTGAAAGCAACCGCTGAAACTTAATCTTCCTTTGTGTTGCTTCAATACCTTTACTTTGATTTATTGCTTTATGAGTTAACTCTTATGCAAGACTTATTGATGCTTGTCTTGAAAGTACTATTCATGAAAAGTCTTTGCTTTATGATTCATTTGTTTACTCATGTCATTACCATTGTTTTGATCGCTGCATTCATTACATATGCTTAAATAGTATGATCAAAGTTATGATGGCATGTCACTCCAGAAATTATCTTTGTTATCGTTTACCTCGCCGGGACGAGCAGGAACTAAGCTTGGGGATGCTGATACGTCTCCGACGTATCGATAATTTCTTATGTTCCATGCCACATTATTGATGATATCTACATGTTTTATGCATACTTTATGTCACATTTATGCATTTTGCGGCACTAACCTATTAACGAGATGCCGAAGAGCCAGTTGTTGTTTTCTCGTCGTTTTTGGTTTCGTAAATCCTAGTAAGGAAATATTCTCGGAATTGGACGAAATCAACGCCCGGGGTCCTATTTTGCCACGAAGCTTCCAGAAGACCGAAGAGAAGACGAAGTGGGGCCACGGGGCGCCGCCACACTAGGGCGGCGCGGCCAGCATAGGGCCCGCGCGGCCCTGTTGTGTGGGGCCCCCATGACCCCTCCGAGGCTGCCCTTCCGCCTACTTAAAGCCTCCGTCACGAAACCCCCAGTACCGAGAGCCACGATACGGAAAACCTTCCAGACGCCGCCGCCGCCAATCCCATCTCGGGGATTCAGAGATCGCCTCCGGCACCCCTGCCGGAGAGGGGAATCATCTCCCGGAGGACTCTTCACCGTCATGGTCGCCTCCGGAGTGATGAGTGAGTAGTTCACCCTCGGACTATGGGTCCATAGCGAGTAGCTAGATGGTCGTCTTCTCCTTATGTGCTTCATTGTCGGATCTTGTGAGCTGCCTAACATGATCAAGATCATCTATCCGTAATGCTATATGTTGTGTTTGTCGGGATCCGATGGATAGAGAATACTATGTTATGTTGATTATCAATCTATTACCTATGTGTTGTTTATGATCTTGCGTGCTCTCCATTATTAGTAGAGGCTCTGGCCAAGTTTTTACTCTTAACTCCAAGAGGGAGTATTTATGCTCGATAGTGGGTTCATGCCTCCATTAAATATGGGACAAGTGATGAAAAGTTCTAAGGTTGTGGATGTGCTGTTGCCACTAGGGATAAAACATTGATTCTATGTCCGAGGATGTAGTTATTGATTACATTACGCACCATACTTAATGCAATTGTCCGTTGTTTGCAACTTAATACCGGAAGGGGTTCGTATGATAACCTCGAAGGTGGACTTTTTAGGCATAGATGCATGCTGGATAGCGGTCTATGTACTTTGTCGTAATGCCCAATTAAATCTCACAATACTCATCATATCATGTATGTGCATGGTCATGCCCTCTCTATTTGTCAATTGCCCGACCGTAATTTGTTCACCCAACTTGCTATTTATCTTATGGGAGAGACACCTCTAGTGAACTGTGGACCCCGGTCCATTCTTTTACATCGAATACAATCTATCGCAATACTTGTTCTACTCGTTTTCTCGCAAACAATCATCATCCACACTATACATCTAATCCTTTGTTACAGCAAGCCGGTGAGATTGACAACATCACTGTTTCATTGGGGCAAAGTACTTTGGTTGTGTTGTGCAGGTTCCACGTTGGCGCCGGAATCCCTGGTGTTGCGCCGCACTACATCTCGATGCCATCAACCTTAAACGTGCTTCTTGACTCCTACTGGTTCGATAAACCTTGGTTTCTTACTGAGGGAAACTTGCTGCTGTACGCATCACACCTTCCACTTGGGGTTCTCAACGGGCGTGTGCTTTACGCGTCATCAAGCTAAATTTCTGGCGCCGTTGCCGGGGAACGGAAGAAAAGCTACACCACAAATATTTCTAACTCCCACGTCAACTACACGCCAGCAGCCCGCAAAGGGGGAAACTGATGCAGCGCAATCCAATCTTTGCAAAACGGAGGTGAACACCCCGGCGGCCCGTGGTGTACTTGGGCGTCGCGAATTGGACGTACCTCGCATGAGCCGCTGGATGTAGGCGACAGGTTGGGGCGCTTCCGGAGGAGCTAGATGCAGGGACTGTAGGTGGAGTGCCCGGGGCGGCGTCGTGGACTCCCGTGGTGGGGATGGAGGGGACGGGTTGGGGCACCTCGGGGGGAGCTGGATGCAGGGGCGGCGCCGTGTACTCCTTTTGCGGGGATGCAGGGGACGTGTTGGGGCGCCACCAGAGGAGCCGGATGCAGGTGCGGGAGGTGGACTTCTAGAGCACCGGGTTCAATGGCTGATAAAGGGAGGCGAGGCCGGAGGGAGCTCAACTCACGTGTGGTGAGGCGGCGGGACTAGATCCAGAGGCGGCACGATGGGATCCAGTTGGCAGCAGGTCAAGCTGGTCGGCGCCGGAGACTAGGCTGTGCTAGAATTTAAGGTGGGTTGGTGGGTACGGCAGGCGGGAAGCTGGCGGTGGGCTGCGGATGGTCGGGGTGTGGCTGGTTGGGAGGTAGGAGAAGCGGGAGGGACTGCTTGGGTTGGGGATGGACCACCGGCGGCCGGCAAAGAAGGTTTGGAGGCGGCGCCGGCGAGGAAGAAGGCGGGCGGGAATACGGCTGGGCGGCGGCGAGGAAAGCAGGGGAGTTAGCTATGGGAAATGGGAAGGTGCGGGGTAGACTTTTTTTACGCGACGGTTCAGTTCGGTTCGGTGAGTAGTTTTTTTCTGGTGGGCTCTCTTCGGGATAAGACACTAAGTATAGGAGGTTGGAGAATAACTATTCTAGAACCCCTCTTAAGGGGGGTTCGAGAATAGTCTTGCTATATCTTTACTACTCCGTATTAAATTGCAATAGGTGGTTGCCTGGTGTCACAAACGGGTCTTATGATATATGGGCCAACGATATTATTATTATTCAACCTCACGTCTAACCGGCCCACAGGAAATCTTGTCGAACCGGAGTTCGATTCACAACGAAGTCGTGATACACACAATGAACAAGGAAAAAGAGATTAACACGTGCAGGTAAAAAAAAAAAGAGATTAACACATGACTGACTCGATGGCTTCTCATCAGAAAATAACTGAACCAAGTCCAAAAGAATAGCGACACGCTTGGGCCAACGAGGAAAAAACAAAACCACCATATCGAGCTGAGTCGTAATCGATCACAGCATGTTCAGTCTCCTCTCTCGGTAATTAATAAAGGGAAAATCTATACGTCAGCGCCGCATCCTGGCGTTTTCGTGCGGCGGCCTGTACTAGGAAAAAAAAAGTATCGAAACCTCTAATGACCGATTACATTTTAGCCCCACAGCCCCACTTGCTTCTTATCTTATCCCACCACGGAGCCCTCCACCACACATTATCTCTCCATCTCTAAAACCAGGACACGAAGCAACATCCAGCCGCCGCTCGAGCACGGAGCAGCAGAGGAGGCCGCCGACGCCAAGCTCGGAGCAGCGTGGGAGGCCGCCGAGCACGGAGCAGCGGGCAGGCAGACGCCGCCGCCGACCACGAGAAGCGGGGGAGGCCACTGTTGCCGCAAGCACGGAGCAGCAGGAGGTTGCCGCCACCGCCAAGCACGGAATGGGGAGGCGCGCGCCAACGAGTACATCGAGCCACGGTCAGGAGTCCTGGACATGGAGAGTTGAAGCCAAAACAACGCGCGCCGCCGGTGGTGTGCCGCAGGAGCAGCGCATCATCGCTAGTGTGGCGCTGCGGGTGCCGCGCCGCCGTCACCGGTGGGGCACCGCAGGTCGCTAGTGGGAGCGCCGTGAGAGCTCGTCGCTGACACCGATTGGGGCGTCTCGGGAGAAGCGCCGCCGTCTCTGGTGGGGTTCCACGGGAGCAGCGCCGCCGTCTCCGGTGGGGCGCCGCAGGAGCAGCACCGCCGTCGCCAATGTGGCGCCGTGAGAGGTCTTCGCTGTTTGATGGTGCGTGGCGCCGCAGGAGAAACACCGCACATCGAGGTTGAGGTCACGCCGTCGTCGGCGCCGCAAGGGCAACGCCACGTCGTGCAGAGAAACCAACGGGGAGGCGCCGGGAGGTAGATGTGGAAGAACACGGGGAGGTGGTCGTCCTCCAGGCTCGCGCCGCTCAAACGACTTGTCAACTATCAGCGTTGCGGCAATCCATACCTAGCAGGGTACAGGTTCAGCTTTCTGTTGGGATAACTTGATAGTTGTAACTATTAATCTGGTAGCTATGTTGTGATAACCTAATAATTACGGCTAGTTAATCTGGTAGCTCCTGGGATTACAGGTTAATTGTGACTGGTGGCTATTGCTAGGATGATCTGCTAATTGTGATTAATTTAATCTGGTAGCTCCTGCTTGATAATCTCATAATTATGTCTGATTAATCTGGAAGCCTTTCCTAGGATATCCTGGTAATTGTAATTTGTAGTTGTTACTGGGATAAACAACCAATTAATATGGTAGGTGATGTTCATTACGTTACTCTTGTAATCATGCTTGGTTAATTTGGTGACTGAAAATAGTACGGTGAAAAAGCAAGTTGTTTTGAATATGGTCATATCATTGTCTACAATCTAGAGTGCACAATTGGATTTTTTCAATCGGGCAACTAAATAGTACCTAATTGGATAATCATGGGATGACAATCTGGTAATTAGTGAAGAAGATAAATATTATCAAAATATATCACTATGAGATTTAGTTTTAAAGATTTCGATACGAGAAAGCTAGTGGCGAAAACAGATCATCAATCAAGTGAATGGTTTGAGAGATAAAGCTTTTCAAAATGTAAGTTAAATTTTACAATATAAGTGCACTTGTTCTCACGGGCATAGAGTGGAATACCACGCATGTTCAGATTTTTTTTTTTTTTTGCACGCACAGCTACCTCAACTACTCCCGCTTGTCAATCATGCATGCAATACACCCGCCGCACGGATCCGCTCGTGTGCGGCGCCGCCGTGTAGCAGGGCCCATTAATAAATCTACCCAGCTATGTGTCCGTCGTCCTTTCTTCAGTATCGCAGCTCGGGCGCCGCCCGCCAGTCCTCGTTGACGGAAATCACGGCAGTGCCGGGACCTATCTGCGTGGGCTTCTCCGGCGTCGCCCGCGAGGTCAAGGTGTCCGCGCTCGCTGCCCGCGGGTGCTTCAAGGCCGGCACACGTTTTCTGCAAGGCGCCGACACCAGAGCTGCAACCGGCCACACCCGATGATAGAAGGGCCAACATCGAATTCGCTGATGCTAACTGCGGCCGCCGCCGTTGCTGCCTCAGGCGGGCGCGGCTGCAACCGTTGCTACCTCAGACCCCCGCCGTCGCTACATGCGGCTGCCAGCGTTGCTACCTCAGGTCGTCGCCGCTGCTACATGCAGCCGTTGCCGCTGCTACATCAGGCCATCGACGTTGCTACCTCATGCCACCGCCAGCATCGCAGCTCGAGCGCCGCCCGCCAATCCTCATAGACAGAGATCGCGTTAGCGCCGGGACCTTTCTGCGTGGGCTTCTTCGGCGTCGTCCGCGAGGTCGAGGTGTCCGCGCTCGCTGCCGGCAGGTGCTTCAAGGCCGGCACGGGTTTGCTTCAAGGCGCCGACGCCGGAGCTGCAACTGGCCACCCTCGATGATACAAGGGACAACATCGAATTCGCTGATGCTACATGCGGCCGCCTGCGTTGCTACCTCGGGCCGTCGCCGCTGCGACATGCGACCGTTGCCGCTGCTACATCAGGCCGTCGATGGTGCTACCTCAGGACGCCGCCGCTGCCGCTGCTACATCAGGCCGTCAACGTTGCTACCTCAGGCCGCCGCCACTGCTACATGCGGCCACCGCCGTTGCTGCAAGCTACGGACGTGAGGCTCGTCTTCTCCGGTGACAATCTGACAATATCTTCTCCGGTGACGAGACAACGGCATCTTCCCTTGTCGTGACTCACTTGAGGACAGAGACACCGAGCTGCTGCAAGCCATTGGGGAGCGGTTGGGGGCGCAGGTGGCAGGGCACCGATCTCGCTGCTGGCGAGGGCAGCGGTGCTACCGGCGCCGCGCGGGTGGCTTGAGTCACGGGAGGATGGCGCGACTCGCAGGGTGGCTCCGTCGTTTTGCGCTTTGGTCCATCCCCAAGTACGCCTTCGTCTGTCATGGTTTGCATCTCCGCCGCTACCTTCGTGTGAACCGAGGACACGAGAAACAGTCTCCCTGTCTACCCCGTTCTAATTTGGCAAGCGACAATCTATTTGCTCTTCAATCGACCGAGTAAAACTCGTGTACGCTGTACGCCCATATAACCGAACACAACAGAGCCAGCGTTGCCGAGAAAAGAAAATCACGAACGCATCTTATCTAGAGGTAGTCGCGCAGCAGCAGGAGGGTTACCGTCGACGAGTTGGTTAGCCACAGATGACATTATTCGCGGCGGAGTGAGATGCACGGTATGCGGTGTACGCCGTCTATTTTGATTGATCATTGTTGCAGATGATCAACAACGACGGCCGCGTCGATCGACCCGACGGCGGCCACCAGATCGATTTCACCAGCTCGGATTTCTCCGACGAGATGAACCAGTCCGCCTTGGAGAAGCCTTTCCCGCCGCCACCTCCGTATGGGCAACCCAGTAGCAGCATAAGAGGGCCTCATCTCCGTACTGGAGAAGTGGGGGCATGTTACCAGGATCGCCGCGAGGTTGCCAGACGACTTGCCGCTCTTATGGGAGTGGTACAACGTCCTCCACGCGGAGGTGTGCGACCCCCTGCCGTTCAGCTCGCTGCTCTTTTTGTTTTGGCACAATGCCTCGCAGATGGCCGCCACGATGCCCATCGCCTCTTTAGATGGTGACCATGTGGTGCTCGAAGTATCGCTGGAAGTTCCGCCAGAGATGAACACTGCCAAGGCCGAAGTTCCGCCTCAGCTCGACATCACCGCCATCTGGCTACTTCGTCGGAGCTCTCCGTTTGCACTAATTGGTGATTTCTTCTGTTTTCCGGCCAGATTAGTGCGGATTTAGAACTAAAAAATTCTACGTACTGAGAATTACTGGGGATTTACCAACGCTGAAGACGCTCAGACGCAGCAGAGAGGCAGCACACAGCACGACGCTGTAGACGGCCAGACACAACCTGCAGTGTGCATCGTAGTCATGGGAATCTTGACGAGGCCGAGCTGGGCGTCGGCAGACGGACACTAATACCTCTGTTCAGCACATGGCGGTGATCATCGCGGATGTTTTGAATGAACGTCTGATTCCGTTCGTTTGCGCAGCTAATCAAAAAGTTTCCCGTTGTCAGCCTGCAGTGGAACACCTATCTGACGCTGCAAAGAATCTTCAGAGTTTAGTGTCGAGAACAGCTGAAACAGCAAAGGGTAATAGATATATCTTTCAGACTTGAGTATCAATAATGGCTACTTATTTGTAGCCGTGTACCCCCAGTCTAGAAACAAGTTTATTGTGAATCGTGCCTATGTGCTAAACCAGAGGCATGGAGTTCATATGTCAGCCAAGTATATTAACAAAAGTGAGGTGGTGCTATAGATAAGATATAGATAAGATGCAAGCACGAGAGTCAAGCATCATTTGAAGTCACTTCTAAACTTCTGATGTTCGGAGCTACAATAAGATTATTATGTTTATGCATTGCTTCATTATTTTCTGGTGATGCCTAGAAGATGAAGTAGGTCTCGAGGCATACATGCTATTCTCGAACCGGTTCGAGAATTCTCGAACCACTTGTGAACTTCCTGCCTTTTCCTAGTGAACTTCTCGACGGAATACCAGAATTGTATGTTTGTGCGGATAGTATTTTCATGTTGATTTGCAAACCGCTTATCGGATTGATGTGTATAATACACCGTTGGATTCGTACGGAAATTTCGCAACTTTTTCGTGTTTATGGTTTTCCCAAATTCTGTACTATTTAAAACTAATTTTAAATATACAAAACACCGTTTTCGCGGATTTCTCTATTTTCGTGCAGTTTTGGAGTTCTAATTTTCAAACCGTTTATCGGATTGATGCGTATGATATATCGTTGGAAAGCTGGTGCCTAGGCGCACCTTATTCATGAAGAACACTTTTCTAAATTCTTTACAGTTTAAGAGCAGATTTGAAAATACGTGATTCCGCTTTTCGAACTTGTCAGTTTTTCATACTGTTTTTTGGGGCTTGTTTCCGAACCACTCATCGGAATGTTCTAGATGATATTGCGTTGGAAAGATATTGCTTAGGCGCAGCTTTTTCATACTGAACATTTTTGCAAATTATAAACAGTTTAAGTTTAATTTTAGAAATATGTAAAATCGGAGACCACCGACACGACAACATTTCGATATTGGCTCATCTAGATTGATTAGGTGTGGCATTGAGGTGTGTTGGAGTATTAATAGAGTTATATTAGTGCTAATTGTACGTGGTGCCGGTCGATTTGCACAATAAGAGGCTTTAAGAACGATTTCTATGCATATGATTTCCGCCCAGAAAAATAGAGTACATGAGTTGCTCGAATATGGAAGTGAACTTCTCGAGATGAGTTAGTGAACTTCCGGTCGCGGTATAAAAGTTTCAGGCATGCTCAAAATGTACTTCCTACATGTTCAAAGTGAACTTTCGTGCCGGTACAAAGTGAAGTTTGACAAAAGAAAATTTTCGGTATGTGCATGGTGAACTTCCCCCGTGTTCAAAGTTAATATTAACAAAAATAAATTTGGAACTTCCTCCGCGTTCAAAGGTAATATTGACAAAAAAAAATTCCCAGCTTGGTTAAAGTGAATTTTGAAAAGAGTAAATTTTGGTCATGTCAAAGGTAAACTTCCACACATCACAAGGTGAACTTCCGTTCAGACAAAAGTTATTTTCTATCTTACCAACGTTAATTTTGGCAAAAAAATAAATTTTTGGTTTGTTTAAAGTGAACTTCTGCTATGTAGAAAGTAAACTTTCGCCTCAACCAAACTGAATTTCGACAAAGATTAACTTTTTGGCATGCTAAAGGTGAACTTCCCCGCGGCAGAAGGTAGACTTCTGCTCATATCAAAGTGAAATTTAACAAAAAAGTAAATTCCCAAGAATGTTCGAGGTGAACTTCTGGTGCATTTAATGTGAACTTCTCGCTTTACAAAGGTGGACCCCAGGTAGCAAAACAACCACGGTAGTGGCCGATAGTCAACCTCTAGAACTGGGCAATCCACTATTTATTCAGAAACGGTAAATAACACATGAATGCAGAACATATTTACTCAAGATCTATAAGAAAGTATGAATCCTACATAGCCACGTTGAAGTGCAGAAAAACTTCTCCCCTAAATACATGAGCTAATTCAAAAATATTATAGTGTCTTCCAGCCAAGCTCTGCAAGTCTTGTTGAATTCATCTCCCAAGCTGCTACCCTGTAATAACATAATTTGTTAGGACTTCTGACATTTAGTAGAACAAGAACTCATCAATACAAGAGTCTAAATAGAGTCTTATTTTCTTGATTAAAAATATATGTATATGCAGAACTTCCTAAGAAATACAAATGAACTTCTTGATTTTTTTATTATCTAATTTACTTTGTATTTATAAAACTGATTGGCCAGAGCTGCACGGCGCACTGTATTAGAATCGACATAAAATGTAAGACACAACAACAACAGTTCAGAAGCAGTGCACCATCAAACACAATTGTAATTAACCAACAGCGAATGGTTTTGCCAAAAGAAAATAAAGGACAAAAATAGTAGTGCACAAAGGTGAACTCCCATACAAAATAAAGGCTAATTCCCCACAAGAGAAATGCACATTGTGCAATGCAAGATGTACGCTTAACGAATTAGGAAAAGTGAGCTTCACGGGATTAGAAGTGCAAACTAGTCAGCAATCGCACAAGCTCTGCACAATAATATGCTAACAAACAAAATTTCTAAAATAGAAATCAAATAGTACTCGCCAAGTAGCAGTTCAGAACTGTGCACATGCTGCTACTACTGAACCAGGGAGCCACGTCCACCACCTGGAAGCAGAGTTCTGGGCTTGCACCACGTCCAAAAATCAGCAATTAATATAGAAAAGCTAGCTTCTCACCACTAGCAGAGTTGGTACCCTCCGAGAGAATCCAGAGAGCCATTTGATTGGGAGAGATGGTACCTGGCGGAGGAGCACGCATCCACTCGCAGAAGGTATCGGCCAAGGAATCAGCAGCACAGGGCCCCGGCCAACAATTTTAGGACATGACCGCCACCAGCGCGACATGCTACTGCAGAAATCTGCCACGCCAACAAATGGAAGAAAATAGGTTCATCAGTATACTGCATTTTTAAATGATGATTTTTTTCACTCAAAGATGAAAGTGAGCTTTGCAAGTATACTGCATTTTTTTCAAATGATATCCAATGAACATATCAGTCCACTTTGCGATTTGTGAATAGTAGTAGATGTGAACTTTGCGAATTAAGAGAAGTGAGCTTAACAGATTAGAAGAAGCGAACTCCTGATGATGTTGTTGCCTGTCGGACATTGCGGACGACATTGATGGACTTCCCATGGCTGCCAGCGATGGACTCCCAGGTCGCCAACACCTGTCATAAAACTGCACTTTGTTGTGTCATAGTTTGAATGGTTTCCGAATCAAATGGCATCATGTCCCCCAATTTATTTAAGAAAAGGTGGTGTTTAAAGTGATTGACATACAATACAAGTGATAACTCTTTCGTTTTGCCAAATAAACATGGTTCACCTTTGTGCTGCCATGAAAGTAAAATGAATTCCATGCACATGATCGGTCTGAACTTTACATCAATTTGATAGGCAAAATACTGGGGGGAAAAGGTAACTGCATGCAATGAACTTTTTCTGAACCGTGTCTGAACTTCAAACAAACAATTGCTGGAAACTTCAACAGCATGTTGTTGTTCGGACAGTTCAGGAGGGTGGGAGAATGTGGGTGACGTTATCGCCCATCCGCACGAGTGGACTGCCTGGTATGCTCCGCACTGCTCCTGTTAAATTACTGAGCTGCAACATAACCAAACTGTCCAAGGATCCCGACCACTACATCCTGGCGCCGTCGTCCCCGAGCGGTAGGTGCGGGTGAACTCCCCGGCGGCGCAGGGCGAACTTCCTAGGAGGAGCGAGATTGGGAAAAGGGGATCCTGGAGTTCTTCGCCAATATTTTTTTCTTTTTAATGTTTTTGTGATTTGAACTACTATACATTACTAGCATCCGAACTACTATACATTTAAATCTGAACTTCAATTTAGAGATAAAACACAAGTAAAAAATGCACTACAGAAAATAAGGTATGTTCTCGTGTTTTTCATTTGAGAAGTGGAATATCATATATCATTTATATTTTACAGACTGGACTTAGGTTTTTCAGTAAACTAACCGCTCTACCTTAATAGGTGAACTTCTTTTTCTAAGCATACAAACCGGTCTGGAGCTCACGCACAAGACACGACTTCCGAATTACAATAAGCGAACCTCTTGACAAAAATATGAACAATTTTGACTCCACACTCAAGTGGAATTGAATTTCTCCCACGAACAGAGTGAACTTCCATGGATTCCTTTCTAATAAAAAAGTCACCTTTTTCATGGGATTTCTATTTTTTGCTATCAGCCACGCATCAAATATTTGTACTGGTGAGGCTAATTAGAAACCACTACACAGCCAAAATATTACTGAACATTATTACTCATTCCTAATTTCTGTAAGAGAAACATGAAATAATACCAGCATTGTGTATCATACCAGAAGCAATAAAATTTGAAAACTCACAAGACAACACAGGAGGGATTCAAAGAGCAGCGTTACTCGCGGAGCAGATGCAGCAGTGTGGGGCGGCAGCCTTGTCACTGGCGGCGTCGCTGTGCCAAGCGGAAGAGATGCATATGAAGGCACCGACAGGGAAGTCCGGTGTAGCTACATTTCTGCACATGGAGCTTTACAATATCAAAAAGAAATAAAATAATATTCCATCTAGCAAGAATATCTAAACTAAAGCAGCAGGAGATGTGAACTTCACGAATTAGGAGAAATGAACTCCACTGACTAGGAAAAGTGAGCTCTTCATCTCCGCACCTTTATTCCTGTTGTGCATTTGTGCTCGGCTGCTTCACGCAATGAAGAGCATGACTTGCAGTGACAACCGTAGGAGCCAGCCGCAAGAACTCACAGCTTGTTGCAATGTTGCTTGTGGGTACTGTGATGATAGTTAATTAAGTCATATAAAAAAGCAAACTTCACATATGGAAAAAGGTGCACTACGTCAATCAAGTAATGTGAACTTCAATAAAGAACTTCCACAGATCTTATTAGCATAAAAATCACAAACTCAAGTGCAGGCTTGTGAAGCTTTGTAGGTTTCAACTACTTTTGAGATTAGTAATGCTCAATTAGTTGCAGAAAAAATGTCAAATTGTTCTACCTTTTTTCTCTGATATGAATTTGTACAGACTGCACTGGGCAAAATATAGATCTTTCTTAGTGTTAAGAATGAGTATAACAGCATAGAATAGGGAACAGGAATGGAATCTTGAATACATATGCATAGTTTACTAGATAATTACCTTAAGTTTAAGCGTTGAAATCCCCATGGAGTATTACCGGATCATCATGCCACGTCTTAGATATAGCATAGTAGGCTCGGTCAAGTAGTGTTCCTTACATATAACAAAAAAAGCAGCATAAGGATAATAGTAGACAGTGGTAGATGGTTAAGATCAAACGAAATACTAGATAATGCTTTTATACATCATAACAAGATTGCAGCAATATGCATTTTTGTTCAAATGAACTTCATTTTATTTGCGGAGTGAACTTCACTTTTACAAAAGTGAACTCACCATTACCATTTTAGCGCCGTAATGGTTGGATCGACATGACATTGCTGCTGGTGTATGTGATGGTGGCCGAGGGTTCTTCGAGGCCTTCCTTAATGGCTGGTAGCCTGGTACTAAGATGAGACCAACAAAAGACTAGTAATAATCAAGAAACTAACATTTGATTGCCTTCAGGTTCGAGCACAGAAACTCGGTAGCAACTTCTTAGAAACTTTGTCACAACTATACCTATTTGTGTCCAGACTGCAGGTATGAGCAAGTGCAATGATTTAATTTTAACATTCTAAAATTTTACAACACAGAGTGAACTGCCCGGGATGTATGGAGTGCACTTCCCTGATGTATATGATGCACATGAAATGGACTCCCGCAAAATAAAAAGAGTGAACTTGCCATTTTGAACAAAGTGAACTGTGAGTAGATCTGGAGCGAAACCAACTTACGAATTCAAAAAGAAATTTCACAATAAGTTGAATTGGACCAACAGAACTTCCCAAAAATTAAATGCGAACTTCGCAATGGGTTTAACCCAACTCGTTAACCAAATGTAAATATTTTTACTACCTCACATGAAATACTAAACTTGGCGGGAGCAGAAGTAGACTTTCTACGCGGAATAATTATGAACCGAACTTTCTAACAAAATAAATATGAACTTCCTAAAGAAAAACCAACCAGTCTTTTGAAATACACTCCCAAATAAATCAAGTTTTGTTTTACTAAAAGTGGACTGCCCAGAATCAAGTTTATTTTGTCTTGCAAAAGTTCTACCTTTTTGCTCTAGAATTAAATTGTACAGAGAGCTCTGGCAGCATATAGACCTTTCTTAACGTTAAGAATGAGTATAAACACATAAGAATAGGTACCTCGAATGTAATCCTGAATGCAAGCATAAATTGTTCACTAGTTAATTACCTTAAGTGTAGTGTTGAAATACCCGGAGAGTATTACCATAGCACCATTCCATGTCTTAGATATAGCATATGCTCGATCAAGTACCTACACAGAAAAAGGGGTGCGTAAGGATACTAGTGGACATTGGCAAATAGTCAAGAACGAAAATAATTAGGTTTCAGAACCATTCATATACAAGTTCAGATCATTTTTTTTCTAATTTGAAAAAAAATCTCCAACTGTGAACGAATTGAACATTACTAGCACGCTGGAGGTATGGCGGCACAGAGGTAGATCACAGAATGAACTTTTTTATGTCTTATAGAAATTAGTTGGTTTTATTATTTACAAATCCAACTTCAGTTATTTTGTACCAATTGAACTTCAGTTTATTTGCGGAGTGAACTTCAATCTACACTCTGTAGTGAACATTGCAGACAAACTCTGTAGTGAACATTGCAGACAAACTCTGTAGTGAACATTGCAGACAAGAAAAGTGAACCTTATAAGTAAACCTCACATGCATACAAGCTAAACTTCTCGAGCTTACCTACTGAACTTTAACAATGTACTTCATGTACTTTTATTCAACTATTCACACGGAAATTTGACAAAGAAAAGATAGTAGAAAATAGCAGAACCCAATCGGCAGAAGCAGTTCACATCAGCACTCCCCATATATAAGAAATGCACTTTCAAGAGGGGAACAAATTCATGAAAAAAATGAACATCCCGGATTTTTTCTGAAAATTCTAATGTTCGATTTCATAATGATCGTCCAGTTTTTTTAGAGGTGCCAAACCAATATAATGAACTAGGAATTAGTTTTATGGCTTCAAATTACAACTGAAGACAGCTATACAGATGCAAAAAAAACAAGGGCAGCACCATCCAAACTTGACATAGGCTAGGCTATCTCTGAACGTCACAATCATGTCTAGGTGAACTTCACACTTTTCTATCCGTGAACTTCAAAAATTGAAATAACAGAATAAAATAGAACTTAGAATTTCTACTCTAAAGTTCTGGATAGAAAACTTCACTTTAGTTTTTTCTATGGTGAACTGCCCGAGAGTTAAAGAATGAACTTCTATACACAACAAACACCAGGTATTTACCAACAACTACCAACCAACCAGCAAATAATCAAAGCAAAAAATACATAGCAATAGATCTTCACTGATTTTACTCTCTTTTAGTAGCCAATTAAATTTGCTAAACTGTAATAATATAGTAGGCAACAAACTTAGAGATGCACTTCCCTTACCCCAGGGATTGGATTTAGCAGCTTCAGCAATACATACACACAGGAGGATGCAGCAGCAGGAGAAAAACACATAGCTTTGCTGGGTACAACGGTAGAATACGAGCCAATGAGGACAAGTACATACTCACGGTGGTTGGAAATTCACGTCTGCGGCCGCCGGAAGTCCACCTTGCGGTGAGAGGTTTAATTGGGGCAGGTTCAGAGCAGTACTTGGGGCAGGTTCAGAGCGGCGGTCGGGGAGATTCAGAGCTAAACTGGCCACCGTGACCATGACCATCCGGGATGGAGGTCGAGGTGCAGATCGTCGCCGACCGCCCAGGACGCAAGTGGAGGCGCCGCCACTGTTCGGGAAGAAGGGGAGGTGCGGAGGCGCCGCCGGTGCTCAAAGGAGGTGGGGCGCCGCAGGGGAGGTGAGGAGGTTGGGCGCCGGCTAAGGAAGAAAGTGTGGCGGGGGCGGCGGGGTGGTGGGCCGTCGGTGAAGGAAGAAGGTGTGGCGGGGCAGCGCGGCGCCGGTGAAGGAGGTTGTGGGAGGGCGGCAGCCGGCGGCTCACAGGAGGTTGGGGAGGGCGGCTGCGGGCGGCGCGCAGGAGGTTGGGGGAGGGCGGTGAAGGATCTGCCGCAGGGAAGGGGCTCAGGTGGCTGGCCGATCCAGAACGGAGTAGATCGTAGTAGATGGTGGGGGACAGGCGACTGGGAAGAAGCAAGGCGGTAGTTGGGGGCAGGGGGCGGGCGGCACCGTCGGTGGAAGCCGTGCGGGAGTTCAGTCGGTGGTTTCGTGGGTTTTCTCTCCGATTCGGGAAAGGTGGGTCGGGTTCGGTAGAAGGTCTTTTTAGGGGGTTGTAGAATAGTTATTCTAGAACCCCTCTTAAGGGGGGTTCGAGAATAGTCTTGCTCTATATATATATATATATATATATATATATATATATATATATATATATCGACGCGGATTTTCTAACTAGGGTGATAGCTACGCACGCTGTAACCATCATTGGATCTTCCGCAGTGATTCGTGCGATCCAAACGTCCGTGAGCTGCGGCCGTTACCCCAATCCATCCTCACATTTCCTTGCCCGTGCTTACAAGACATGACAACTTGAATTTTTAATGCATGGCAGGACAAGACCAAATCACTCGTGGCGTGCGGCATGGTTTTGCATCTGAAACTTTTTGACGTATTCTATCCGCTTTCGCTATGCTTTTCAGGACCGAGAATTAATTAGGGGTAAAACATGGCTCACCCATTTAGTAGCAAAAATGGTTTTAATTAGGGAGAGACAATGATGTACTCCTAGAGAAAAAGGTAACACCCACTGTCCATCCCCATCACCTCCACTATTTTAGTCCAATTAAATACATAGTTTAAGATCAATTAAAATCAGCTTTCGAATTTACAAATCATCAGCTCTTCTTAATGCAAGATACGACAGTGGTGTCACACAAAAAATGAGCAAATTGTCACACAGTTAACATCAGATCTCTCAAATTTACAGAGGTTAGTAATGAGCAAATCTACCTCTTAAGGCTCTAAACGAGGCTCTAGAAAAAACTTGCAAAAGAAAAACATGCACTTAGCTTCAGCGCGGTCACCAAAGAATCATCACATATCCAGATCGATGCATGAAGCAAAATCTAGATCAGAAAATGAAGAGGTGGAGCAAATAGGGCGCCCGTGCAAATACAGCCACGAACACAAAAAGGATCTAGATAAAGAGGCAAGATTGTGGACAACCTACAAAGGGAGTGCGGCAATTTCATGGCGCCCGCCCGCATCCACGCGCTGCCTCCTTCGCTGCCGGCAGAACCGCATCCCCCGAGCCACCTCCTTCCCCCACGGCAGCCGCACCTCCTTCCCTAGCTGTCGCCCGTGTCCCAACTCGGCTCCTTCCCCGTCGGCCGGAAATCACGAAGGCATGGGGCTTCAAGCGGTGGCCGGGATTTTCGGCCAGGGCTGCGTCTGCCTGCGGGTGCTGTTGCAGAGTGCTGGAGCTCCCCATCACATCCCCGGACAACACCACATCTTCGCCCAAAGAATCGGACGCCACCGACCACAGATACGCAGCTGCCCCCGCGACGGGCGGCCGGAGGATCCGAGGCCATCAATAATCAACGGAAAACCTCAAATACGCTGCAGAAAATTTGTACGGCGTGCAAAAAATGGAATTGATTGGAAAGTCTTCATCTCAACTTTTTATTCATGGGACAAGACTGGAACTTTAACATGCCGTATAAATGAAAAAGGATCAGAAGAGAGAGGAACGACAACCACGGCAAGGAGGATAAAACATGGAGGAAGAAATTAAATTCACGAACTGGAACATGTAATTTGGATCAAGCGCAAGAACAATTTGGTGCGTGAGCAAGAACAATTACCAACTAAGTTTTGCGTTCAGATCGATTTTGAAATTAGAAATTTATTGAACAACAGTAGAGGAAGAAAAAAAGGATAAAAATTCGAGGCATGAAGATCCTTAAAAATCATGTCGACCCCATTGCATCTGAACAAATGAATGCCATGGATCGAGGCATGAACATGACAGAGATGACATGCTAAAATTGATAGAAAAATCGTCACCAGGAATCCAGATTGGAAAAAAATCCATGTTAGAATCCGACTGCCTCCACTCCTCCACACATAACTCAATTAACATTTCAAGAGGAAATCCAGATCGGCGAAATAGTGGGCTACGCACATATTCAGAAAAGGAAAAAAATCACAATGCACCTTTTCTGCTGCGTAAAATCCCAAGTTGCCAAGCGAACAAAAAGTTCTGAAAATAATTCTTCACAATTTGCTCTAACATCCGACCAAAAAATGATCTGGACAAATCTGGGGACAATTTGGAAAACTTCTATGCAATAACCAGAAGATCTTGGAAATACTGTCAACAAACAGAGAGAAAACGCACAAAGGGGAGCGTGGGAGGACCGAGCCCTGCCTCACATCAAAACCCGGCCGTCACAACCAAAGGCCAGGGACGGGGCACAATTGGCCAAGGCGCTAGGCAGCGCGGACCGAGGAGCAAGGGCGTTAGGATTTCAGGACAGACTGCGCGCGGATGGTGGCGGGCTCGGGCACTCCGGTCGCCGCCGTCCAACCAACCTGCCCCGCGACGCCCCATCCCACCTCCACCGGATCCCATCCCCTCGGGACACCACGCCGTCGCCCTAGAGCACCCGTCGACGCTCTCGAGATGGAAGTCGGGCCCCCACACGGTACTGCCGCCGCGGTTCCTCACCGGCCGGCCATTGGGTCGAGGTGCTGGGGGCTTGCAGCGGGAGCTGGGATGTCGGCGACCATGTGGCGGACATGCGGCGCATTGTGTGGATAGGATTCAGGCGTGGGAGGTCTGGGAGGGACGAGAGAGACGACCAGGGGTCAGGGGAGTGCGGGTTAGGTGGCACCGTGGGGTCCTTTTTCATTTTCTTTGGACAACCAAAGTGGTGGCTTTGTGCCAGGTAAGGAGAGGAGAGAGAGACAACGGTCAGCTAACGATGTTAAGTTAGATGAGGGATCCAAATTATCTATAGGGCTGATCCAACGGTAGGTTGGACATGCGCAGCTATGCACGTGATTAGCTGGCTATTTCCCATATATATATATATATATATATATATATATATATATATATATAGGATAAATACTTCTTACCCCTGGGTGTAGTTACACCCATATCTAATATACTACCATACAGAAGTATGTAAGATACTTTATCAGTTTGAGTATGTTCTTGCACTATATCTAAGATATTCTAAACCAAGTGTGGTGAGAAAAATGCAAGTGAGCATGTAGTTTGAAGTATATAGCCGAAATACATGCATATGTATACGTAAAAAATGAGTCTACGTAAAAAAATGTACATACTACCTACAAAGTATTATATATACTACCAAAATAGTCTTATATACTTCATACTACATGTACATAGTCTCTAGTATGATAGATACTCTCTAGATTATGAGAAACATGTGTGGGTGTAACCACTATTCTGCAACCAGTTGCAGAATAATATTCTAAGCACCGACTTGTACTTTCTTGGACACAAGGTTGAACTTCCCGGACAATAGGGTTCAACTTTCTGTCGAACTTACCTGAACTTCCTATTTTCTTCAGAGCTACTGATTATACTTCGGGTTTCTCAACCGTTTGTCGGAACTATGAAAATGATATACCGTTGGATAGATAATGAAAAACCGCAACTTTTTCATGTTCATAATTTTTGCATATTTTGCACGGTTTAAATTTAATTTTGAAAATACGAAAACACCTCTATAATGAAATTTGGCAACTTTTTCAAGTTTTACGTTTTTTCAAAATCCTCACAGTTTTCGAATAGTTTTGAAAATACCGAAATTCGGACATACTCAAAAACGGGTGGATAGTAATTTGGATGATTTGTTTCAACCGTTTGTCGAAATGATGCAAATGATATGGCGTTGGAAAGCTATGGACAAGACGCAACTTTCTTATTTCAATAGTTTTCTCTAATTCCATACAGTTTAACAGAATAACTCGAATTACTGTCCGCCCATTTTATATGACGGGCACCAAGTGATTTTCCCCGTGATTTCCATGCGGTAAATTCAAACTATGGAAATGATATATGGTTGGAACGGTGTCAAAATGGTGCATCTTTTTTGTATCTACCATTTTTTCAAATCTGAACGGTTTAAAACTAATTTAGAAGTTTTGAAATCATGTTTCCGGTATATTTTATGGGATAGCGACTTGAATTCGATGGATTAGATCCATTTATTTGTTGTGAAATGATTTTGGCAATGAAATTAGACACATACTCTACCATATAAAGCTTTTGGTGACAATTATTGAAGTGGTTGGTGATCAAATCGATGAGATTTGGACAATAGATTTCCACGCCGTAAAAACAGAGCACTGAACTTCTCTCGACATTAACTTGTACTTATCGGGCAATGCGGTTGTACTTCTTTGTGTGGTTTCATGAAAGTGTTCAGTAAAACAAATATAAGTTTCTCGTACACTGTCCATTTGAGGTCCACGACCACAGAAAATGTGCAGCACAACCAGGTGCATCTGAACTACTCGCGACATGTCCTTGTACTTGTTGGCCTTCCTGGTTGTACTTCTGGAAATTTTTCGATACTAGTGTGTTTTATAATAATTAAACTTATGTTTCAGAAAGATAATTTTAGATTTTCCGTAGACTCTATTTAAGAGATTCTGCACTTCCTGGATCTTAATATTTGAACTTCCTATATTGCTATGTGAACTTATGTGTGAGTATTTTCTTTGTACAATTTGCAGTTCATGTAATTACTGTTTGTACTTCCTGTAGTCTCCGCTTGTACTTCTCGGAATTACTCCTTGTACTTCCTCGCGATGACAGGATTATTTTGATTTTCCTACATTTCGATTTTGTCAGTTTCTTGTACTTCCTATATTAAGTGCGTGTACTGCTGGTGTTGAATGGTTGTACTTCTCTCCGTCAACTATTTTTAATTTCCTCTTGGGTGATGGGATGTAATATCCCAGGTAATGGGGTTACAAAAATAGAGGAAACAGATGTGTGCATTGCATTCATGCATAGAAAATCTGGGGAATTTTCGCGCTTTAAAGTAAAACAGTCCACGAGTAATCGAAGTTTCACTTGATCTTGGTGGAATTGAAGTAGCTCATCAAGTCAAGCGCTATAAACCTCAAAGTGACTTTGTTAAAACCTTGTTTTGGGTAGAGATGATTTGATCTAAGGGGTTTGATCAAATGGAACTAATAATCAACACAACAACACTTTACTCAATGATCAATTGCTTGATCTTATAAAAGATTATAATATGGTAATCCTTGTCATAACATATGAACACCAATTCAATTGCAAATCAAGTAACAATAAAATGGAGAAACCATTCTTGACTTATCTTTTCCATGTCTTAAACTAATCCTTCATCCTACCATGAACCTCATGGTATTCATTCTATTTCAATCTTGGAAACATGACAAGGAGATGAACTCTAGAAATATATATTCTTCTCTATTCCATATTATTATACATTAAATCTAGAGAGGTGAGATTTCTATATTATTTACTAGAGATGAAATAACAAACCTTGAGCTAAACCTTGGATGTACATCCATGCATTTAAATCATCATCTTTAAAGAAGAACCTTAGGATATTATTCAAGTCCATTCCAAAGGAGAGACCATTAATCCCAATCCTAGCTTTACCTATTTAAGAATAAAGGACAACCTTTGAATTAAAGTATTAGGTTGTAAACCATTTCACCTTGGAGTAGTGAGATAACCTAATATCACATGGAATAAGATTATATCCATGAATTGATAAAGAAAGGAGGAGACTAATCCAACCAAGATAGCCAAGTGGAGTCTTAGCCTAGATACCTATTGAGATATTGTGAATACACCATAAACCCTAGAATAACTATTCCTATGAGAGGGAGCTCAAGCTTTGGTGTTATACTCAAGTTAGTTGAGGCAACACTTGAATTTGAGGGAGAGAACTATCCATATGTCCTGATGATTAAATCATCATTCCTTAAGTAGAACTATAAGTTATTATCTCAGGCATTCTCCTGGGATATAAGTTATTGAGGTAACCATATCCATTCATGATAATATAAGAAAGAAACTATGTTTAGTTAGTCAAGACAATACTTAATCTTGGGAGTGAGAAACCTGATTCTTGAGAGATAACTTAGGAAGCCAAACCTTGATCATTATAAATTGTGTAATGATCATAAACCCTAAGAACTTGAGGTAGGAAATATTAAAGAACAAGATGATCATGTCTAATGCATGATCATACTTTAGAGAATGTGAGGATAAGTTAAACCCTAATATCATAAGAAGATATCAACCCTTCCATAAAATAATAAGGGAACCACTAGCAAACCTAAAACCATTTCCAATACATTAAGTAGAGAAACAACTGAATAGCAACAAACCTTGTATGGTTCGGCCCCTATAACAATCCAAATGATCTTGGATTGAATCATCCTATTAGTGGTGAGGAAGAGCAACCCTAGATATTCAACAAGAGGTCCACCTACATTTAGAACCAATGCCCTATCCCAACTTTAACTTATGTATCACATGGGGATCACAAGTATAATCCTAGAACCATGCCTAAGCTTGAATATGAGTAAGGGGGTTATTTAGTCAACCCTGAAATGAATCAAAATAACAATTTAACCTATCTTCCAAGCCATGCCTATGTAGGTGCCACTAACTAGTGTTTCCAAATAAATAGTAGTCTCATGAGAGGAATAAGATCCACCTTAACCATATTAAACTCAGGGTTTAGAAGATGACAATAGTACTTTAAAATAACCTTAAACAATTCTCCAAATCCTTATCAATCATGAGCACATGAAATAATGTCATAAGATTATATTCTCAAATGAGAAACTAAGTAATGAGATCACCATACATTGATCAATGCTTGCAAGATAAAATAAGGTAAACATATCATCTATTATTATTCAAAAGTATTATAAAAACATGTTGAATCTCAAAAGAAACAGAATGGAAATTATATATGTTGGCATACCTATTCAAAAATATTATGTATGATGAACTTATCACTACATTAGAAATCAAAAGAGCATGTCTCAAGTTGTAATTAGTATTTTGGAGAAAATTGATATACCAAATTAATTACAAATACCTGCAAACAGAAAATGAATTCAAAATATGAATTCAACCCATGCAATTGAAAACAGAAATTAAATAAATAGAAAAAGAAGAGAAGAAGGCTTACCAGCAGTTAAGCACCGCAGCAGCCCTCCAAGTGCAGCCCAACACGACCCAATCCACCCACAAGCCAGCCCAGTCCAAATACCGATTCAACTCACCTGGTCGTCTTCAACCTCGGCACGCATGGACGCCACCGCGACAGCACCCTGGCCACGTCCCCGGCGATGATAAGCTCGACCCGGACGTCGCCAAACCCTCCAGAATCTCACCCTATTGAATTCGCATCCGTCCTCATCCAAAACCACCAAGATTCGTGCCGAGTAGTAGCACCGACTTTGTTGTGCATCCCGGCCAGTCGTCGCCGTCGTGTCGATGTTGCCGACCTCCCCGTGAGCTATAAGACCGCACCAAGCATCACCAGAGAATCCTAATGCCTCTCCGCTCACTCAACTGCCCTCCGAACCTCCCTATTTCTCGCCACCGTCTCACAGTAGTCACCGGGGTCGGAGAAGAATCCGACGATAGGAACCACCCTGATACGTCCCAAACGTATCTATAATTTCTTAGGTTCCATGCTACTTTTATGATGATACTCACGTGTTTTATACACATTATATGTCATTATTATGCGTTTTCCGGAACTAACCTATTGACGAGATGCCGAAGTGCCAGTTCCTGTTTTCTGCTGTTTTTGGTTTCAGAAATCCTAGAAAGGAAATATTCTCGGAATCGGACGAAATCAACGCCCAACATCTTATTTTTCCCGGAAGCTTCCGGAACACCGGAGAGGCACCAAAGGGGAGCCCTGGGGGCCCCACACGTGTGGGCGGTGTGGCCCAAGGGGGCGCGCCCCCCTAGTGTGAGGTGGCCCCGTGGCCCCTCCGACTCCGCCTCTTCGCCTATAAGAAGCCCCCTGACCTAAATCTTCGAGACGAAAAAGCCACGGTACGAGAAACCTTCCAGGGCCGCCGCCATCGCGAAGCCAAGATCTGGGGGACAGGAGTCTCTGTTCCGGCGCGCCGCCGGGACGGGGAAGTGCCCCCGGAAGGCATCTCCATCGACACCACCGCCATCTCCATCAACGCTGTTGTCTCCCATGAGGAGGGAGTAGTTCTCCATCGAGGCTAAACGCTGTACCGGTAGCTATGTGGTTAATCTCTCTCTCCATGTACTTCAATACAATGATCTCATGAGCTGCCTTACATGATTGAGATCCATATGATGAGCTTTGTAATCTAGATGTCGTTATGCTATTCAAGTGGATTTTACTTATGTGATCTCTGGAGACTCCTTATCCCACGTGTGTAAAGGTGACGAGTGTGTGCACCGTGTGGGTCTCTTAGGCTATATTTCATGAGAATACTTATTAACTGAGTTATGATTTGAGTTGGATGTCTCTATGAAATTGTGGTGTGTTAGTACCTCCTATGAATGCTCACAGTGACAGGGTGGGGTGTTTATTAGTACTTGGGAATACATCTTTAAGGTTTGCCTACATGATGAATTAGAGTTCGTTATCTTGCCAAAGAGTAATTCAGAATAGCATAGTGAAGTGCTTATTTATATTCCTTTATGATTGCAATGTGCTTTATATCACTATTAATCTATGTGCTACTCTAGTGATGTTATTAAAGTAGTCTATTCCTCCTCCATGATGTAATGGTGACAGTGTGTGCATCATGTAGTACTTGGTATAAGCTATGATTGTGATCTCTTGTAGATTATGAAGTTAACTATTACTATGATAGTATTGATGTGATCTATTCCCCCTTTCATCGCTTGATGGTGACAGTGTGCATGCTATGTTAGTACTCGGTATAATTGCGTTGGTCTATCATGCACTCTAAGGTTATTTAAATATGAACATCGAATGTTGTGGAGCTTGTTAACTCCGGCATTGAGGTGCTCTTGTAGCCCTACACAATTAATGGTGTTCATCATCTAACAAGAGAGTGTAGAGTGGTTTTATTATGTGATCAATGTTGAGAGTGTCCACTAGTGAAAGTATGATCCCTAGGCCTTGTTTCCAAATACTGCAATCATCGCTTATTTACTGTTCTACTGCATCTTTACTTCCTGCAATATTAATACCATCAACTGCACGCCAGCAAGCTATTTTCTGGCATCGTTACTACTGCTCATATTCATTCATACCACTTGTATTTCACTATCTCTTCGCCGAACTAGTGCACCTATACATCTGACAAGTGTATTAGGTGTGTTGGGGACACAAGAGACTTCTTGTATCGTGATTGCAGGGTTGCTTGAGAGGGATATATTTGACCTCTTCCTCCCTGAGTTCGATAAACCTTGGGTGATTCACTTAAGGGAAACTTGCTGCTGTTCTACAAACCTCTGCTCTTGGAGGCCCAACAGAAGGAGTGTGCGTAGACATCAAGCTATTTTCTGGCGCCGTTGCCGGGGAGGTAAGGTAAAAGGTATTCACATCTTCCGACTACTAAGCTATCTCCTAGCACTGTTGCCGGTGTGTGAGTGCTCGAAGCTATTTCCTTTAGATCCTGCAATTGCATCTTTTTGTTTCTTGTTTACACTAGTTAGGCATAATGAAAAACAATGAGCTTTATATTCTATTTCCTGAGTTAAGACATGGATTGTTTGATGCGAAAATTAAAAAACCTATGGAACCTTATTTGCATGTTGGTAGTAATATTAGTATGAACGCTTTGAACACCATTGTTGATAATGATATAGAAAGTTCTAAGCTTGGGGAAGCTGGTTTTGATGAGCATGATATTTTTAGTCCCCCAAGCATTAAGGAAAAAAATTTCTTTGATGATACTTTGCCTCCTATTTATGATCTTATATATATTTACTAATTGGAGGCACCATAAGAGACACCACGTTAATCCACATCATCAGAATAATTAAGACATTTAGATCTAAAATTTATGGTTAGGATTAATCGAGGGAGTTGTAATTTATTATGTCATAGGGTGTAACATCGAAATCGTTAAAAAAAGGCCGACCTTTACGAAGGGAAGACAACTCGCTCCGCACGCGACAAGTGGCACGCTGTGGTGCTAGAAAATCCCTGGGAAGTGGTCTCTCTGCTCGCCACGTGTCGCAAGGGGAAGCAATGAGGGAGGAGAGAAGACAGGAGAGGCTGGGTTGTGTCAGTTTTTCCCTTTTTTTCTAGATTCGTTTTTTTCAAAATGAAATATCTTGAGAACCGTAAGTCCAAATTACGAACCGTTTTCACTTTTGAGATCCTCGCGTCGAGATCTTTGAAACTAGATCCCATGTTGATAGGTTTGGAGATATTTTTTTCCCGTACTTCCAATAGTAGTATGATTGTACCTCTGGTGTGTACCTAATTGTACTCGTGTTTCAACTGATAAGTACCTCTGTTTTTAGTGTGTTTGGTGCAGTGTTTCCCTTTACTTGGTAACTGTACTCGTCCGTGTGTTACCTGTACTTACTCGTGTGCGCGACTGTACTCGCTCGTGTATGCGATTGTACTTCTGTACATGTACTTGCTCGTGTTCACGACTGTACTTGCTCGTATGCGCGACTGTACCTGCTCGTGTACGTGACTGTACTTCTGTACATGTACCTGCTCGTGTGCATGACTGTACTTGCTCGTGTGCGTGACTGTACCTGCTCGTATGTGCGACTGTACCTGATCGTGTGCGCTACTGTACTTATGTACATGTACTTGGTCGTGTGCGCGACTGTACCTACTCGGTGCGCTTTTGTACTTGTACTCGTCTGTATGCGCAACTATACTCGTGTGTTGTATGTAACTGTAATCGTGTGTCATACACAACTGTACTCGTGTGTTGTATGTAATTGTAATTATATGTCATGTATAAGTGTACTCGTGTCGGATACAAAATGAGATGAGGTTTGCATTCATAGGCTAGCATGCATGTGCGTGGAGGTGCACCAGCTCGAGCAAGCTACCACGCACGCGGCCAGGTACGCACGCGGCCAGGTACGTGCGCGAGGCGGGAGAGATACGCGCGGCGCGGAGCGACGTACGCGCGCGGCCGACGCGACCGGAAAGGACGCGGGGGGTGCCACGCGTCAGCACATCGTTAGTTGGTAGGTCTTTGGAAAGGTTGGTCTTTATCTAAGGACACCCGTGTAACATTGGCACGAGCATGGACATATTTTATGTCATGTACGGTTGATTTAATCGTTGCAAGGCTAAAGAAATTGAGATATCTAGAGTCCAACGTTTTTGGCATGAGCCTAGATATTGTTTGTGTCACGCACGGTGGATTTAATCTTTTGAACAGGAAAGTCCAACGTACACACGTCTCTCAAGAAATATACTTATCCTTTGTTTGACATGTACGATTTCATATTTAAAAATAAAAAACTCCTATCGCATGTGGCCATTCTCTGTAAAATAAGAGGTACCGATCGACCCAACATACCAAAGTCAATATGCAGCCATTCTCTCGCTGGTAGAACGAGGAGCTGCCCTTCCTCGAGCACGTCGTTGGTAGCCGCCGAAGAACTTGCTTACATATTTGTTATCAGGATTTCACGTAGGTCTCTCTTACTACATGCAATGCTGACAAGCAGATCCATCCTTGCGACTGGTGTTGTGGTGTTCATGGATTAAAAGTATCTCCCATAGCATCCTTCCGCTCGCCGCTGTGGCCTTGCTGATGGGAGGCGGAACCAGCCGGCATCCGAGCAGGCCCACGATGTTGTCGAGGATGTCCGCGAGCAGGTGAACGTGAAAACCAGCTACCGGCTACTCCATGATCGACGGCGGCCAGCATGATCACACAGGCTTGGAAGAGGCAGATGGGGAGCCGGAGGAGGAGCTTGAACGAGGAGCAGCACGAGGAGGACAAGGTGCAGTTGCCGGCGACCAGGTGAAGTCGTGGAGGAGGTCATTGAGGACGAATAGGGCCGGCTTGGACGGGATGCGCAAGGTCACGAGGATCGGCAAGAGCAAAGACGAGGGAGAAGCGAGACTAGCGAGCGGAGAGACGCGGCATTGCAGCTACCGTGTGGGAGCAGATGAGATTCACGAGAGCCATGACCGACAAGCGTGGTTAGGTACGATCCGATCAGGCTCTCCATCTTCCTCTAATATTCGTTGTACTAATTATCCTAATTTTTCAAGTTCTAAATCTATCCTTGGATATTTGATTGCTTGATGGAGCAGGTTGATTCCGATTGTACAACAAACTCAAGAGGTCACCATTTGTTAGGCTGCTGAGCGATGGAATCTTTGCACTGTTTTTGGTCGCCCCCATCCACTTCTCCACTCGCCCCCACTCCGCCGCTGCTCGGGGCGGTGACGTCCTGCTACTCCACTGCCGGAAACTCCAAGATGTCGCCGCAGGAGACGACCAAACGTCGTTGTCCCTTCCCTCACGCCAATCCTCCCAACATGTCACCCCCGTCTTGCAAGCCGCCGCCTCTTCATGCGGCCCTCGCTCTCACGCGCCACCACGATGTCCAAGACGTTGCCCCTGCCCTAACAGCACTGACACGTTCAATGTTTCCCGCCGCTGTTGATTCAAGACCAGCACTCTGGCGCATATCACATTCCTTTTCTTATTGGTTTTGCATTTGGTTTTTTATGGCCAAATATGCTCACGCGCACACTGGATTGTACTTGCAGAGTAAATGGAAGAGAGAGATCGGTTCAGCTAAGAGTTGTAGCCCAGCCGGTTCAAGCTGGCTTTGTTTGTTCATACATGAATGCGTTGAATGGATCCACAATGCTTAAAAGATGGGAATATACAGTTATACACGCGGTAGATAAACATTTGAATGGATGACTAATCTGCTGTAAGTATATACCTATGACAGTGGTAGTTGATTATTTTACCAGCTACGATTAACCAGGTTACTATGGTTCAATCAAGATTTTGTAGTTTATTTAATCCCCATGGTAGATTGTGAATTAGCATAATGCGTCAAAACATGATCATCCAATTTCATAATGTATGATTCAGAGGAACTATAGAATGTGGAAAGAGATAAACTCCTGAATTGTAAGAAATTAAAACTTGAAGAGAAACCGTTGAGATCCAAGGCTCTACGAGTAGTCAGCGTTGAAAACAGTTGAATGGCTTAATCCTTCATGGGTAAAAAAAATGGCTTCTTCCTGGTACAGTTCATTAGTATCACATATTTTTTGAGAGGTTTCAAAAATTTAATCGCAGTGGTAGACTGTGTTAATTAGAAAAATACGCCAAAACATGATCATCCAATTTCAGAATGTGTGTTTCCAAGGAATTAGGGAATGCGGAAAGAGATAAACTCCAAAATTATAAGATAAACCGTACAGACTGAAGATTCTTGAAGTAATCAATGTTGAAAACAGTTGAATGGCTTAATCGTTCGTAGGTCAAAAAATGGCTTTGTCTACAGTTCGTATCACATATTCTTTTCTGGTATAGAAAAAACAATAAACCTCATGTTTACGAACAACAATGTTCTTTTAATTAATAAATATAAAACATAATGCTACTATTGAAAACGGAAAATGAAATTTGTATGATATATGAACTTATGAATACGAGGCGCCATAGAAACTAGCCTGTGCAGGGTGCACGGGTTAATGACTAGTGATTATAATGATAGTGGTCTTCTGGTGCCGCCTACTATGGAGGATAAATTTAATTATGATTACAATATGCCTCCTATATTTGACTAGTCAAATACTCGTGCGTTGCTACGGTTGAACAACTTTATACATAGATATGTTATTCTCCGAAATCTGAAATTAAATGTCAAATGTATAGGAAAATATTCGGGGTTTAGGCATCATGCCTTTGCTTAATGCATCGAGACATACGATGCAAGTAGTCCAAGATTTTTGAATTGTATTTAGAAGAAACGAACTCTAATTGAACCTCATATAAACAAGTAAACATGGAAGTAGGCTATTAGCGAAGACAACTTTTCTGTAGGGATTGTATGGTGCAGCTGGAAGGATACAGAGTTACACACTATCCCAAGTAACTTTCTTCCGCTTTCCTCCTGCGAAGAAGCGCGGTTTCATCATATCCGTGATCAGTTCATCCTTTGATCAATTCTTGCACAGATGTGTGGTCATGGGTTTCTTTGACATTTCATATATAGTATATATTGTAGGGTGTATTCTGGGGGAAAAAATTGTTGGTATCATCCTGCCAAAGGCCGCGAAAAAACAACAGAAATCTCTCGTCCGGTGCCTACAGGTCCACAGACTGCTATTCTCTTGGAGTTGGAGAATCCGGATCCAGGTGAAGACACTCTTGTCATCCAAGCACGCCAGTCTCGTTGAAGGAGATTGTCTTCGTGCACATAAGATGGCTGTATGCCCTTTTCCAAGTGTTTGGTATACACCCATGAATAAAAATCTCGTTCCACAACTCTCACCCTGTGGTATTGCAAGGCACCATGGCCATGGTTGGTCAAGTCACCTGATGGTTTTAAGTTCTCCTGGCTGTCTTCAATCTTCGGAAGCACGTGCCAGTAGCTGTTGCCGGGCATCGGCAACCTCCAGCAGGTGATCGCGCCCGTCCTGCTCCTGCACGGCGCAATGCCCGACCTCGCACGCCGTTGTCATCGCCATGCACCTTTTTGGATTTAATTCGGCGAGGTGCTCGTTGTCGTCGCGCTGTCCACCGAGGCCGCACGCGAGATCACCAGGACCACGTACTCATGTCCGCGCGCTATGGTGCACTTGATGGCAGTCCGCAATACATGCATCCTCGTAGCTGCTCCTGCTCAGCACCCGGCGCCTACGCTCCTACCGCCGCGTCCCAGGGAGGAGGAGGCCCCGAGTTTGCCATCGCGTTGCAGGACGAACTCGCTTTGGAGTGTCGACGTCGGTGATCGAATAAGAGCAGCAATGGCGGACTCGACGTTCCGGTCCGTGGTCATCCCAGGGATCAGGAGGAGGCCCCGTGTGGTCGGCGACTTTATTCGATGACCGGCCGCGAGACTCGTGTATGAATCGCTAGTCGGCTGCTTCCTTTTGATGGGGCGGTGTGCGATTCTATCGGGGTCGTGCAGATTATATAGGATGGGTCGTAAGATCGGTCCCATATACTGGATTTTGAACCCAACACGAGTAGATGGTTTCCTTGGATGATGTACGAACACTGGTAGAAAAATGGCCTTCCGGGAAGCCCCATTAGTCGCCAAAATATAGGAACCGCGACTAATGGGGTCTTTAGTCGCGGTTCGGGTGGCGAACCGCGACTAAAGAGCTGGGCCCAGCGCCCTCGCTGGCCAGCTGGTGGATGGGAGGGGCTTTAGTCGCGGTTGGCCAGGCCAACCGCGACTAAAGGTCCCCGAAGGCCTTTAGTCGCGGTTGGCCAGGCCAACCGGGACTAAAGGCCCATCCCTATAAAAGGGCCTCAGCTCACGAGCACTTAGCCATTTGGTGCCACTTCTCTTCACAAGCTTCACAAGGGGGTGTAGGTTTGCTTTTGGTTCCTCTTATGCACACAAGGTGTTTGATAAAAATGCCCCAAGAGCATGAAACAAACATGATATGAAGTGTTGGAGCCACACTTGAGCTTTCTTATTTATTTTTTCATCCTCGATCGCGATTAGCAACTTGAACCTTTTCATGTGTCATTGATAAAATATGCGCATGTGTGTAGTTCATTGTTTAATTTATATTGTTTGTAGCTAGTTAGTTTAACAAATGCATGATGGTTAATTATATATTTTATATTATAATAATGCAGATGAATCGGCAATGGATGTACGGTAACCGACTCTCCGGCGAGTTCACTACGGGTTTGAAAGATTTCCTCGTAGTGGCTAATACGAACAAGCGGGGGGTTTTGTTATCTGTCCATGTGTTAACTCGTAAGAATCGAAGGGTTACTCTTCCTCAAGAGATGTTCACATGCACCTGCTTCGGCACGGTTTCATGCCAAGCTATAATTGTTGGACCAAGCATGGAGAAAGAGGGGTTATAATGGAAGAAGATGAAGAAGGGGATGATTTCATCGATGAAAGCTATCTTGCTCATTTCGGTGATACTTTCATGGAGGATGCTGAAGGTGAAGGGGAAGGTGAAGGGGAAGGTGAAGAAGAGGCACGTGATGAGCCCATTGATGATCTTGGTCGGACCATTGCTGATGCACGGAGACGCTGCCAAACTGAAAAGGAGAGGGAGGATTTGGATCGCATGTTAGAGGATCACAGAAAGACGTTGTACCCCGGATGCGATGATGGTCTGAAAAAGCTGGGCTGCACACTGGATTTGCTGAAATGGAAGGCACAGGCAGGTGTAGCTGACTCGGCATTTGAAAACTTGCTGAAAATATTGAGGAATATGTTTCCAAAGAATAACGAGTTGCCCGCCAGTACGTACGAAGCAAAGAAGGTTGTCTGCCCTCTAGGTTTAGAGGTTCTGAAGATACATGCATGCATCAATGACTGCATCCTCTACCGCGGTGAATACGAGAATTTGAATGAATGCCCGGTATGCACTGCATTGCGTTATAAGATCGGAGGCGATGACCCCGGTGGCGATGTTGAGGGCCGAAACCCAGGAAGAGGGTTCCCGCCAAGGTGATGTGGTATGCTCCTATAATACCACGGTTGAAACGTCCGTTCGAGAACAAAGAGCATGCCAAGTTGTTACGATGGCACAAAGAGGACCGTAAGTCTGACGGGGAGTTGAGACACCCCGCAGATGGAACGCAATGGAGAAAGATCGACATAGAGTTCAAGGATTTTTCAGCTGACGCAAGGAACATAAGATTTGGTCTAAGTACAAATGGCATGAATCCTTTTGGCGAGCAGAGCTCCAGCCATAGCAACTGGCCCGTGACTCTATGCATCTACAACCTTCCTCCTTGGTTGTGCATGAAGCGGAAGTTCATTATGATGCCAGTGCTCATCCAAGGTCCGAAGCAACCCGGCAACTACATCGATGTGTACCTAAGGCCATTAGTTGATGAACTTTTACAGCTGTGGGGCAGACTCGGTGTCCGTGTGTGGGATGAGCACAAAGAAGAGGAATTTGACCTACGAGCGTTGCTTTTCGTAACCATCAACGGTTGGCCTGCTCTTAGTAACCTTTCCTGGACTCGTCAAATAAGGGATACAATGCATGCACGCACTGCTTACATGAGACTGAAAGTGTACATTTGCCAAATTGTAAGAAGAACGTGTACCTAGGGCATCGTCGATTTCTTCCAAAAATTCATCCAGTAAAAAAGAAAGGCAAGCATTACAACGGCAAGGCAGATCACCGGTCGAAGCCTGCGGAACATATTGGTGCTGAGGTATTTGATATGGTCAAGGATTTGAAAGTCATCTTTGGAAAGGGTCCTGGCGGACAATCAGTTCCGAAGGGAGCTGACGGGCACGCAGCCATGTGGAAGAAGAAATCTATATTCCGGGAGCTAGAATATTGGAAAGTCCTAGAAGTCCGCTCGCAATCGACGTGATGCACGTTATGAAGAATATTTGCGTGAACCTCCTAAGCTTCTTGGGCGTGTATGGGAAGACAAATGATACAAAGGAAGCACGGCGAGACCAGACAACGTTTGAAAGACCCCGATAACCGGCATCCGGAATGGTTTCAAGGTCGTGCCAGCTACGCTCTGACCAAAGAAGAGAAGGTCATCTTTTTTGAATGCCTGAGCAGTATGAAGGTCCCGTCTGGATTCTCGTCCAATATAAAGGGAATAATAAACATGGCGGATAAAAAGTTCCAAAACCTGAAGTCTCATGACTGGCACGTGATTATGACGCAATTGCTTCCGATTGCTTTGAGGGGGCTCCTGCCGGAAAATGTTCGAGTAGCCATTGTGAAGCTATGTGCATTCCTCAATGCAATCTCTCAGAAGGTAATCAATCCAGAAGTTCTACCACGGTTACAGAACGATGTGGTCCAATGTCTTGTCAGTTTCGAGTTGGTGTTCCCGCCATCCTTCTTCAACATTATGATGCACCTCCTGGTTCACCTAGTCGAAGAGATTTCCATTCTCGGTCCTGTATTTCTACACAATATGTTCCCCTTCGAGAGGTTCATGGGAGTATTAAAGAAATATGTTCGTAACCGTGCTAGGCCAGAAGGAAGCATCGCCAAGGGCTATGGAAATGAGGAGGTAATTGAGTTTTGTGTTGACTTTGTTCCCGACCTTAAGCCGATTGGTCTTCCTCGATCGCGGCACGAGGGGAGACTAAGTGGAAAAGGCACGATCGGAAGGAAATCAACGATATGTATGGACGGCCATTCTCTCGATCGAAGCACACCACACGGCTTCCGGCCAATTCCAGCTTGGTGGCTCCGTACTTTGAGAAACACAAGAATATTTTACGCTCGGACAACCCGGGAAGCCTCGAATCCTGGATTAGGAAGGCCCACATGGAGACTTTCGGCGGTTGGTTGAGAAAACATTTAATGAATGACAATAAGGTTGTAGATCAGCTGTACATGTTGGCCAAGACACCATCTTCGACTATAACGACTTTCCAAGGGTACGAGATAAATGGGAATACATTTTACACGATCGCCCAAGATAAAAAGAGCACCAACCAAAACAAGTGGTGTCCGCTTTGATGCAGCAACCGAGAATGGGCAAAAGGTCACATATTATGGTTACATAGAGGAGATATGGGAACTTGACTATGGACCCTCCTTTAAGGTCCCTTTGTTCCGGTGCAAATGGTTCAAGCTAACAGGAGGTGGGGTAAAGGTGGACCAGCAATACGGAATGACAATTTTGGATTTCAACAATCTTGGTTACCTTGACAAACCATTCGTCCTAGCGAAAGATGTCGCTCAGGTTTTCTATGTGAAGGATATGAGTAGCAAACCGAGGAAACGGAAAGATAAGAAAACGATCAGTACATCATGCGATGATCCAAAGCGCCACATTGTTCTTTCGGGAAAAGAAACATCGTGGGAGTGGAGGACAAGACAGACATGTCGGAAGATTATAATATGTTTGGTGAAATTCCGCCCTTCAAAGTGAACACCGACCCAAGCATTAAGTTAAATGATGAGGATGCTCCATGGATACGGCCCAATCGTAAGCAAGCGAGGGACACAAGGGAAGAAATGATGTGTAATAATTTATTGTACCAAACTTTGTTGAATGGATCATGTGAATTATATTATCCGTGATGTGTTTCGGTGTCCATTTTCGAATGATTCGATTGATTCGAGATAGCACTGATGATACATGAAATTTGGAGTGATTTAGTCATACTCCTGCCTAGGCGTATAATATGCATACTCGTAGTCTTCATAGTCGCCGCCGTTGTACTGGTAGTCGTCGCCTTCTAAGTTGCCGCCGTCGTCGTCGCTGCTGTCGTCGCTGTCGTCGGGGCGACGCTCGTGGCTCGAACTGAGGGTAGCGCAGGCGCGGGATATCGCCGGCCGTGATGTAGTCCATGACGCTCGCAGAGTCCGGCCGTACCACCATAGCCGACGGCCGGCCTTGTGGAAGTTCCCGGGAGGCGGACCGTCCTCCTCATACACGGCGAGCGCCCTCTCACGCCGATTGATGAAGAAGGCGTCCCAAGTATGCTGGTTATCGGGATGCCAGCGGGGATTCATCCGCTGCTCCGGCGTGAGGTCGAGGTAGTAGTGGTTCGTGATGGCCACCCGGCGCGCAGTACCTCGAGGGAGGGAGGGACCGGCACGCCGCCGGCGCTTAGGCTCCAGCCCGGCGGGGACGCGGTAGCCCGGTGGGCAAGGGTAGTTCGAGGCGCAAAGCTCCTCCACCTGCTGGTAGGTTAGAGTGGGTGCGGTGGAAGCCATGAGAGAGTGATGAGAGATTGTAGAGATGAGATAATGCTGGCCAAGCCGGGCTACATATATGTAGTGACAAATGGCGGGAAAATGGGAGCGGGAAGACATGAGGCGGGAAGAAAGTGGCGGGAAGAAAGAGGCGGGAAGACAGGAGGCGGGAAGAAAGTGGCGGGAAGAAAAAGGCGGGAAAAATGGGAGCGGGAAGACAGGAGGCGGGAAGAAAGTGGCGGGAAGAAAGAGGCGGGAAGATAGGAGGCGGGAAGAAAGTGGCGGGAAGAAAGAGGCGGGAAAAATGGGAGCGGGAAGACAGGAGGCGGGAAGAAAGTGGCGGGAAGAAAGAGGCGGGAAGACAGGAGGCGGGAAGAAATTGGCGGGAAGAAAGAGGCGGGAAAAATGGGAGCGGGAAGACATGAGGCGGGAAGAAAGTGGCGGGAAGAAAGAGGCGGGAAGACAGGAGGCGGGAAGAAATTGGCGGGAAGAAAGAGGCGGGAAGAGCGGGTCGGCGGAAAGACAGAGGCGGGAAGAGGGGGCCGGCTGAAAGACAGAGGCGGGAAGAGGGGCCGACGGAAAGACAGAGGCGGAAAGAGGGGGCCGGCGCCGGAAAGACAGAGCCTCCTCCTTCGAATCTGGCCATGTATCCACGCCGGAAAGACAGAACCACTTTATTGAACAAAATCAACCGACAACAACTTTATAAACTAAATTTAAACTAATAGAACCGATAACGACTTTATTGAAATTACAATAAAATAGATAAACTACTAGTCTAGTCTCTACTCGTCGTCGGAGGTTGTCTCAGTCCAAATGTCATCCCACCGAGGGTCGTTTTCGGTCCAAGTTGTATTCCGGTTCTCGAGCTCGAAGGCGGCGACGGCCCGACGGTGGCGCCTGTTGGACCTGCGTTGTGCCCTAAGGTTAGCAAAGAACGCGTCGGTGTTGTCGACATCGTTGGGGAACTGCGCCCTCCACTGGCGCATCAACTGCTCATCGCGCTCGGCGATGGCGATCCTGCGCTGCAACTGGCGGTGCTGGCGACGGTCCTCGTCGTCGACGAGGCACGGCGGTGGCGTGAGGAACTCCGCCTCCTCTAGCGATTCAACATCCGGGAAGTTCATGTCGCGCCCTGGCAGCCGAAAGCGCCACGCCGCCGCGTCGTAAGCGCGCGCTGCCAGCTCCGGCGTGTTGTACGTGCCGAGGGTGAGGCGGAAGCCACCGGCGCGTATCTCGGCGGTGAACCTACCGCTCGGACGCACTCGAACGCCACGGAAACCGGACGCCCCTCGACGACGTGGAGGCATCCCGGAGATGAATGAGCGGAGGCGGTGGCGACGTGTGGTTGCGCCCGCACTCGTCGCTCTATATAGCGCACGCGGGGCATGGCACGTGTAAGCAACGGCTACACACGTCGCACGCCGGCGTCGGCGGGGCGAGGCACGTGGAAGCGGTGGCTACACGTCGCACGGGAAAAAGACAGGAGGCGGGAAGAAAGTGGCGGGTGAGATAAGGATGTTTGGGTAAGCTTTAGTCCCGGCTGGAGGGTGCAACCGTGACTAAAGCTAGCGGGAAGAACTCGCGCGGATACAATTTTTTGATATATTATTTGTATTTTCACATTTTGAATTGAATTAGTTTTACCTTTCTTAATTTTTTGATATACTATTTGTATTTTTAACATTTTGAATTGAATTAGTTTTATTTTTCTGATTTTTTTGATATATTATTTGTATTTTTAACATTTTGAATTGAATTAGTTTTACTTTTCTTAATTTTTTGATATACTATTTGTATTTTTAACATTTTGAATTGAATTAGTTTTACTTTTCTGATTTTTTTGATATATTATTTGTATTTTTAACATTTTGAATTGAATTAGTTTTACTTTTCTTAATTTTTTGATATACTATTTGTATTTTTAACATTTTGAATTGAATTAGTTTTATTTTTCTTAATTTTTTGATATATTATTTGTATTTTTAAGATTATTAAATGAATTAGTTTTATTTTTCTGCTTTTTTTGATATATTATTTGTATTTTTAAGATTTTGAATTGAATTAGTTTTATTTTTCTGATTTTTTTGATATATTATTTGTATTTTTAGATTTTGAAATGAATTAGTTTTATTTGTATTAAATGAATAATTAGTTCAATTTTGAAAAATGGCTTTAGTCGTGGTTGGGGTCACCAACCGCGACTAAAGGTCATTTTCCGCGGGAACTCCAAAAGGGGCGAAAAAAGGCTTTAGTCGCGGTTGGGGTCACCAACCGCGACTAAAGGGTGACCTTTAGTCGCGGTTGGGGTCACCAACCGCGACTAAAGCCCATTTGGTATAAAAACTCGCGCCCGCGTCCGCGCACTTCATCTTCTTCGCAGTACTCGTCGCCTCTTCGCCTCTTCGCGCCGAAGGCCTGCCGCCGTGTCGCCCTCGCCCTCGACAACGCCGCCCGCCGCCGCCCCGTCGCCCGCCGCCCCGTCGTCGTCCTCGCGCGCCCCGGCCGCCCCATCCTTCCTCGCCGTACGTCATCACCGCCCCGCCCCGGCCCACGCGCGCCGCCCCCTCTCGCCCACGCCGCCGCCACTATCACCGCCGGCCGCTATCACCGGCCGCCCTCGCCCACCGCGCGCGCGCCTGCTTTGAACGACGCGCGCCGCCGCCTCGCTCTCTCTCCCTCAACGGCGCCGCCTCGCTCGCCCACGCGCGCGGCCGGCCGTGCTGTGTACAGAGAGATGAGGGAGGGAGAGACGAAGGGGCCGTGGCCGGCGCCGGCGCCTTTTTTTGTTTTTTTTGTTTTTATTAATTATCTCACAATTTGTTAATTAAAATTGTACACTAAAATTTGACTTAAAAAAAGATTGTGTAAAGAAAACTAAAATTTGACTTAAAAAAACTAAAAATTGACTTAAAAAAGATTGTGTAAAAAAAATAAAATTTGACTTAAAAAAGATTGTGTAAAAAAAAACTAACCACCGCGCGTATACGGAGGGGGCAGCGAGCCCCTCGTCGCCCCGTCCGTATACGAGCGCTGTTTTTTTTTGGGTCGAGAGGGGGCGGCGAGGGTTATGTGTGTTGTCCTCGGCACCACCACTGCCTTTTCGCCACCGCCGCCCTTTCGCCACCGCCCTTTCGTCACCGACCCCGCGTGTATACGGAGGGGGCGGCGACGCCCTCGCCTCCCCTCCGTATACGCGCGGGTTTTTTTTTTGTTTTTTTTACGAGAGAGAGGACCGGCACCGGCACCGGCACCGCCACCGCCCTTTCGCCACCGCCACCGGTCTCTCGGTCACGCGGTCACTGCGAGGCGAGGTCGATCGTCCGCATATACACATCTAATACACGCGTCCCCCCTCTCGCCTCCCTCTTCGCCCTCTCTCTTTATATGTAGAAGAGATGTGATAATGCGGGCATATACACAATTAATTTGTTTTTACTACATGTTTTCGGGATCGACATATGGCGGACGATAGAGCTGACCCGATTATGGACAACTATGATCCGGACGCTGAAGAACATATCTTCGGCATCATAAAAGGCGATGTTCTATATGTGCCGACCGGACAAGAAGAAGATGATATCGATTCTTATCTGAACCTTGACGGTGAAGATGAAGGGCGCCATCAGCAAGATGATGCCGAAGAAACGTCGATAAACGACGATCTTCAATTGGAAGTACCAACCACCTCCGGCGTCGAGGTATATATATATACATTGAGCCTCTGGTGATACAAACTAACTGATTAGAATAAATATGTGTGTACTAACGCGCGTGACTCTCTTTCTTATTTTAGCCCTCGGCCGGATCATCGAAACAATCGAGTACGTCGTCGTCAAAGCGTGGCGCAACCAAGACGATGAAACCAGGAGAAACATGCACCATCGAGGTTGTCGAGGAAGCATCCGGCAGGCCGCTGGAGCCCCGCAAGAACGCCACCAAGTTTGTCAGCCAATGCGGAGCCATTGTTAGAGACAACGTCTCGATCACCGTCCGAGAGTGGAATGAGCCAAAGAAGGCACGAGTTGGTTTCACTTTTGTCGATAAGAGAACAAAAAAAGATTGCTTCAACAAGCTTATGGAACATTTCGTTCTACCTCCGGAATACAACAAATTCGATGAGGAGGGTAACAAGATTGAGGAAAACAAGGAGAGGAGGAGGCTAGTCAAAGAGTTCGCTCTTCATAAGATGGCCAACGCATTCCGGAAATACAAGCAAAATCTAGCCCATGACTTTGTCAAGGAGAACAAGACTCCGGATTTCAAAGGACAATATGAGAAACCGAAACATGATTGGCCAGAATTTGTGAAGCAAAAGAAATCGGAGCAGTTCCTTGAAATATCGAAAAAAATAAGGAAAATGCGGCTAAGAAGGAGTACAATCATATTATGGGGCCGAGGAGGGTATCGCCTTTGGGAGCCTAGATGGGAGAAGATGGAGAACGAGCCGAGGGCGCGAGGAATCCGTCCGGGTACGGAGGGATGGGACCCAAGGGCCAAAAGCTGGTGGTACGAGCATGGGGGATCGCCGAACCCGGAGACGAGGGGAGTGTGTTTACCGGGGCAAAATAATTAAACCCACCCAAAAGCTTATTGAGGCAATGAGGGATGCTCAAGAGGGGAAGATCAAGTTCAACAGAGAGAACGACGCGCTGACAAAAGCCCTTGGGAATCCTGAACACGGAGGACGTGTACGAGGCATGGGGCACATTCCGTGGAAAATAGGGTTCCCCCAAAACGATGAACCGTACGGTTACAGAAGCCGTAAGAGAAAGATGGATCGGGAAGCAGATGTTGTGGCGCGGTTGGCATCGGAAATGGATGTGATGAAGAAAACCGTGAGTGCACTAGTAGCCGAAAGAGATGCAGCTCGGGCGCAGCATGAAGATCATCCATTGGATCTCGGAAGCCAGCAGCAGAAAAGCAGCGTGGCTTCCACGGAGGCCCCACCGGCTGGTGCACCGACGATCGAAATTACTGCACCAGAGCCTCTGGTGGTCGAAATTACTGCACCGGAGCCTCCTCGCTACCCCGTGGACGATATAAAGGAGATGAAAGAATGTCATCTGTATTATCCTATCGGGAACATGTCCATGAAGGTAGCCATCGGCAGTGCTTTACCATGTTTACCTGGAGCACTCCACCACAACAACCCCATTCAAGATGGCTATGCTCGTGTCACGGTGGAGGACATAGTCCAAGGGTTTGAGGACCTGGACATTGACATTGCTACACCTGAAGAGGCGAGAAGACTTGGAGATGTCAAGCGCCAGTTCATTCTATGGCAAAAGAAGTTTATCAAGTTTCCATGCGAGGCGCCAACAAGTCCACCCCCCTACGGTGGTGGTGGCGGTGGCGGTGGTGGTGGCGGTGGCGGTGGTGGTGGTGGTGGTGGTGCTTCACCTACACATCCTTCACGAGGGCCGACGCCGCCCCCCAATTCACCTCCGGCGGGTAAGCAGCCACCGCCCCCCAGTCCGCCCCGGGCGGGTAGCGGACGCCGCCCCCAATCCACCTCCGGCGAAGAAGCGAAGCAGTCCTGGACTATCAACCCGGACCCTTATGTACCTAAGACCACAAAGGTACCGGGTCCATCATCGAAGCCTCTCCCCACGAGGCCTTGGGAACGTACTGCCGAGGGAGTCGACGCGGCCGCGACTCGCGATTATGAGAAATGGAAGGAGGAATGCAAGAAGAATAGAGAGCCCGAGCCCAAGCAAGTATTTTCTGAGAAGCAAAAGAGCTGGGCTAAGTCATTTTTGAACACACCGTCCCAAGCCGCGAAGAATCTTCCTGACGACTATGCACGTGAACTTCGTAGGCAAGCACTCGCGTTCAAGAGGAACCAAGAGTTGGCGGAGAACCAGGAGAAGAAAGCCTTGGAGGAGGCCGAGAAAAAATTAGAAAGGGGGAAAGAAGTTGCCCAGCTCGGGAACAAAGTAAACAATCGATCGCCCCGCTCATAGTGCAAGCCGCCGGTCCGGATGCCCCGATATCATAGCAGGCTGCGGCAACGACATGGATTGACCGTAACGAGTGCCGGAGAACAAGCGGCCACCTTAGGTATCACTCTTCGTGCACTCGTTAGGCCTTGATGAGGCGCCAATGAAGGACGTAGTATTTACATATGTGGAGAATGGCCCTCTCGTCGAGCTGCGCGAGGAAGAGGATCTACCTCGACAAATGAAAGGTCTGCTAAATTGGTACAAGGGTTACATAAAACTTAAAAACGCCAAAGACTATATTTATGCGGAAGTTAGATATGAGCATCACTTCAAACATTACTATATAACAATTCATCGGAGTGAATTGTTCCAGACTGTTCAATCTGCGCGAGCTCGACAAATCTATCATCGGTTGCTACGTTCCGTAAGTGATTTATTAATTTCTACCCCATCTCATTCATTGCCTGCACTATATATATATATATATATATATATATATATATATATATATATATATATATATTGTCCTAACTATCTTGTTGTGTACGCTATTATGCGAGAATGAAGAAGCGGGAAATGCGAATAAGGAACATCCATGATGTTGGGTTCATTGACCCACACATCGTTAATTCATATGTGTTAGAACACCACCCCGCCGACGTGGAGGAAGACCTGTGGCGGTTTCTTAGAAAACAGGAACTCAAAAGTGATATTCTATTTCCTTACCATTTTGGGTGAGTGTTTCTGTCTTGAGCACATTCTCTTTTGTTTACTCCATGCATGATATGTGGCTAATCGATGAGTTATGCATGATCGTGCATGTATCGTGTCCGCAGGTTCCACTTGGATTCCGATGGTAATTCAATTTCACACCTCCACAGTTCTCGTCCACGACTCTCCGAATATGGATGCGGCGCTTTGGGCCGACATGAGAAAAATGATGCAAAAGTAATTGTTTTCATTCATTTGCGCTCTATATCGATCGGCCTATTTCGTTCATCATTTCCTAATATCAAGTAACTAATTAATAACTCTCTTGTTCATTTAATTCTCTTTGCCTCGTAGGGTTTGGAGACGGTTCGTAGATGAAAAGGTCGGTGAATTCAAAAAAGAGCTACAATTTAGAAGGGCGAGTGCTCGGGACTCGGGGATATTCAGCCACCGGGGACCAATCTATGTGGATACTATGTTTGTGAGAGGATCCGGAGATACACCAATGAGCGGGACCGGTCGTCCGAGATCAACATCAAGAGGAATAACCTCCGGAAGACGCTTAGTCCGGAAGCTCGCTTCCGACCACTTCAAGAGGAACTAGCTGGATGGTTCGCGAGGGAAGTCATCGATCCTAGAGGAGAACACTATGTAGAGGACGTAGAACTTCATATGCACTAAATTATTTATGGAAACTTGTTCAAAATTGTATATGGTCATCCGATATTGAATATATATTGTATATTCCTCTTGAATTCTTTTTGGTTCTAATTTCAAATTTGTTTGAAATTGTACATTCATATGCATGTATATATGTAGTACCGGGTTGGGGGGGGGGGCTAAAACCCTAAACCTGCGGAGGCATTTAGTCGCGGCTGGCCAGAAGAACCGCGACTAAAGGTCCTCCGCCCTGGCGCTCGCCTGCCGCCCACGTGGACGGGCCTTTAGTCGCGGTTCGTAAGGAACCGCGACTAAAGGGGGGGCCTTTAGTCGCGCATAATTGGTCGCGGTTGCGCAACCGCGACTAATGGCAGTTGCGAACCGCGACCAATGGCCGTTTTTCTACCAGTGGAAACGGTTCCCTTGGCTGGTTTTTCTTCCTCTATCCGGTTGTAGCTCCAGTCTTCTGGTTTTCCTCATGTGGAATCGATCGCTAGCTCCCGCTTGTTTCCGGTTCTCCGCTTCCGACTTTTTTTACGGACGTGGGATAGTTCACGATTTTTTTGACGTAGAGAGGGCTTTCTCACCAAGGACCACCAGTAAGTAAAGATAGATGTTGGGCCTATAAAAAGTTTGTGGTGCGTTCGGCCCGTTTGTGACACCAGGCAGCCACCTATTGCAATTTAATAGTAAAGATGATAGCTACTTTGTTCAATTTGCTCCCACTATAATCTTATATCTTATATCTTATATTTACTAATTAGAGGCACCATACAAGACACCACATTAATCCACATCATTAGAATAATTAGGACAATTAGATCTGAAATCAATGGGTAGGATTAGTCAAGAAAGTCGTTATTCGCAGGGCTGTCACATTGACACGTTTACTTATTTATGTACAGGCTAAAATAGATTACGTGTGTAGAGTTCAACTTAAAATCGTACAAACAGATTCTAAAGATATATCTTGGCAGATGAAGGGGCATGCTTTATAAGCACCGCAGCTAACAAACAAAAATATATCTCCTAAGCAAAATAAATTTGAACCATCGTGTACACAAGTTTATGGACACGCTTAAATTATTCCGTGGGCCAGACAAGATCTGGGGTTGTTTACTATCCTAACGTGCAATTTCTTCATGTTTTTTTTTAACAAAGAGTCTACGTCATGTACGACTCTTCCATATAGTTCCCCGCAAAAAAAAGCTCATCCATATACGTTTAACCTACAGGAGAAACATGCAGATAAGGAAAACTGTCTTGGTCATAACAACAAGATGCAAGGTGATTATAGATCGTTGCCGGCGAGGAATGATCACATGCACACAATCGCGTCGGCCATAAGACGGTGTTATGGAAGCGCTTGCTTAGAATTCTTGACGCCAATGTTATGATGGGCCATTGTAGACCAATATGTCTCATCAGCCTCCTTTGTTGGCTGCTGGTCCTCCGGCACATCATCGATTACGTCGACCACAGCTCCTTCTCATACTCCATCTCACCGCTAATAGTAATCTCTCAAGTTCAGTGGTCAATGTTGTTGTACGTAAGATTGCAGCACAGATCTATTGGTGCACTTAGCTAGCTTCATACACGAGCACCGGATTGATTGATCAATTAGGTCATCTTTTTTTCTGAAAGGTCAATTAGGTCATCTTATGCTTTGCTACTACCGTACGTGCGTGTTTTGTCTGATCTAATAGGCTCAATCGATAATTGATGCTATGGTTGAGCTTGCACAATAGATTAATTAGGTCATCTAGCTAGCTTTACATAGAAGCACGTGTGCAAAGATGGCATGTCGGAGTATTAGATCGTCTATTACAGATATATCTTGCATCCTGCTTTATTATTTCGGGTTGCATCTAGCCATTTTTACATGTTTTAATTATAGTTATCACCATAGACTTTATCCAAAGTGTGCTGCTTTTAGGCTAATATAGCTACCGCAGCTTTGCTGTTTGAAGGGCCAGAATACATATATAATGTTGTATATATTACAATTGCTAGAACGAATGGTGCAAGGCTTACCAAGAGTATTTGGCGTGCAGGGCGTGCAGTATTCACTATAAAGATCATCCAGATTGTATTATCTCTAGGTTATATATCCATTGCCGATTTGTGATTTTAAGGGTACAAACAAATTTATTGTCGTCTATGCCACAGTTGCAAGAATGACTAGGGCAAGGTATATCACGAGTATCCGGTGCTTCGATCATGTGCCAACATAGCAAGCTTGAGCAAAAAAGCCACATTGAGGTATTTGACAGTTTTTCTTTGTAACACTAACTGATATTTAATTTAATTAATGGGTATGTTTAAGTGTGATTCAAATCACTTGGTTTACCTTACAGCTAGATGAGTTCTGTCTAGGAAAACCATACGTATAATCTTGGTCATACCTTACATGCCTATCGAAATGTATTTGAGATACAAATTTCACAGAACGATTGTTGGTTGGTTTGTTGGATTAACTAGCAGTGATTGGCGCGGCGGCACGCCGCGCCATATGGTGGCTGACTAATGAAAAAAATTGACGATGGTAAATGGTGGTAAATGTTCCTGAACTTCCAATGTGTCTGAATAATGAATTTAATGTTTTTATCCTTGTAGAGTTGCGTTTGCTTCGATTTTTTTAAGAACTCAGTCGTTGTGTTGTCTTGCTTTTGTATGATAAATAAATACTCGGCTGGTAGTTTTATTTGCTTAGATGTGAGTCTGTCCAGATTGTCATTTAGCTGTGGACTAATATTGGCGTATGTCTCAAAAACGAAGGTGGGAGCGAGTCTTAACGGATTGAGTGTGTGATAAAGTAGTTTCATTTACTTGCATGGAGTCTTTACAACAGCCTGTGAAACAGCTCTGGTGAACATGGCGATGACTTGATGCAGCTCATCTGTCATACCAAATAGACAATCCAAATACTGTTATGAGTATATCCATTTGAAATGAAGTTCAGAAAAGGCATCATGAAAATTCATACAGCAACAAAAATTATCCACCTGCACTACATGATTTTCTTCCTAGCAAAGAACTGCATACAAAAATAGTGACAATATGTATACATATGCTTAGCATGTCGCTGAGAATATATTATTAGCTATGCTCAACACAAAAGCAGAGCACTGTTATGGAATTGACGCATGATTTGGTGTCCAAGGAAATACTGATCAAAATCAACGTTCGAACATATATGGCTTATTTTCCAAGGAATTTATGCATGCTCGTCAGGGTTTTGCAGCTTTCGCCTACGCATGGTTTGGTCTAGAAAGATAAGTATATATATCAGGCATGCTTCTAATTTCATAACTCTTTTTCTGCATTTAATGTAAATAGTATTACCCATGACCGAAAAATCAAATTCCTAAGAAGATCTCATTGCAAGTTTGAGCAAGAAAACAAAATACTACTTCGAGATGCAAATACTCCCTACCATGTCTTCTTTACAGGCATATATGGCTCATGTTTACGTAGTATCGATTCAGAAATATCCTCCCGTTTTCAACTCAATGTAACTTAGGGAAAAGAATGTAGATCTCCAACATTGATAGGAGGCCCCAACAATGCAAGCAGGCCCCTTACTCTCCCTCCTGAAGTCCGAGCATTGATCTCTTCAAACTATAAGCGAGAAGCTCAATTAACTCTCCTTCCTCTTGATGTTCAAAAAAATGTTGGTTGTAGAACATGATTCCATTAGTTTGACAGGTTCAGAACCCGAGGGAAAACACCTGACATAATGCATAACTATAATGACAGAGTAGAACAAACTTGACAGCAAAACATATGCACTTGCTATTCACACCTAGCTGATTGTATCATATTAACACGTGCATGACGCACATAACTGGAGGCCCCAAAATTATCCATTCATCAAAATCAAGACATATCACTACAAGAATAAACAGACTAACCAAACGTGAAAAAGACTTACAAACCTTTCATATTTCTCAACCTACAAAAAGATGAGGGCAACTATCCTGTGATGTTGTTTGCAGAAATGCATTTGGAAGAGGAAATTAACAAAAAATCACGAAACTTCAGATTATCCATTGCTATCACGAAATAACAAATTGAACCAGTGTCTCAATGAAGTAAAAAACATGAAATTTACAAATATGACCAGTAATGCAAGCCTTATGTTGAGGACAACTATATTAGCATCCATGATTATTTTATCAAAAATTCAAAATAGCAATGGAGGTAGTACCTGATGCCCAAGTCTTTGCAAGGATCTATCTTTACATGGGGAAGGAACAAAAACCCTAGATGGTACAGTAAAATCTATATTTTGATCTGGAAATCGAAGCTCTCAAGTAAAATGCAATCACAGGCATAGGTCTGCCCATTAAGCATTGACTCAGATGTTAAAACAGGAATAATGCAAGCAAGGATACAGAGAGGTAAAACGAATACGTGGCTTTTAATTAGCAAATCGAAATGCACTAAATCCACCACCATAGTAAAACATATATACTCCAGTCCAACATGCGTAAAAGGAAATTCTTTGACTAAAACAATGTACGCAAGTATTTCAATTGCTTCAATATAAAGACTGAAATATGAAGAAACGCAAGTCAGCAAAGTTTCTATGGACTAAATCACATTTCATGATAAAATGTCAGTTTTATGTAAAACAACAATTAATGTATGAAATGGAAAGTCCTAGGTCACTAAACATGCGAGCATACTGAACATCAATATTATATTGATAAAATACATATTTTCTACCTCCCAGTCTGAGACATAAGAAAAAAATGGACCAATATATGCACATCATCATAAACATTCCCTGATCTTTGATTTGGCTAACTTTCCTCCAATCTCTTATTAAACCTGCAGTTTGACGCAAGTATATAATAATCATGCTTGCAATAAATCACTTATATGTAGACACTTTGGAGAAGCGTCCCTTTCTATTGTAAGGAAAATTGTTAATCCCAAAAATATGTTTCCAAACATAACAATCTTGTTGCCACTCCGTACATCATCTGATCTATGCAATGAACAGTATCTCTTCCAATTATCCCATAATGGAATGCCCTGTTCTTAAATAGCGCGCACTTGGGTCATTTCATTCAGCAAAGAATTTATCTCATACATCCCTTTATTTTCGCAGCTTGTTGTCATTTACTCAGTAGTCAGTCTTTTTCTCTACAAAATGATAATTAATTAAATAAAACAACAAAAGGCAGGAAAAGAGATAAGAAGAACAGCAAATCAGTATGGCACTAAGAGAAGTGGTAACTGTTAGACAATGTAATAGGCTGGGCCGGGTCTCTTTCTTCTTTCTGTTTTCTTCTCCTTTACGTATGTGTATTGGAGAGTTCCTTGTACAATACTTGGCCCGGTTGTGTGGCATATATATTAACACGTAACCGCCTGGAGACGACCCAGACGTTCAGAACCCATCTACCGATATGGTATCAGAGCCGCCTTCTTCCTCGACAACCTAGCTGCTGCCGCCGCCGCCGCCGCTGTTCAACAGCCGCCGCCGCCGTCGCCAAAGAAAACTGCCGCCGCCGCAGATCTCCAGATTGTCTCCGCCGCCGCTCTACATACAGAAAAACAAACGCCGCCGCCGCAGATCACCCTTAGTTCTGCCGCCGCCGCCCTACAACCCAAGAAAAGAAAAACCCGGACGCCGTCGCGCCGACCTTCTGTCGCCGCCGGTCACAACCTCACAACGATCTACAATCTCCCAAAACCCTTAGCCACCAAAACCCCACCAAAACAGCCACCTACAACCACCCGATCATCAAACCCTAGATCGCTCCCGCCATGGCATCTTCATCGTCTGTCTCGAGCTCCGCGCTTGCTGCAGCCCTTGGTGCCCCGCCAGCTCAACAACTCACACGGGGAAACTTTCTCCTATGGAAAGCCCTCGTGTCCCCTGCCTTCCGCGGAGCCCAACGTCATGGCACTGCTTGACGGTACCGACACTGCTCCGGCCAAAACCATTGAAGTGGAAGATGCTGAGAAGAAGAAGATCATGGTTGAGAATCCTGCCTATGTTGGATGGCTTGCTCGGGATCAGCAGGTCTTAAGGTTTCTCCTCAATACACTTTCACCTGATATTCTGTCTCATCTTCTTGATGTAAGCTCCACAGCTGAGGCTTGGTCCGCCATCCACTCCATGTTTAAGACAGCCTCACGCACCAAAGCTCAGCATCTACGTGAAAAGTTGAATGACACGAAGAAGCTCTCCATGACAGCCGACACCTACTACACCAAGATGAAAGGGTTTGCCTCTGAATTATCAGCTCTTGGTAAGCCTGTTGAAGATGATGAGATGCTCGGTTATCTGCTGCATGGTCTTGATAAAACTGAATACAATGCACTGGTTACTTCGTAAATGCAAATCCTGGCACTACACTTGATGATTTTTATGAGCAGCTGAGTTCCTATGATATGCGCAATGGCGTGGAAGAGAATGGGGAATTTGTCTCCTCCGCGAATCTGGCTCGTCGTGGTCGAGAACAGCAGCACCGCCCACGTGGCCGTACTCCGCCGCCGCCACCTCGAGGTTACTCCCCTCCTCGTGGCCGGTCCCCTGAGTATCCTCCTTACCGTGGTGGCGGAGGTGGTCACTACCGCGACAGAGAAGAAGACCGCAGCAACTGGCGCCGTGACGAGCGCCAAGGTGATCGCAGGGATGATCGTCGTGATCGACGCCGAGATGATGGTGGAGGTGATCGACGCCGGTCTGACAATGGCCGCCGCTTTGATCGAACCCCTACTCCTTATGTGGATACAGATTGCCAGATTTGCACTAAACATGGTCATCCTGCTAGCAAGTGTTGGTGGCGCTACTCTGATGACAAGAAGAAGGATGATCGTGATCGAGAGAAGGGAGCTCATCTTGCCTCATATGGTGTTGATACAAACTGGTACACCGACACAGGGGCAACTGATCACATCACTGGCGAGCTGAATAAACTTCTCATCGCCAACAAGTATAATGGGCAAGACAGTGTTCGCACTGCTGAAGGTACAGGTATGAACATTAGTCACATTGGTAATTCAATTTTGCGCACTCCTCATGGTTCTTTTGATCTTAAAAATATTCTCCATGTTCCTAGTGCCTCTAAGAATCTACTGTCAGTTCATCGCTTTACTCTTGATAATCATGTCTTTATTGAATTCCATCCTTTCTTCTTCTTAATCAAGGACCAAGCAACACGAAGAGTTCTGTTTAGAGGCCCCTGCTGGGGTGGTCTCTATCCCCTGGTGCCCATGTTCCATGAGACCGCCAAGCATGCTTTCATTTCAATAAAGCCATCATCCTCTACATGGCATCGCCGCTTAGGACATCCATCTTCATTTGTGGTTCAGCAAGTTCTTAGAAGAAATAAAATAGCTTACACTCCAGAGAGTACTCCATATGTTTGTGACTCTTGTCAGTTGGCCAAGAGTCACCAGTTGCCCTACCCTATATCCTCTAGTGTTTCTACTGCTCCCTTAGAGCAAGTGTTCTCTGATGTATGGGGTCCTGCTCCTCTCTCTGTTGGAAAACATGCATACTATGTAAGCTTTATTGATGATTTTAGTAAATTCACCTGGATTTATTTGCTCAAAAAGAGGTCTGATGTTTACCAAGCTTTTCTTAATTATCAGCAATATGTTGAACGCAAGTTTGATAGAAAAATTGTTACTATGCAAACTGATTGGGGAGGCGAGTATGAAAAGTTGAATGGATTTTTCCAAAACGTTGGCATCACACACCATGTATCATGTCCTCATGCTCACCAACAAAATGGTTCAGCAGAAAGAAAACATCGCCATATAGTTGAAGTTGGTCTTGCATTGCTTGCTAATGCCTCCATGCCTCTTAAATTCTGGGATGAAGCTTTCATCACTGCCACCTTCCTCATAAATCTTCTTCCTAGCAAGGTTCTTAACTTTGACACACCCACTGAACGGTTACTTCATGTCACACCAAATTATGATGCTCTTCGTACTTTTGGGTGTGCATGTTGGCCTAATCTTCGCCCATACAACAAAAGAAAACTTGCTTTTCGATCCAAACAGTGTGTGTTTCTTGGGTATAGTCCCTTACATAAAGGTGTGAAGTGTCTAGACATATCCACTGGTAGAATCTACATCTCTCGTGATGTTGTTTTTGATGAAAATGTCTTTCCATTTGCCTCTCTTCATCCAAATGTCGGTGCACTTCTCAAGAAAGAAATTCTTCTTCTACCATCTTGCTCCAATTCTCATGAGAGTGTACATAATTGCAATGACCATATTGTGCCTATTGTCTCTGTTACTAACATGGAACAGGTAGACGAAACTACAGAAGAAAACTACACTGAAAACAGTGAAGAAATGACTGCAGAAAATGAAGCTGAAAATCTCTCAGAAACGGACAAAACGGACACTGAAGACGATGCAGAACATTCTCCTGCAGGCGCTGATCCCGAGGTGCAGCGATCCGAGGCAGATTCGGCTTCCAGCGAATCTGGCCCGTCAGAGAGCAGCGGCCGTACGCGCAGCGTGTCTCCCGCTGCGGACCCTCGTGGTGGCCACACGCCCGGCGGGGACCAGCCACCGCCACCCAACGCCACACCGCCACGTCGCGCCTCTGGCCAAAGCAGTCAGCACCTGCCGCTGTCCCCTGTGCCCACGCCGCCACGTGCCGCGTCGTCTGCCGATGACAGCAACCAGAGCAGCAGCTCACAGTCTGCCCCCTTGTCCTCTGGCGGATCTTCTGTGGCTGCTGCTGGTGGGGGCGAAACTGCCAATTCTGAAAATTCTGCAAATACCAATGCTCCGCCACCACCGTCACCTCCTGGAGTCCGTACTCGCCTACGTGAAAGGTATACGCCATCCAAAGCAATATACCGACGGTACAATCAGATATGGTTTGCTTTCTTCTACGAGGTGAACCACATAATCTTACAGAAGCTATGGGTGATTCCAATTGGCATCAGGCTATGCAGGAGGAATACAATGCTCTCATGGAGAATAAAACCTGACATCTTGTTCCTCCAAGTAAAAATAAAAACTTGATTGACTGCAAATGGGTTTATCGCATAAAGAAGAAAGCAGATGGTACTATTGACAGATACAAGGCTAGACTGGCTGCGAAGGGTTTTAAGCAAAGGTATGGCATTGATTATGAGGACACCTTTAGCCCTGTAGTAAAAATTGCCACCATCAGAATTGTACTATCTCTCTCAGTTTCTCGTGGTTGGAGTTTACGGCAGCTAGATGTCAAGAACGCGTTTTTACATGGTGTTCTGGAAGAGGAGGTTTACATGAAACAACCCCCTGGTTTTGAAAATTCTCACGCTCCGCATTATGTTTGCAAGCTTGATAAAGCTCTCTATGGATTGAAACAGGCCCCTCGAGCTTGGTACTCTAGGCTTAGTTCCAAATTGTGTGAGTTTGGATTCAAACCATCAAAAGCTGATACTTCCCTATTTCTTCTCAACAAGTCAGGTATCACTATGTTTATTCTGATTTATGTTGATGATATCATAGTTACTGGTTCCTCTGATCATGCTATCAATGCTCTTCTTCAAGATTTGAAATCAAACTTTGCTATAAAAGATCTGGGTGATTTACATTACTTTCTTGGTATTGAAGTAAAGAAGATACAGAACAGTTTGCTTCTTACACAGGAAAAGTATGCTTCAGACTTGCTAAGTAGAGTTGGGATGCATGATTGCAAACCGGCCCCTACTCCTCTGTCTTCATCTGAACAGTTATCTTTGACAGACGGTACACCTCTTGGTTCTGAGGATAGTTCTCAGTACAGGAGTATTGTTGGAGCTTTGCAGTACTTAACTTTGACACGTCCTGATTTAGCATTCTCAGTAAACAAGATTTGTCAGTTTCTACATGCTCCAACTACAGAACACTGGACAGCTGCAAAACGTATTCTCAGATATGTACAAGATACTTTACAGCTTGGTATTACCTTTAAAAGGTCTTCATCTACTTTTCTGAGTGCCTTTACAGATGCTGATTGGGCTGGTTGCCTTGATGACAGACGATCCACAGGTGGTTTTGCTATATTTGTTGGACCAAATTTAGTTTCTTGGAGTGCCAGGAAACAGGCCACAGTCTCAAGATCTAGCACTGAGGCTGAATATAAAGCTTTGGCAAATGCTACTGCTGAGCTAATTTGGGTTGAGGCTCTTCTTACTGAACTTGGAGTTAAGTTAAAGGAAAAGCCAAGCATTTGGTGTGATAATCTAGGTGCAACTTACCTATCTGCAAATCCAGTATTTCATGCTCGTACCAAGCATATTGAGATTGATTTTCACTTTGTCAGAGAACGGGTTGCTAATCAGAAGTTGGCTATTCGGTTCATCTCAAGTAAAGATCAAATTGCAGATGGTTTCACAAAGGCCCTTCCAGTCAAGAAGCTTGAAGAATTTAAACGTAATCTAAACCTTTTAAAAGGTTCAGATTAAGGGAGGGTGTTAGACAATGTAATAGGCTGGGCCGGGTCTCTTTCTTCTTTCTGTTTTCTTCTCCTTTACGTATGTGTATTGGAGAGTTCCTTGTACAATACTTGGCCCGGTTGTGTGGCATATATATTAACACGTAACCGCCTGGAGACGACCCAGACGTTCAGAACCCATCTACCGATAGTAACTCTAATGAGCTGAGTGTTGCATATAAATGGGATATGGTGCTCCAGAAAAATGCATGTCAAGACAGGTCACCCAGTTTGGTAACTATTCACAGCTGAACAGAATGAGCAATTTGCGAAGGGTCTTCTCTTGGTTCCATCTATCTATACTAACAAACAGAAGAACATCAACTAAACACCTGCAATCTATACATATTTGCATACCCTAAAGAAAAAAGTATCACCCATTCCTCCTCCCATGGGAAATCATAAGTAAAATAGACTCATCAGACAAAGTGAAACTACCCTATCAAAGTTTTCATTTGTTTATTACCACGTGTAAGTAGAAGCAGTGTTGTATACATAATAATAAGTAAATGGGGAAAACAGATGTAATGCTCATGTTTATTAATAAATACCTCATGGTCTACAACGATGAAATCTAGCTCATATATGTTTTGTTGTGTGTTTGCTGATCTCTGCATTCCCAGATATATGAAACATGCACAAGGACCTTCGTTAATAAGATCGAGGCGATGCGTCTTTGACCAGCAAAAGTTTCATGTCTTTCTTCTGTCCTACATGTGATTGAAAATATCCAGTGTAGATTTGAGTGGCATACCAAGGACTAAAAAGAACGACAAAATTCCCAAAAGGATTCAATTTCTAGTGGAAAATGTAGAGAAAAAGGAACTAAAATAGAGAAAACAACAAAGCAGAGGATGGTGAAGGTGCATAATCTACTGCAATCTGCACGTATATGGGGGTATTCAGTAAATAATGGTGGATGTATGAATGATTCAGGGGGGGAATCTGAATAAAGTAGGCATCATATTATTTCGCAATACACAATTACTGATTCGAATAGGTCAATTCACCTGTCAACATAAAGCAAGAAAACAAATGAATAGTACAAAAGGGAGATAGTGGGGAAAAAAGATGCATTGAACATACAGGACCCAATTTGCTAGGTTATCAACTTCTAATTCTTTATTAGATTTAGGAAGACCACCAGATCACATAAAAGTAGTGCCAAAGAATATAATGTTACGAAACCAAAAAAAATCTCCTAAATTGTTTCTTTGAAGGGATATCACAATGCAACAGAAGAATTAAAATGTCAAAAGCCTGAAGCCTTTATCAATATCATGAACTTGTAGCAAGAGATAGTTAACTGATATTTGTGATTTCCAACAGCAATCCCAATCATACTCTGCAGCCCTCTATGTAGAACATCACTAATACTTTGCAATATGCGAGAGAAAATGCTTGCAATTATCAAGCTCTTCAAATACTGAGTTGTGAAGCATCTGCAAAATTAAGGAAAGCCTACAAAACAGTCATGCCGGAGGAACGGACTCGCAGACCAGATTGGAGAAGAATGGACCTGCAGCTTTCAAAGGCAGCCATCTGCGAGCTCGAGAAGATGAATTAGCTCACTCCAACACCGGAGTTCCCGCACCAGTGGTCATCGGGCTGGTTGTCATGTCGATGTCGTGCTCCACATGATCGTGGAGCCGCCACGAAGCTCATGTGACTGGCTGCTGTGGAGCCACGGGTGACACGAAGATGTAGTTTTCTCTGCTGAAAGCAAACAGGTCATACACACAATGAAAAGAAGAGAAAGTGGAGCCAAAAAGATCAGCAGGCAGGCAATCTGCTAATCTTACCACATTGACTGCTTCGTGGCACACTCGCGTTTCTTAATCGTGACAGGAGCCGGCAATCTGCTAATCTAGAGCATGGGTTGTAGCACGAAGCATGAACGCCGGTTCCGCCCAAGCCCTCCACAGCACCCTCAGTGAAAACCATTCCCTACACCGTCCTTGGTCTCCTTTCCAGGAACGGTGGTAGCGCCCGCCGCTGCCTTGGTTCGCTTCTTGTGGCCCGGCCACTTCAGCCCAAGGAGAAGGCGCCGCGACCCCAGAAACCGGCGGAGGCGGCTCCCAGCGCGAGCCGCACGGCGGCCCTCAGCAAAGCCGTGGATCCCGGCGGCGCGGACTCCCCGCTATAGGGCCGCATTAGACGGCGGCGCGCGACGGACCGGAGAAGGCGACTCCCAGCGCGAGGCATATGGCGACCCTCGGCGAAGCCGCAATTCCCAGCAGCGCGGATCCCGCAACAGGGCCGCCTAAGGTAGCGATGGCGGTGGCGATTGACGACCTTCTCCCGGCGACCGTGGCCCCTCTCGGCCTAGCTCCCTCCGACGCAAGGCGAACGCCCCGTCACTGCTCCTCCCTACACAGACCCCGCCCAGGAGGGAGGGAGGAGAAGGCATGGCCGATGCGGGGAGCGCCCGCGGTCCTCCCGCCGCCGTTCGCCGTCGGACTCCGGCTGCACGGGCCATGGTGGGGCTGGTGGCAAGACCACGACGGCGACATGCCCTCCGCATCGTTCACTGGCAAGCCTGCACCACCACAGCCCACCACGCCGCCGAGCCGGGACCATCTTCCATGTGAGGCCAGGGCTGCGCCTGGTGAGCCAGACACCCACGTCACGACCGCCAGCCAGAGGGAGCCCAGGACAGGGGGGAGCGATCGAGAGGGGAAGATTTCGGGCCGGCCACCCGGCGACCGCCAATCCTTGATCCCCGAGATGACCATCCGGCCACGGCGAGGGGAGCTAGGACAGCGGCGCAATAAGGCCCAGGAATGAGGCGGGGAGGAGCTCAGATGGTCAGGCGGAGGAGGCCGGCAACCAAAACCAGTTGGGGAGCCATCTAGAGAGGGCCACCGCACCGCTCTACCATATAGCTGGGGCCTACCATGTGGGACAAAAAGAACAACGATGTGGAAGAAAAAATAGGCTACACGCACCCAGACCTACCACATGAACCCCTTTCACACGTGAGAAGCCAGATTAAAATTCGAATTCCAAGCTAACCCCAGAAATGTACACTAAATAACAACAGAACACATGATTATACGTGTCAGCAGAAGAGGCACACAAAAAGTAAATCCAAAATTAGGAGAAAAAAGATGTTTGTTACACTTTAATATAGTAGTTATGAATGACATTATACATAGACAATCTATTTTGCAGCCATGACTAGGTTTGATGAATTACAACGTTGAGAAAACCAAGTCAATCTGAAATCTCATGCTTCTAAATTATTTCACATGTATTTCCGCTTAGTCCAGTTCACGACGCGGGGCATCAGAGTAAATATACAAGGTGGTGCCTATATATTATGATATTTGTTCATCAAATAGGAACTCGATAGATGTTCAAGCTATTTATTACTTTGTGGCCATATTATAGTATTGAATATTAATAAACACTTTACGTGTACATATTATTCACTATTTCTTAAGAAGATGAAATAATAAATGTACATATTATTCACTATTTCGTAAGAAGGTGAAATAATAAATTATGTATCATCCACAAATATTTAAAATAAGTGATTAAAATTATATTTATAAATATTTCACACTTTTATTCTCTACAAGGTCTACAAAATATTATTTCAAATTCATATGGGTAGTAGGTTTTCTTTTTGCAATATGTAGTAGGACTTTTGCAAAATGGCTAGCCCGTGCTGGAGCACGGGTTGATGACTAGTTAATAAGAATGACTATGCTTATGTTGGGAGTAGTAATAATTTTATGCATGAGACTCATGATAAGAATGTTTCATTTGATAGTTATATTGTTGAGTTTGTTCATGATGCTACTGAAAATCATTATGAGAGAGGAAAATATGGTTGTAGAAGTTTTCATGTTACTAAAACACCTCTCTATATGCTGAAAATCTTGAAGTTGCGCTTGTCTAGTTTTCCTATGCTTGTTGCATTATGCCTACATGACTTGTTTATTTACAAGATTCCTTTTCATAGGAAGTGGGTTAGGCTTAAATTTATTTTGAATTTGCTTCTTGATGTTCTCTTTTGCTTCAACTCTTATTTCTGGGAGTGCATCATTAAAACTGCTGAGCCCATCTTAATGGCTATAAAGAAAGCACTTCTTGGGAGATAACCCATGTTTTTATTTTACTACGGCAATTTTGTTTTATATTTGAGTCTTGGAAGTTGTTACTACTGTAGCAACATCTCCTTATCTTTATTTTATTGAATTGGTGTGCCAAGTAAAGTCTTTGATAGTAAAGTCAATACTAGATTTGGATTACTGCGCAGGAACAGATTTCTTGCTGTCACGAAATTGAGCCGCCCCTGCTGTAGAAAATTTAGAAAAATCTGCCAATTTACGTGCGTGATCCTCAGATATGTACGCAACTTTCATTCAATTTGGGCATTTTCATCTGAGCAAGTCCAGTGCCTCTAAAAAAAATTATCTTTACGGACTGTTCTGTTTTGACAGATTCTGCCTTTTATTTCGCATTGCCTCTTTTGCTGTGTTGGATGGATTTCTTTGTTCCATTAACTTCCAGTAGCTTTGTGCAATGTCCAGAAGTGTTAAGAATGATTGTGTCACCTCTGAATATGTGAATTTTTGATTATGCACTAACCCTCTAATGAGTTTGTTTTGAGTTTGGTGTGGAGGAAGTTTTCAAGGGTCAAGAGAGGAGGATGATACAATATGATCAAGAAGAGTGAAAAGTCTAAGCTTGGGGATGCCCCGTGGTTCATCCCTGCATATTTCAAGAAGACTCAAGCATCTAAGCTTGGGGATGCCCAAGGCATCCCCTTCTTCATCGATAACTTATCAGATCACCTCTAGTGAAACTATATTTTTATTCCGTCACATCTTATGTGCTTTACTTGGAGCGTCTGTGTGCTTTTATTTTCGTTTTGTTATTTTCATTCTCTGAATAAATTCATGCTTGTGTGGGAGAGAGACACGCTCCGCTGTTGCATATGAACACATGTGTTCTTAGATTTATTCTTAATGTTCATGGCGAAGGTTGAAACTGCTTCGTTAATTGTTATATGGTTGGAAACAGAAAATGCTGCATGTGGTAATTGGTATAATGTCTTGAATAATTTGATACTTGGCAATTTTTATGCTCATATAGATCATGTTTAAGCTCTTGCATCATGTACCTTGTACCCATTAATGAAGAACTACATAGAGCTTGTTAAAATTTGGTTTGCATGATTGGTCTCTAGAGTCTAGATATTTTCTGGTTAAGGTGTTTGAACAACAAGAAGATAATGTAAAGTCTTATAATACTTACAATATGTTCATATGTGAGTCTTGCTGCACCGTTTTATACTTGAGTTTGCTTCAAACAACCTTGCTAGCCTAGCCTTGTATTGAGAGGAATTCTTCTCGTGCATCCAAATCCTTGAGCCAAAAATTATGCCATTTGTGTCCACCATACCTACCTACTACATGGTATTTCTCTGCCATTCCAAAGTAAATTACTTGAGTGCTACCTTTAAAATTCCATTCTTTGTCTTTGCAATATATAGCTCATGGGATAAATAGCTTAAAAACTATTGTGGTATTGAATATGTACTTATGTATCTTATTTCTTATAAGTTGCTTGTTGAGCGGTAACCATGCTTCTGGGGACGCCATCAACTATTTTACCTTGGTTGAATATCATGTGAGTTGCTATGCATGTTCGTCTTGTCTGAAGTAAGGGCGATTTTCATGATCAAACGGTTTGAGTATGCATATTGTTAGAGAAGAACATTGGGCCGCTAACTAAAGCCGTGATTCATGGTGGAAGTTTCAGTTTGGACAATTAATCCTCAATCTCTTATGAGAATATTAACTGTTGTTGAATGCTAATGCATTAAAAGAGGAGTCCATTATCTTTTGTCTATGTTGTCCCGGTATGGATGTCTAAGTTGAGAATAATCAAAAGCGAGAAATCCAATGCGAACTTTCTCCTTAGACCTTTGTACAGGCGGCATAGAGGTACCCCTTTGTGACACTTGGTTGAAACATATGCTATGCAATGATAATCCAAGCTAATTTGGACAAGGTGTGAGCACTATTGGTAATCTATGCATGAGGCTTGCAACTTATAGGATGTCTTATACATAACACATATGATTTATTACTACCGTTGACAAAATTGTTTCTTGTTTTCAAAATAAAAGCTCTAGCACAAAAATAGTAATCCATGCTTCCCTCTGCGAAGAGCCTATCTTTTACTTTATTGTTGAGTCAGTTTACCTATTCTTTCTATCTTAGAAGCAAACATTTGTGTCAACTGTGTGCATTGATTATTACATGTTTACCTATTGCACTTGTTATATTACTTTGTGTTGACAATTATCCATGAGATATGCATGTTCAAAGTTGAAAGCAACTGCTGAAACTTAATCTTCCTTTGTGTTGCTTCAATGCCTTTACTTTGAATTTATTGCTTTATGAGTTAACTCTTATGCAAGTCTTATTGATGCTTGTCTTGAAAGTACTATTCATGAAAAGTCTTTGTCAAATGGTTCAGATGTTTACTCATTGTCTTTACCATTGCTTTCAATCGCTGCATTCATCTCATATGCTTTACAATAGTATTGATCAAGATTAGGATAGCATGTCACTTCAGAAATTATCTTTGTTATTGTTTACCTACTCGAGGGCGAGTAGGAACTAAGCTTGGGGATGCTTGATACGTCCTAAACGTATCTATAATTTCTTATGTTCCATGCTACTTTTATGATGATACTCACATGTTTTATACACATTATATGTCATTATTATGCGTTTTCTGGAACTAACCTATTGACGAGATGCTGAAGTGCCAGTTCCTGTTTTCTGCTATTTTTGGTTTCAGAAATCCTAGAAAGGAAATATTCTCGGGATCGGACGAAATCAACTCCCAACATCTTATTTTTCCCGGAAGCTTCCGGAACACCGGAGAGGCACCAGAGGGGAGCCCTGGGGCCCCACACGTGTGGGCGGCGCGGCCCAAGGGGGGGCGCGCCCCCCTAGTGTGAGGTGGCCCCGTGGCCCCTCCGAATCCGCCTCTTCGCCTATAAGAAGCCCCCTGACCTAAATCTTCGAGACGAAAAAGCCACGGTACGAGAAACCTTCCAGAGCCGCCGCCATCGCGAAGCCAAGATCTGGGGGACAGGAGTCTGCGTTCCGGCACGCCGCCGGGACGGGGAAGTGCCCCCGGAAGGCATCTCCATCGACACCACCGCCATCTCCATCAACGCTGCTGTCTCCCATGAGGAGGGAGTAGTTCTCCATCGAGGCTAAAGGTTGTACCGGTAGCTATGTGGTTAATCTCTCTCTCCATGTACTTCAATACAATGATCTCATGAGCTGCCTTACATGATTGAGATCCATATGATGAGCTTTGTAATCTAGGTGTCGTTATGCTATTCAAGTGGATTTTACTTATGTGATCTCCGGAGACTCCTTGTCCCACGTGTGTAAAGGTGACAGTGTGTGCACCGTGTGGGTCTCTTAGGCTATATTTCACGGAATACTTATTCACTGAGTTATGATTTGAGTTGGATGTCTCTATGAAATTGTGGTGTGTTAGTACCTCCTATGAATGCTCACAGTGACAGCGTGGGGTGTTTATTAGTACTTGGGAATACATCTTTAAGGTTTGCCTACATGATGAATTAGAGTTCGTTATCTTGCCAAAGAGTAATTCAGAATAGCATAGTGAAGTGCTTATTTATATTCCTTTATGATTGCAATGTGTTTTATATCACTATTAATATATGTGCTACTCTAGTGATGTTATTAAAGTAGTCTATTCCTCCTCCATGATGTAATGGTGACAGTGTGTGCATCATGTAGTACTTGGTATAAGCTATGATTGTGATCTCTTGTAGATTATGAAGTTAACTATTACTATGATAGTATTGATGTGATCTATTCTCCCTTTCATAGCTTGATGGTGACAGTGTGCATGCTATGTTAGTACTCGGTATAATTGCGTTGGTCTATCATGCACTCTAAGGTTATTTAAATATGAACATCGAATGTTGTGGAGCTTGTTAACTCCGGCATTGAGGTGCTCTTGTAGCCCTACACAATTAATGGTGTTCATCATCCAACAAGAGAGTGTAGAGTGATTTTATTATGTGATCAATGTTGAGAGTGTCCACTAGTGAAAGTATGATCCCTAGGCCTTGTTTTCAAATACTGCAATCATCGCTTATTTACTGTTCTACTGCATCTTTACTTCCTGCAATATTAATACCATCAACTGCACGCCGACAAGCTATTTTACGGCGCCGTTACTACTTGCTCATATTCATTCATACCACTTGTATTTCATTATCTCTTCGCTGAACTAGTGCACCTATACATCGACAAGTGTATTAGGTGTGTTGGGGACACAAGAGACTTCTTGTATCGTGATTGCGGGGTTGCTTGAGAGGGATATCTTTGACCTCTTCCTCCACGAGTTCGATAAACCTTGGGTGATTCACTTAAGGGAAACTTGCTGCTGTTCTACAAACCTCTGCTCTTGGAGGCCCAACACTGTCTACAGGAAAAGGAGTGTGCGTAGACATCACACCCTAGCACCCGTGAGGAGGTCCAGCAGATGCACCTCGACTCGTAGAGCCTCTGGGCGGAAGCACGCATCCAGGGGAGCTTGGAGGAGTGCGAATTTCTGCGTTCGCTTTCGCCTGGGTTCGCCGGAAACTTGAGCTTGCCGTCGTCTCCGACCACAATCGGGGTCGCCAACCATCCAGGAAGAATTCTGGTGAGCAGACGCATTGATTAAGCCCTTACTCGCTTCCTGTGATGCATCCTAGCTTCATTTAGCATCTTGGCCGACGAGCGCCACCGCGGTAAGGTTCGCCGGAGTCTCTCCAGTGACCATTTCTTGGCGGCGAGACCACTAGCATACTCAGCGCGTCGTTACGCGCCGAATGAGACCACTCGGCCGTCCTCCCGTGGCCTGTATCGTCGTCGCCGTCGTCCGCTGACTCGCCGTCGGCGTGTTGACCGGCGAGGTGATGTGGCGGTGGGGTCCGAAACTGGGTTGAACCAGTCAACTGCCAACGAGGCAGCTGACTGGGACCAGACCCCACCTGTCTGCGTCTGGGTTACAAATCGAACCGGTATCTTTAGTATTTATAGTTATTTCATTATTCCTGAAAATAGTAGAAACTTTAGAAATTCATATCTAATTCATAAAAACTCAGAAAAATATAAATGAGATATTAAAATCTTCAGAAAAATAAACTCTATTCAATAAAAATATAAAATGAAATTTTTATTTTTAACAAAAAAAAATTGATTATTTAATCCTATTAATTTAAGCCTTGATTATTAATTCTAAATTCAATTAAAATTCAATAATTATGAAAAACATCCAAAATTTGTAAAACCCATTAAGTAAATAAAGAAAACATTAAAACTAATTTTCTTTATTTATTATCTTATTAAATCCTTAATAGAGGGATTTAAAACCCTGATTAATAGTTATCTTAATTATTAATTGTTCAAAAATAACAAAATGGCAAATTCAATATTGTTTTGATTTCAAAGTTATAAATAACTTCAACATTATAGTGAAGTTATTAATTCAAGAACTTTAGGGTAATTAGAAAGCCCTAGTTCCATAAGGAGGAAAACTAGGAACTCATCATTTCATGTGTAATCCTAAAACCCTAATGCCATTTAGACCTTAGCTCCATTACTACATGTGAACCCTAATTTGCTTCTAACCTAAACCCAAGGTTAGAACATGTGATCATGGTACTTTCTTTCAAATCATAGAGCCATGATTAGCAACTAAAGACATACTTATGTCCACATAAAATGTAGAACCCTGATGACGCGTAAATCACACGCCCGTTGGGAACCCCAAGTGGAAGGTGTGATGCGTACAGCAGCAAGTTTCCCTCAGTAAGAAACCAAGGTTTATCGAACCAGTAGGAGTCAAGAAGCACGTCGAAGGTTGATGGCGGCGGGATGTAGTGCGGCGCAACACCGGGGATTCCGGCGCCAACGTGGAACTGCACAACACAACCAAAGTACTTTGCCCCAACGAAACGGTGAGGTTGTCAATCTCACCAGACTTGCTGTAACAAAGGATTAGATGTATAGTGTGGATGATGATTGTTTGCAGAAAACAGTAGAAAAAGTATTGCAGTAGATTTTATTCGATGTAAAAGAATGGACCGGGGTCCACAGTTCACTAGAGGTGTCTCTCCCACAAGATAAATAGCATGTTGGGTGAACAAATTACAGTCGGGCAATTGACAAATAGAGATGGCATGACCATGCACATACATGATATGATGAGTATAGTGAGATTTAATTGGGCATTACGACAAAGTACATAGACCGCTATCCGGCATGCATCTATGCCTAAAAAGTCCACCTTCGGGTTATCATCCGAACCCCTTCTAGTATTAAGTTGCAAACAACGAGACAATTGCATTAAGTATGGTGCGTAATGTAATCAATAACTACATCCTCGGACATAGCATCAATGTTTTATCCCTAGTGGCAACAGCACATCCACAACCTTAGAACTTTACGTCACTTGTCCCAGATTTAATGGAGGCATGAACCCACTATCGAGCATAAATACTCCCTCTTGGAGTTAAGAGTAAACACTTGGCCAGAGCCTCTACTAATAACGGAGAGCATGCAAGATCATAAACAACACATAGGTAATAGATTGATAATCAACATAACATAGTATTCTCTATCCATCGGATCCCGACAAACGCAACATATAGCATTACAGATAGATGATCTTGATCATGTTAGGCAGCACACAAGATCCGACAATGAAGCACATAAGGAGAAGACGACCATCTAGTTACTGCTATGGACCCATAGTCCAGGGGTGAACTACTCACTGATCACTCCGGAGGCGACCATGGCGGTGAAGAGTCCTCCGGGAGATGATTCCCCTCTCCGGCAGGGTGCCGGAGGCGATCTCCTGAATCCCCCGAGATGGGATTTGATACGTCTCCGACGTATCGATAATTTCTTATGTTCTATGCCATATTATTGATGATACCTACATGTTTTATGCACACTTTATGTCATATTCGTGCATTTTCTGGAACTAACCTATTAACAAGATGCCGAAGTGCCGGTTCTCGTTTTCTACGCTGTTTTTGGTTTCGAAATCCTAGTAACAAAATATTCTCGGAATTGGACGAAACGAAGACCCGGGGGCCTATTTTGCCACGAACCTTCCGGAAGACCGAAGAGCATACGAAGTGGGGCCACGAGGTGGCGACACCACATGGCGGCGCGGCCAAGGGGGGCGCGCCGCCTGTGGTGTGGGCCCTCGTCGAGGCCCCGACTCTGCCCTTCCGCCTACTTAAAGCCTCCGTCGCGAAACCCCGATGCGAAAAACCACGATACGGAAAACCTTGCGAGACGCCACCGCCGCCGATCCCATCTCGGGGGATTCGGAGATCTCCTCCGGCACCTGCCGGAGAGGGGATTCATCTCCCGGAGGACTCTACACCGCCATGGTCGCCTCCGGAGTGATGAGTGAGTAGTTCACCCCTGGACTATGGGTCCATAGCAGTAGCTAGATGGTTGTCTTCTCCTCATTGTGCTCATTGTTGGATCTTGTGAGCTGCTTAACATGATCAAGATCATCTATCTGTAATACTCTATGTTGTGTTTGTCGGGATCCGATGGATAGAGAATACCATGTTATGTTAATTATCAAGTTATTACATATGTGTTGTTTATGATCTTGCATGCTCTCCGTTACTAGTAGAGGCTCTGGCCAAGTTTTTGCTTTTAACTCCAAGAGGGAGTATTTATGCTCGATAGTGGGTTCATGCCGCATTGACACCTGGGACGGTGACGAAAAGTTCTAAGGTTGTGTTGTCGTTGTTGCCACTAGGGATAAAACATTGGCGCTATGTCCGAGGATGTAGTTGTTGATTACATTACGCACCATACTTAATGCAATTGTCCGTTGCTTTGCAACTTAATACTTGGAAGGGTTCGGACGATAACTCTGAAGGTGGACTTTTTAGGCATAGATGCGGTTGGATGGCGGTCTATGTACTTTGTCGTAATGCCCAATTAAATCTCACTATACTTATCATGTCATGTATGTGCATTGTTATGCCCTCTCTATTTGTCAATTGCCCGACTGTAATTTGTTCACCCAACATGCTTTTATCTTATGGGAGAGACACCTCTAGTGAGCTGTGGACCCCGGTCCATTCTTTAATACTTGAAATACAAATCTGCTCGCAATACTTGTTTTACTTGTTTTCTCTGCAAACAATCATCTTCCACACAATACGGTTAACCCTTTGTTACAGCAAGCCGGTGAGATTGACAACCTCAGCTGTTTCGTTGGGGCAAAGTACTTTGGTTGTGTTGTGCGGAGTTCCACGTTGGCGCGGAATCTCCGGTGTTGCGCCGCACTACATCCCGCCGCCATCAACCTTCAACGTGCTTCTTGACTCCTACTGGTTCGATTAAACCTTGGTTTCTTACGAGGGAAACTTGCCGCTGTGCGCATCACACCTTCCTCTTGGGGTTCCCAACGGACGTGTCAACTACACGCATCAAGCAAATTTACGGCGCCGTTGCCGGGGAGATCAAGACACGCTGCAAGGGGAGTCTCCACTTCCCAATCTCTTTACTTTGTTTTTGTCTTGCTTTATTTTATTTACTACTTTGTTTGCTGCATTATATCAAAACACAAAAAAATTAGTTGCTAGCTTTACTTTATTTATTGTCTTGTTTGCTATATCAAAAATACAAAAAATTTAGTTACTTGCATTTACTTTACTTATTTCATCATGTTTCCTTTTAATTTTACCGCAAAGAACATACCGGTAGGACAAGGGTCTATAATTGGGAGGAACAATATAGAAGAATTTTTCACCCATGTTAGTACCGTTGAAGATTTTGAAGATAGACACTTGGTAGAACTTGCTCCTACTTATGAAATTGCTTCTTCTGCTTTAGTTCGCCTGTTGGAAACTAAATTTGTTAATCTAAATCCTATAATCCAACACATGTTTCTTACACTTGGTGATATGGAAGAGGGGGAAAAGAAAGATTTTGTTTTAGAAACCCTTCTTAGAGAATTTGGTGGTCTAGCAAGAGAGGCTAGAAAGGTCTTCGCTAAATTTAATATGCTTGGTTCTCATACTAATTTTGTTGGTCTCCTTGAAAAAATGGATATGGATAGGATAAGGTACACTAATAATGTTAATGATGGTGGGGAGATCAAAGCACCAATACCATGTAAACTCCTAGCTATGAATGATGCACTAGAAAATAACTATGCTTGGCTTGTTCTCGAAAATTTGTTTGATGAGAGTAGCAAGCCCAAGACTAATGAGAAGGGAGACGCTGAAACTTATGTATCTAATATACTATGCATGGTTGAGAAAACTCCAAACCCCGCTGTAGGTGCACCACCCTTCGATGTCACTTGAGATACACTTTACGCGCCTAGCTGAAAGGCGTTAAAGAAAAGCGCTTATGGGAGACAACCCATGTTTTTACTCCAGTATTTTTGTTTTATATTTGTGTCTTGGAAGTTTTTTACTACTGTAGCAACCTCTCCTTATCTTAGTATTTAGTTTTGTTGTGCCAAGTAAAGTCTTTGATAGTAAAGTAAGTACTAGATTTGGATTACTGCGCAGTTACAGATTTCTTTGCTGTCACGAATCTGGGTCTACCTCCCTGTAGGTAGCTCAGAAAATTAAGCCAATTTACATGCATGATCCTCAGATATGTACGCAACTTTCATTCAATTTGAGCATTTTCGTTTGAGCAAGTCTGGTGGCCTAATAAAATCCATCTTTACGGACTGTTCTGTTTTGACAGATTCTGTCTTTTATTTCGCATTGCCTCTTTTGCTATGTTGGATGAATTTCTTTGATCCATTAATGTCCAGTAGCTTTATGCAATGTCCAGAAGTGTTAAGAATGATTTTGTCACCTCTGAATATGTGAATTTTTATTATGCACTAACCCTCTAATGAGTTGTTTCGAGTTTGGTGTGGAGGAAGTTTTCAAGGATCAAGAGAGGAGTATGATGCAATATGATCAAGGAGAGTGAAAGCTCTAAGCTTGGGGATGCCCCGGTGGTTCACCCCTGCATATATTAAGAAGACTCAAGCGTCTAAGCTTGGGGATGCCCAAGGCATCCCCTTCTTCATCGACAACATTATCAGGTTCCTCCCCTGAAACTATATTTTTATTCCGTCACATCTTATGTACTTTGCTTGGAGCGTCGGTTTGTTTTTGTTTTTTGTTTTGTTTGAATAAAATGGATCCTAGCATTCACTTTATGGGAGAGAGACACGCTCCGCTGTAGCATATGGACAAATATGTCCTTAGGCTCTACTCATAGTATTCATGGCGAAGTTTCTTCTTCGTTAAATTGTTATATGGTTGGAATTGGAAAATGCTACATGTAGTAACTCTAAAATGTCTTGGATAATTTGATACTTGGCAATTGTTGTGCTCATGTTTAAGCTCTTGCATCATATACTTTGCATCCATTAATGAAGAAATACTTAGAGCTTGCTAATTTGGTTTGCATATTTGGTTTCTCTAGAGTCTAGATAACATCTAGTATTGAGTTTTGAACAACAAGGAAGACGGTATGGAGTCTTATAATGTTTACAATATGTCTTTTATGTGAGTTTTTCTGTACCGTTCATCCTTGTGTTTGTTTCAAATAACCTTGCTAGCCTAAACCTTGTATCGAGAGGGAATACTTCTCATGCATCCAAAATCCTTGAGCCAACCACTATGCCATTCGTGTCCACCATACCTACCTACTACATGGTATTTATCCGCCATTCCAAAGTAAATTGCTTGAGTGCTACCTTTAAAATTCCATCATTCACCTTTGCAATATATAGCTCATGGGACAAATAGCTTAAAAACTATTGTGGTATTGAATATGTACTTATGCACTTTATCTCTTATTAAGTTGCTTGTTGTGCGATAACCATGCTTACGGGGACGCCATCAACTATTCTTTGTTGAATATCATGTGAGTTGCTATGCATGTCCGTCTTGTCCGAAGCAAGAGAGATCTACCACCTTCATGGTTGGAGCATTCATATTGTTAGAGAAGAACTTTGGGCCGCTAACTAAAGCCATGATTCATGGTGGAAGTTTCGGTTTGGACATATATCCTCAATCTCATATGAGAATAATAATTGTTGCCACATGCTTATGCATTAAAGAGGAGTCCATTATCTGTTGTCCATGTTGTCCCGGTATGGATGTCTAAGTTGAGAATAATCAAAAGCGAGAAATCCAAAATGCGAGCTTTCTCCTTAGACCTTTGTACGGGCGGCATGGAGGTACCCCATTGTGACACTTGGTCAAAACATGTGCATTGCAAAGATCCGGTAGTCCAAGTTAATTAGGACAAGGTGCGGGCACTATTAGTATACTATGCATGAGACTTGCAACTTGTAAGATATAATGTACATAACTCATATGCTTTATTACTACCGTTGACAAAATTGTTTCATGTTTTCAAAATAAAAGCTCTAGCACAAATATAGCAATCGATGCTTTCCTCTTTGAAGGACCATTCTCTTTACTTTTATGTTGAGTCAGTTCACCTATCTCTCTCCACCTCAAGAAGCAAACACTTGTGATTAACTGTGCATTGATTCCTACATACTTGCATATTGTACTTGTTATATTACTCTATGTTGACAATTATCCATGAGATATACATGTTACAAGTTGAAAGCAACCGCTGAAACTTAATCTTCCTTTGTGTTGCTTCAATACCTTTACTTTGATTTATTGCTTTATGAGTTAACTCTTATGCAAGACTTATTGATGCTTGTCTTGAAGTACTATTCATGAAAAGTCTTTGCTTTATGATTCACTTGTTTACTCATGTCATTACCATTGTTTTGATCGCTGCATTCACTACATATGTTTACAAATAGTATGATCAAGGTTATGATGGCATATCACTTCGAAATTATCTTTGTTATCGTTTTACCGCTCGGGACGAGCGAGAACTAAGCTTGGGGATGCTTGATACGTCTCCGACGTATCGATAATTTCTTATGTTCTATGCCATATTATTGATGATACCTACATGTTTTATGCACACTTTATGTCATATTCGTGCATTTTACGGAACTAACCTATTAACAAGATGACGAAGTGCCGATTCGTTGTTTTACGCTGTTTTTGGTTTCAGAAATCCTAGTAACAAAATATTCTCGGAATTGGACGAAACGAAGACCCGGGGGCCTATTTTGCCACGAACCTTCCGGAAGACCGAAGAGCCTACGAAGTGGGGCCACGAGGTGGCGGCACCACATGGCGGCGCGGCCAAGGGGGGCCGCGCCGCCTATGGTGTGGGCCCCTCGTCGGGCCCCCGACTCGCCCTTCCGCCTACTTAAAGCCTCCGTCGCGAAACCCCCGATGCGAAAAACCACGATACGGAAAACCTTGCGAGACGCCGCCGCCGCCGATCCCATCTCGGGGGATTCGGAGATCTCCTCCGGCACCCTGCCGGAGAGGGGATTCATCTCCCGGAGGACTCTACACCGCCATGGTCGCCTCCGGAGTGATGAGTGAGTAGTTCACCCCTGGACTATGGGTCCATAGCGGTAGCTAGATGGTTGTCTTCTCCTCATTGTGCTTCATTGTTGGATCTTGTGAGCTGCCTAACATGATCAAGATCATCTATCTGTAATACTCTATGTTGTGTTTGTCGGGATCCGATGGATAGAGAATACCATGTTATGTTAATTATCAAGTTATTACATATGTGTTGTTTATGATCTTGCATGCTCTCCGTTACTAGTAGAGGCTCCGGCCAAGTTTTTGCTTTTAACTCCAAGAGGGAGTATTTATGCTCGATAGTGGGTTCATGCACGCATTGACACACGGGACGATGATGAGAAAGTTCTAAGGTTGTGTTGTGCTGTTGCCACTAGGGATAAAACATTGGCGCTATGTCCGAGGATGTAGTTGTTGATTACATTACGCACCATACTTAATGCAATTGTCTGTTGCTTTGCAACTTAATACTGGAAGGGGTTAAATTACGCACCATACTTAATGCAATTGTCTGTTGCTTTGCAACTTAATACTGGAAGGGGTTCGGACGATAACCTGAAGGTGGACTTTTTAGGCATAGATGCAGTTGGATGGCGGTCTATGTACTTTGTCGTAATGCCCAATTAAATCTCACTATACTTATCATGTCATGTATGTGCATTGTTATGCCCTCTCTATTTGTCAATTGCCCGACTTGTAATTTGTTCACCCAACATGCTTTTATCTTATGGGAGAGACACCTCTAGTGAATTGTGGACCCCGGTCCATTCTTTAATACTGAAATACAAATCTCGCTGCAATACTTGTTTTACTTGTTTTCTCTGCAAACAATCATCTTCCACACAATACGGTTAACCCTTTGTTACAGCAAGCCGGTGAGATTGACAACCTCACTGTTTCGTTGGGGCAAAGTACTTTGGTTGTGTTGTGCGGGTTCCACGTTGGCGCCGGAATCTCTGGTGTTGCGCCGCACTACATCCCGCCGCCATCAACCTTCAACGTGCTTCTTGACTCCTACTGGTTCGATTAAACCTTGGTTTCTTACTGAGGGAAACTTGCCGCTGTGCGCATCACACCTTCCTCTTGGGGTTCCCAACGGACGTGTCAACTACATGCATCAGGATTGGCGGCGGCGTCTCTGGAAGGTTTTCCGTATCGTGGCTCTCGGTCCTGGGGGTTTCGCGACGAAGACTTTAAGTAGGCGGAAGGGCAGGTCAGGGGGCCACACGAGGGCCCCACACGCCAGGGTCGCGCGGCCAAGGCCCAGGCCGCGCCGCCCTGTTGTGGCGGCGCCTCGTGGCCCAACTTCGTCTATCCCTCGGTCTTCTGGAAGCTTCGTGCAAAAATAGGACCCTGGGCGTTGATTTCATCCAATTCCGAGAATATTTCCTTACTAGGATTTCTCGAAACCAAAAACAGCGAAAACGACAAGCGGCTCTTCGGCATCTCGTTAATAAGTTAGTGCCGGAAAATGCATAAATATGACATAAAGTATGCATAAAACATGTAGATATCATCAATAATGTGGCATGGAACATAAGAAATTATCGATACGTCGGAGACGTATCAGTGATGGCGTGTAACTCACACGTTCGTTGGGAACCCCAAGAAGAAGGTATGATGCGCACAGCAGCAAGTTTTCCCTCAGAAAGAAACCAAGGTTTATCGAACCAGGAGGAACCAAGAAGCACGTTGAAGGTTGATGGCGGCGGGATGTAGTGCGGCGCAACACCGGAGATTCCGGCGCCAACGTGGAACCTGCACAACACAACCAAAGTACTTTGCCCCAACGAAACAGATGAGGTTGTCAATCTCACCGGCTTGCTGTAACAAAGGATTAACTGTATTGTGTGGAAGATGATTGTTTGCGAGAAAACGAGTAAAGAACAAGTATTGCAGCAGATTTGTATTTCGGTATAAAAGAATGGACCGGGGTCCACAGTTCACTAGAGGTGTCTCTCCCATAAGATAAAAGCATGTTGGGTGAACAAATTACGGTCGGGCAATTGACAAATAGAGAGGGCATAACAATGCACATACATGTCATGATAAATATAGTGAGATTTAATTGGGCATTACGACAAAGTACATAGACCGCCATCCGGCATGCATCTATGCCTAAAAAGTCCACCTTCAGGTTATTATCCGAACCCCTTCCGAGTATTAAGTTGCAAAACAACGGACAATTGCATTAAGTATGGTGCGTAATGTAATCAACAACTACATCCTTAGACATAGCATCAATGTTTTATCCCTAGTGGCAACAGCACATCCACAACCTTGGAACTTTCGTCACTTCGTCCCGAGATATCAATGGAGGCATGAACCCACTATCGAGCATAAATACTCCCTCTTGGAGTTAAGAGCAAAAACTTGGCCGAGCCTCTACTAATAACGGAGAGCATGCAAGATCATAAACAACACATAGGTAATAACTTGATAATTAACATAACATAGTATTCTCTATCCATCGGATCCCGACAAACACAACATATAGTATTACGGATAGATGATCTTGATCATGTTAGGAAGCTCACAAGATCCAACAATGAAGCACAATGAGGAGAAGACAACCATCTAGCTACTGCTATGGACCCATAGTCCAGGGGTGAACTACTCACTCATCACTCCGGAGGCGACCATGGCGGTGAAGAGTCCTCCGGGAGATGAATCCCCTCTCCGGCAGGGTGCCGGAGGAGATCTCCGAATCCCCCGAGATGGGATTGGCGGCGGCGGCGTCTCGGAAGGTTTTCCGTATCGTGGCTCACGGTCATCGGGGGTTTCGCGACGGAGGCTTTAAGTAGGCGGAAGGGCAACGCGGGGGGCCATACGAGGCCCCACACCATAGGTCGGCGCGGCCAGGGCCTGGGCCGCGCCGCCCTAGTGTGGCGGCGCCTCGTGGCCCCACTTCGACTCCTCTTCGGTCTTCTGGAAGCTTCGTGGCAAAATAGGACCCTGGGCGTTGATTTCGTCCAATTCCGAGAATATTTCGTTACTAGGATTTCTGAAACCAAAAACAGCAGAAACAGCAACTGACTCTTCGGCATCTTGTTAATAGGTTAGTTCCAGAAAATGCACGAATAAGACATAAAGTGTGCATAAAACATGTAGATATCATCAATAATGTGGCATGGAACATAAGAAATTATCGATACGTCGGAGACGTATCAGCATCCCCAAGCTTAGTTCTGCTCGTCCCGAGCAGGTAAAACGATAACAAAGATAATTTCTGAAGTGACATGCCATCATAACCTTGATCATACTATTTGTAAACATATGTAATGAATGCAGCGATCAAAACAATGGTAATGACATGAGTAAACAAGTGAATCATAAAGCAAAGACTTTTCATGAATAGTACTTCAAGACAAGCATCAATAAGTCTTGCATAAGAGTTAACTCATAAAGCAATAAATCAAAGTAAAGGTATTGAAGCAACACAAAGGAAGATTAAGTTTCAGCGGTTGCTTTCAACTTGTAACATGTATATCTCATGGATAATTGTCAACATAGAGTAATTTAACAAGTGCAATATGCAAGTATGTAGGAATCAATGCACAGTTCACACAAGTGTTTGCTTCTTGAGGTGGAGAGAAATAGGTGGACTGACTCAACATAAAAGTAAAAGAAAGGTCCTTCAAAGAGGAAAGCATCGATTGCTATATTTGTGCTAGAGCTTTTATTTTGAAAACATGAAACAATTTTGTCAACGGTAGTAATAAAGCATATGAGTTATGTAAATTATATCTTACAAGTTGCAAGCCTCATGCATAGTATACTAATAGTGCCCGCACCTTGTCCTAATTAGCTTGGACTACCGGATCATCGCAATACACATGTTTTAACCAAGTGTCACAATGGGGTACCTCCATGCCGCCTGTACAAAGGTCTAAGGAGAAAGCTCGCATTTTGGATTTCTCGCTTTGATTATTCTCAACTTAGACATCCATACCGGGACAACATGGACAACAGATAATGGACTCCTCTTTAATGCATAAGCATGTGGCAACAATTATTATTCTCATATGAGATTGAGGATATATGTCCAAAACTGAAACTTCCACCATGAATCATGGCTTTAGTTAGCGGCCCAATGTTCTTCTCTAACAATATGTATGCTCCAACCATTAAGGTGGTAGATCTCTCTTACTTCAGACAAGACGGACATGCATAGAAACTCACATGATATTCAACAAAGAATAGTTGATGGCGTCCCCAGAAAAATGGTTATTGCACAACAAGCAACTTAATAAGAGATAAAGTGCATAAGTACATATTCAATACCACAATAGTTTTTAAGCTATTTGTCCCATGAGCTATATATTGCAAAGGCGAATGATGGAATTTTAAAGGTAGCACTCAAGCAATTTACTTTGGAATGGCGGGTAAATACCATGTAGTAGGTAGGTATGGTGGACACAAATGGCATAGTGGTTGGCTCAAGGATTTTGGATGCATGAGAAGTATTCCCTCTCGATACAAGGTTTAGGCTAGCAAGGTTATTTGAAACAAACACAAGGATGAACGGTGCAGCAAAACTCACATAAAAGACATATTGTAAACATTATAAGACTCTACACCGTCTTCCTTGTTGTTCAAAACTCAATACTAGATATTATCTAGACTCTAGAGAAACCAAATATGCAAACCAAATTAGCAAGCTCTAAGTGTTTCTTCATTAATGGGTGCAAAGTATATGATGCAAGAGCTTAAACATGAGCACAACAATTGCCAAGTATCAAATTATCCAAGACATTTTAGAATTACTACATGTAGCATTTTCCAATTCCAACCATATAACAATTTAACGAAGAAGAAACTTCGCCATGAATACTATGAGTAAAGCCTAAGGACATACTTGTCCATATGCTACAGACGGAGCGTGTCTCTCTCCCATACGAGTGAATGCTAGGATCCATTTTATTCAAACAAAACAAAAAACAAAAACAAACCGACGCTCCAAGCAAAGCACATAAGATGTGGCCGAATAAAAATATAGTTTCGGGGAGGAACCTGATAATGTTGTCGATGAAGAAGGGGATGCCTTGGGAATCCCCAAGCTTAGACGCTTGAGTCTTCTTGAAATATGCAGGGGTGAACCACCGGGGCATCCCCAAGCTTAGAGCTTCCACTCTCCTTGATCATATTGTATCATACTCCTCTCTTGATCCTTGAAAACTTCCTCCACACCAAACTCGAAACAACTCATTATAGGGTTAGTGGACAATAAAAATTAACATGTTCAGAGGTGACACAATCATTCTTAACACTTCGGACATTGCATAAAGCTACTTGGACATTAATGGATCAAAGAAATTCATCCAACATAGCAAAAGAGGCAATGCGAAATAAAAGGCAGAATCTGTCAAAACAGAACAGTCCGTAAAGATAGATTTTATTGAGGCACCAGACTTGCTCAAATGAAAATGCCCAAATTGAATGAAAGTTGCGTACATATCTGAGGATTACGCACGTAAATTGGCTTAATTTTCTGAGTTACCTACAGAGAATTAGACCCAGATTCGTGACAGCAAAGAAATCTGTTTCTGCGCGGTAATCCAAATCTAGTATTCACTTTACTATCAAAGACTTTACTTGGCACAAAAAAACTCAAAACTAAGATAAGGAGAGGTTGCTACAGTAGTAAACAACTTCCAAGACTCAAATATAAAACAAAAATACTGTAGTAAAAACATGGGTTGTCTCCCATAAGCGCTTTTCTTTAACGCCTTTCAGCTAGGCGCAGAAAGTGTATATCAAGTATTATCAAGAGATGAAGCATCGACATTACCTTGGGCTTTACCCTTACCTTTCTTGTTCTTTTTCTTACTCTTTGGCTTAGGGAATATATGGCTACCCCCGGGTGCAGAGGTGAATTTTAGGGTGCCTTCTCTCATGTCTATGATTGCTCTCAATAGTTTCGACGGGGATCTTCCGAGTGTGATTTGTCCTGTTCCTGCGCATTCAATGACAAGATAATCAATGGATATTGTTCTCCCAAGAATGGTTGTATGCACACCCGCAGCTATTCCTTTAGGAATTATAACGAGTTATCAATAAGAGTTATTCCTTCTCCCCCTTCAGCGAATTCCCAAAGTTTCAAAGATTTATGAATACTCTTAGGCATTAGGCAAAATTCGAGTCATAATATCACAATTAGCATGAAGAGTTTGGTCACCTATGACAATTTTAATAGTAGGATCCCATAATGAAGGTTCAGAGTTCACTGAAACTTGATCAAGACGGTTACGAATATATCCATAATTTTCATTTAAGCGAGATGCACTTGTCTCAAGAGTGTTTAATCTATTATAAATGCTAATAAGGGCTTGAATCAAAGTTATTAGCTTAATCATGTGATGCAACCAACTTCTTTATGGCATTAAAAGCTTGATCCCCATTGTAATGAAGGAAATCTCCTCCCACTAGAGCATCCAAGGCATATCTATAGCGAATCATAAGACCAAAATAAAAATTACTAAGGAGTAAACTTAGAGTCATTTGAGGTTCAGTTTTACGATAAGAAGTAAAAATCCTGGACCAATCACTTTAAAACTTTCCTCATCCCCTTGCTTAAAAGTAAAAACTAATTCCTCAGGTGAAGAAGTAACAGGTACAGAGCTAGACATGATAACAAAAGTAGACTAAATGCAAGTAACTAATTTTTTTGTGTTTTTGATATAGAGTGCAAGACAGTAAATAAAGTAGAGCTAGCAACTAATTTTTTTGTGTTTTGATATAATGCAGCAAACAAAGTAGTAAATAAAATAAAGCAAGACAAAAACAAAGTAAAGAGATTGGGAAGTGGAGACTCCCCTTGCAGCGTGTCTTGATCTCCCCGGGAACGGCGCCAGAAATTTGCTTGATGCGTGTAGTTGACACGTCCGTTGGGAACCCCAAGAGCAAGGTGTGATGCGCACAGCGACAAGTTTCCCTCAGTAAGAAACCAAGGTTTAATCGAACCAGTAGGAGTCAAGAAGCACGTTGAAGGTTGATGGCGGCGGGATGTAGTGCGGCGCAACACCAGAGATTCCGGCGCCAACGTGGAACCCGCACAACACAACCAAAGTACTTTGCCCCAACGAAACAGTGAGGTTGTCAATCTCACCGGCTTGCTGTAACAAAGGATTAACCGTATTGTGTGGAAGATGATTGTTTGCAAGAAAACAGTAAAACAAGTATTGAAGTAGATTGTATGCGATGTAAAGAATAGGACCGGGGTCCACAGTTCACTAGAGGTGTCTCTCCCATAAGATAAAAGCATGTTGGGTGAACAAATTACAGTCGGGCAATTGACAAATAGAGAGGGCATAACAATGCACATACATGTCATGATAAATATAGTGAGATTTAATTGGGCATTACGACAAAGTACATAGACCGCTATCCAAGCATGCATCTATGCCTAAAAATTCCACCTTCGAGGTTATCATCCGAACCCCTTCCAGTATTAAGTTGCAAAACAACGGACAATTGCATTAAGTATGGTGCGTAATGTAATCAACAACTACATCCTTAGACATAGCATCAATGTTTTATCCCTAGTGGCAACAAGCACATCCACAACCTTAGAACTTTCTCATCATCGTCCCAGATTCAATGGAGGCATGAACCCACTATCGAGCATAAATACTCCCTCTTGGAGTTAAGAGCAAAAACTTGGCCAGAGCCTCTACTAATAACGGAGAGCATGCAAGATCATAAACAACACATAGGTAATAGCTTGATAATTAACATAACATAGTATTCTCTATCCATCGGATCCCGACAAACACAACATATAGTATTACAGATAGATGATCTTGATCATGTTAGGCAGCTCACAAGATCCAACAATGAAGCACAATGAGGAGAAGACAACCATCTAGCTACTGCTATGGACCCATAGTCCAGGGGTGAACTACTCACTCATCACTCCGGAGGCGACCATGGCGGTGAAGAGTCCTCCGGGAGATGAATCCCCTCTCCGGCAGGGTGCCGGAGGAGATCTCCGAATCCCCCGAGATGGGATTGGCGGCGGCGGCGTCTCGGTAAGGTTTTCCGTATCGTGGCTCTCGGTACCGGGGGTTTCGCGACGGAGGCTATTTGTAGGCGGAAGGGCAGGTAAAGAGGCGGCACGAGGGCCCACACCACAGGCCGGCGCGGCCGGGGCTCGGGCCGCGCCGCCCTGGTGTGTCGCCACCTCGTGGCCCCGCTTCGACTCTCCTTCGGTCTTCTGGAAGCTTCGTGGCAAAATAGGACCCTGGGCGTTGATTTCGTCCAATTCCGAGAATATTTCGTTACTAGGATTTCTGAAACCAAAAACAGCAGAAACAACGAATCGGCTCTTCGGCATCTTGTTAATAGGTTAGTCCAATAAATTCCATAATATGACATAAAGTGAGCATAAAACATGTAGATATCATCAATAATGTGGCATGGAACATAAGAAATTATCGATACGTCGGAGACGTATCAGCATCCCCAAGCTTAGTTCTCGCTCGTCCCGAGCGAGTAAAACGATAACAAAGATAATTTCGAAGTGACATGCCATCATAACCTTGATCATACTATTTGTAAACATATGTAATGAATGCAGCGATCAAAACAATGGTAATGACATGAGTAAACAAGTGAATCATAAAGCAAAGACTTTTCATGAATAGTACTTCAAGACAAGCATCAATAAGTCTTGCATAAGAGTTAACTCATAAAGCAATAAATCAAAGTAAAGGTATTGAAGCAACACAAAGGAAGATTAAGTTTCAGCGGTTGCTTTCAACTTGTAACATGTATACCTCATGGATAATTGTCAACATAGAGTAATATAACAAGTGCAATATGCAAGTATGTAGGAATCAATGCACAGTTCACACAAGTGTTTGCTTCTTGAGGTGGAGAGAGATAGGTGAACTGACTCAACATAAAAGTAAAAGAAAGGTCCTTCAAAGAGGAAAAGCATCGATTGCTATATTTGTGCTAGAGCTTTTATTTTGAAAACATGAAACAATTTTGTCAACGGTAGAAATAAAGCATATGTATCATGTAAATTATATCTTACAAGTTGCAAGCCTCATGCATAGTATACTAATAGTGCCCGCACCTTGTCCTAATTAGCTTGGACTACCGGATCATCGCAATACACATGTTTTAACCAAGTGTCACAATGGGGTACCTCCATGCCGCCTGTACAAAGGTCTAAGGAGAAAGCTCGCATTTTGGATTTCTCGCTTTTGATTATTCTCAACTTAGACATCCATACCGGGACAACATGGACAACAGATAATAGACTCCTCTTTAATGCATAAGCATGTGGCAACAATTAGTATTCTCATATGAGATTGAGGATATATGTCCAAAACTGAAACTTCCACCATGATTCATGGCTTTAGTTAGCGGCCCAATGTTCTTCTCTAACAATATGCATGCTCCAACCATTAAGGTGGTAGATCTCTCTTACTTCGGACAAGACGGACATGCATAGCAACTCACATGATATTCAACAAAGAATAGTTGATGGCGTCCCTGAAACATGGTTATCGCACAACAAGCAACTTAATAAGAGATAAAGTGCATAAGTACATATTCAATACCACAATAGTTTTTAAGCTATTTGTCCCATGAGCTATATATTGTAAAGGTAAAGAATGTAAATTTTAAAGGTAGCACTCAAGCAATTTACTTTGGAATGGCGGATAAATACCATGTAGTAGGTAGGTATGGTGGACACAAATGGCATAGTGGTTGGCTCAAGGATTTTGGATGCATGAGAAGTATTCCCTCTCGATACAAGGTTTAGGCTAGCAAGGTTATTTGAAACAAACACAAGGATGAACGGTGAAGCAAAACTCACATAAAAGACATATTGTAAACATTATAAGACTCTACACCGTCTTCCTTGTTGTTCAAAACTCAATACTAGATATTATCTTGACTTTAGAGAAACCAAATATGCAAACCAAATTAGCAAGCTCTAAGTGTTTCTTCATTAATGGGTGCAAAGTATATGATGCAAGAGCTTAAACATGAGCACAACAATTGTCAAGTATCAAATTATCCAAGACATTTTAGAATTACTACATGTAGCATTTTCCAATTCCAACCATATAACAATTTAACGAAGAAGAAACTTCGCCATGAATACTATGAGTAAAGCCTAAGGACATACTTGTCCATATGCTACAGCGGAGCGTGTCTCTCTCCCATACGAGTGAATGCTAGGATCCATTTTATTCAAACAAAACAAAAAACAAAAACAAACCGACGCTCCAAGCAAAGCACATATGATGTGGCCGAATAAAAATATAGTTTCAGGGGAGGAACCTGATAATGTTGTCGATGAAGAAGGGGATGCCTTGGGAATCCCCAAGCTTAGACGCTTGAGTCTTCTTGAAATATGCAGGGGTGAACCACCGGGGCATCCCCAAGCTTAGAGCTTTCACTCTCCTTGATCATATTGTATCATACTCCTCTCTTGATCCTTGAAAACTTCCTCCACACCAAACTCGAAACAACTCATTAGAGGGTTAGTGCACAATAAAAATTAACATGTTCAGAGGTGACACAATCATTCTTAATACTTCTGGACATTGCATAAAGCTACTGGACATTAATGGATCAAAGAAATTCATCCAACATAGCAAAAGAGGCAATGCGAAATAAAAGGCAGAATCTGTCAAAACAGAACGAGTCCGTAAAGATGGATTTTATTGAGGCACCAGACTTGCTCAAATGAAAATGCCCAAATTGAATGAAAGTTGCGTACATATCTGTGGATCACTCACGTAAATTGGCTTAATTTTCTGAGTTACCTGCAGAGAATTAGACCCAGATTCGTGACAGCAAAGAAATCTGTTTCACGCGCAGTAATCCAAATCTAGTATTCACTTTACTATCAAAGACTTTACTTGGCACAACAAAACTCAAAACTAAGATAAGGAGAGGTTGCTACAGTAGTAAACAACTTCCAAGACTCAAATATAAAACAAAAATACTGTAGTAAAAACATGTGTTGTCTCCCATAAGCGCTTTTCTTTAACGCCTTTCAGCTAGGCGCAGAAAGTGTATATCAAGTATTATCAAGAGATGAAGCATCGACATTACCTTGGGCTTTACCCTTACCTTTCTTGTTATTTTTCTTACTCTTTGGCTTAGGGAATATATGGCTACCCCCGGGTGTAGAGGTGAATTTTAGGGTGCCTTCTCTCATGTCTATGACTGCTCCCAATAGTTTCAGCAGGGATCTTCCGAGTGTGATTTGTCCTGTTCCTGCGCATTCAATGACAAGATAATCAATGGATATTGTTCTCCCAAGAATGGTTGTATGCACACCCGCAGCTATTCCTTTAGGAATTATAACAGAGTTATCAATAAGAGTTATTCCTTCTCCCCCTTCAGCGAATTCTCAAAGTTTCAAAGATTTATGAATACTCTTAGGCATTAGGCAAAATTCAGTCATAATATCACAATTAGCATGAAGAGTTTGGTCACCTATGACAATTTTAATAGTAGGATCCCATAATGAAGGTTCAGAGTTCACTAAAACTTGATCAAGACGGTTACGAATATATCCATAATTTTCATTTAAGCGAGATGCACTTGTCTCAAGAGTGTTTAATCTATTATAAATGCTAATAAGGGCTGAATCAAAGTTATTAGCTGAATCATGTGATGCAACCAACTTCTTTATGGCATTAAAAGCTTGATCCCCATTGTAATGAAGGAAATCTCCTCCCACTAGAGCATCCAAGGCATATCTATAGCGAATCATAAGACCAAAATAAAAATTACTAAGGAGTAAACTTAGAGTCATTTGAGGTTCAGTTTTACGATAAGAAGTAAAAATCCTGGACCAAGCATCTTTAAAACTTTCCTCATCCCCTTGCTTAAAAGTAAAAACTAATTCCTCGGGTGAAGAAGTAACAGGTACAGAGCTAGACATGATAACAAAAGTAGACTAAATGCAAGTAACTAATTTTTTGTGTTTTTGATATAGAGTGCAAGACAGTAAATAAAGTAGAGCTAGCAACTAATTTTTTTGTGTTTTGATATAATGCAGCAAACAAAGTAGTAAATAAAATAAAGCAAGACAAAAACAAAGTAAAGAGATTGGGAAGTGGAGACTCCCCTTGCGGCGTGTCTTGATCCCCCGGCAACGGCGCCATAAATTTTCTTGATGCGTGTAGTTGACACGTCCGTTGGGAACCCCAAGAGGAAGGTGTGATGCGCACAGCGGCAAGTTTCCCTCAGTAAGAAACCAAGGTTTAATCGAACCAGTAGGAGTCAAGAAGCACGTTGAAGGTTGATGGCGGCGGGATGTAGTGCGGCGCAACACCGGAGATTCCGGCGCCAACGTGGAACCCGCACAACACAACCAAAGTACTTTGCCCCAACGAAACAGTGAGGTTGTCAATCTCACCGGCTTGCTGTAACAAAGGATTAACCGTATTGTGTGGAAGATGATTGTTTGCAAGAAAACAAGTAAAACAAGTATTGCAGTAGATTGTATGCGATGTAAAGAATAGGGCCGGGGTCCACAGTTCACTAGAGGTGTCTCTCCCATAAGATAAAAGCATGTTGGGTGAACAAATTACAGTCGGGCAATTGACAAATAGAGAGGGCATAACAATGCACATACATGTCATGATAAATATAGTGAGATTTAATTGGGCATTACGACAAAGTACATAGACCGCTATCCATCATGCATATATGCCTAAAAAGTCCACCTTCAGAGTTATCATCCGAACCCCTTCCAGTATTAAGTTGCAAAACAACGAGACAATTGCATTAAGTATGGTGCGTAATGTAATCAACAACTACATCCTTAGACATAGCATCAATGTTTTATCCCTAGTGGCAACAACACATCCACAACCTTAGAACTTTCCGTCACCGTCCCGGATTCAATGGAGGCATGAACCCACTATCGAGCATAAATACTCCCTCTTGGAGTTAAGAGCAAAAACTTGGCCGAGCCTCTACTAATAACGGAGAGCATGCAAGATCATAAACAACACATAGGTAATAGCTTGATAATTAACATAACATAGTATTCTCTATCCATCGGATCCCGACAAACACAACATATAGTATTACAGATAGATGATCTTGATCATGTTAGGCAGCTCACAAGATCCAACAATGAAGCACAATGAGGAGAAGACAACCATCTAGCTACTGCTATGGACCCATAGTCCAGGGGTGAACTACTCACTCATCACTCCGGAGGCGACCATGGCGGTGAAGAGTCCTCCGGGAGATGAATCCCCTCTCCGGCGGGGTGCCGGAGGAGATCTCCGAGAATCCCCGAGATGGGATTGGCGGCGGCGGCGTCTCGAAAGGTTTTCCGTATCGTGGCTCTCGGTACTGGGGGTTTCGCGACGGAGGCTATTTGTAGGCGGAAGGGCAGGTAAAGAGGCGGCACGAGGGGCCCACACCACAGGCCGGCGCGGCCAGGGCCTGGGCCGCGCCGCCCTGGTGTGTCGCCACCTCGTGGCCCCACTTCGACTCTCCTTCGGTCTTCTGGAAGCTTCGTGGCAAAATAGGACCCTGGGCGTTGATTTCGTCCAATTCCGAGAATATTTCGTTACTAGGATTTCTGAAACCAAAAACAGCAGAAAACAGCAAGTGGCTCTTCGGCATCTTGTTAATAGGTTAGTTCCAGAAAATGCACGAATATGACATAAAGTGAGCATAAAACATGTAGATATCATCAATAATGTGGCATGGAACATAAGAAATTATCGATACGTCGGAGACGTATCAGAGACATACATAAACTTTTGCTCCTTACCCACATAAGCTTTCTCTCTAAACTTTATAGATGAAAAGGTTGAACCCAATGTTCCCATAGCCTCTTCAAGTTCACTAATCCTTTGGGTTTGATTATCATGGTTAGCACAAGATTCTAAGATGGGGATTCTCTCATTCATTCCACCTAGAGATTTATCAAGTTTATCAGTGCTATCAAGTAGTGCTCCCAAAGTAGTATCAATACTTAGAAGGTTTTGCTCTATGGTTTCCAACTTTTTCATGACATCTTCAAGAGAGGTTTCAATTTTAACTTCATTAACAGGTGGTGTTCCAAATAAACTCTCAATAATGCAACTAGCTTCTAAAGCAGCAGCGCCTAGGAAGTTACCTCCTGCGAGACAATCAAGAACATACCTATTCCAGCTAGAGATACCAACATAAAAATTCCTGAGTAGGATAGTGGTGGAGTGTTTCTTAGTGCACCTATTATGGGCATCACTAATTCTATACCAAGCATCTTTTAAACATTCTCCCCCTTGTTGCTTAAACGAACGAACTTCAACTTCAGGATTACTCATTTAGCAGTAGTAAATAAAGCAAACTAGATAAAATAAATGCAAGTAACTAATTTTTTTGTGTTTTTGATATAGAGTGCAAGACAGTAAATAAAGTAAAGTTAGCAACTAATTTTTTTTGTGTTTTGATATAATGCAGCAAACAAAGTAGTAAATAAAATAAAGCAAGACAAAACAAAGTAAAGAGATTGGATTGTGGAGACTCCCCTTGCAGCGTGTCTTGATCTCCCAGGCAACGGCGCCAGAAATTTACTTGATGGCGTGCAGTTGACGTGGGAGTTAGAAATCTTTGTGGTGTAACTTTTCTTCAGGTCCCCGGCAACGGCGCCAGAAATTTAGCTTGATGACGCATAAAGCACACGCCCGTTGGGAACCCCAAGTGGAAGGTGTGATGCGTACAGCAGCAAGTTTCCCTCGATAAGAAACCAAGGTTTATCGAACCAGTAGGAGTCAAGAAGCACGTCGAAGGTTGATGGCAGCGGGATGTAGTGCGGCGCAACACCAGGGATTCCGGCGCCAATGTGGAACCTGCACAACACAACCAAAGTACTTTGCCCAACGAAACAGTGAGGTTGTCAATCTCACCGGCTTGCTGTAACAAAGGATTAGATGTATAGTGTGGATGATGATTGTTTGCAGAAAACAGTAGAACAAGTATTGCAGAAGATTGTATTCGATGTAAAAGAATGGACCGGGGTCCACAGTTCACTAGAGGTGTCTCTCCCATAAGATAAATAGCATGTTGGGTGAACAAATTACAGTCGGGAAATTGACAAATAGAGAGGGCATGACCATGCACATACATGATATGATGAGTATAGTGAGATTTAATTGGGCATTACGACAAAGTACATAGACCGCTATCCAGCATGCATCTATGCCTAAAAAGTCCACCTTCGGGTTATCATCCGAACCCCTTCTAGTATTAAGTTGCAAACAACAGACAATTGCATTAAGTATGGTGCGTAATGTAATCAATAACTACATCCTCGGACATAGCATCAATGTTTTATCCCTAGTGGCAACAACACATCCACAACCTTAGAACTTTTCGTCACTCGTCCTGCATTTAATGGAGGCATGAACCCACTATCGAGCATAAATACTCCCTCTTGGAGTTAAGAGTAAAAACTTGGCCAGAGCCTCTACTAATAATGGAGAGCATGCAAGATCATAAACAACACATAGGTAATAGATTGATAAACAACATAACATAGTATTCTCTATCCATCGGATCCCGACAAACGCAACATATAGCATTATAGATAGATGATCTTGATCATGTTAGGCAGCTCACAAGATCCGACAATGAAGCACATAAGGAGAAGACGACCATCTAGCTACTGCTATTGACCCATAGTCCAGGGGTGAACTACTCACTCATCACTCCGGAGGTGACCATGGCGGTGAAGAGTCCTCCGGGAGATGATTCCCCTCTCCGGCAGGGTGCCGGAGGCGATCTCTTGAATCCCCCGAGATGGGATTGGCGGCGGCGGCGTCTCTGGAAGGTTTTCCGTATCGTGGCTCTCGGTCCTGGGGGTTTCGCGACGAAGACTTTAAGTAGGCGGAAGGGCAGGTCAGGGGACCACAAGAGGGCCCCACACGCCAGGGCCGCGCGGCCAAGGCCCAGGCCGCGCCGCCCTGTTGTGGCGGCGCCTCGTGGCCCCACTTCGTCTATCCCTCGGTCTTCTGGAAGCTTCGTGCAAAAATAGGACCCCGGGCGTTGATTTCGTCCAATTCCGAGAATATTTCCTTACTAGGATTTCTGAAACCAAAAACAGCAGAAAACAAGCAATCGGCTCTTCGGCATCTCGTTAATAGGTTAGTGCCGGAAAATGCATAAATATGACATAAAGTATGCATAAAACATGTAGATATCATCAATAATGTGGCATGGAACATAAGAAATTATCGATACGTCGGAGACGTATCAAACCCTATCACTATCAATGTAGTATTCCATGTATGCATACCCTTAAACCAAGATGATCAAGTAGGATCAACCAAGTCTAAACCTTAGATCCTATTCCCAAAACCATCATCCTTAATCAACCTTGGTTAGCATCACACCATTGTGATGAACTCCAATAGCAACCATGCCAATAGTAAAACCTAGACAACCTCAACCCTAATTGTAATACTTCTTATTACTTAAGAAGTATGTTCTTCAAAAGTTATTCTTTTGAAGAAAATAAGGAATCATCATCAACCCCACCTAACAGGACCTATAAAATCTAGCTACCTAGCACCAGCATGGCAAACCAACCATGATAGCAACCATGTATAAGTAATTTCTTAAGTTGCTTATGCATAAGTAAAACCATATAAGCCCTAGATGCTGATGAATCCAACTTTGTTGGGATCCAACTCATTCTTACCCAGAAACTAGTTTGGAATCATCTTAACCCATAGAAATCCACAACCATAATTATCATACTTGTTCTTCATTAAAGAACATGTTCTTCAAAAGTTATTCTTTTGAAGAATACAACAAGTAATCATTAACCATGCCACCTAGTATTAAAATTGACAACTGCTCTTTACTTATTATACAACTACTATTCCTTGATATGTATGATTTTTACTATGCATGTTACCACTTGCTTATGATTCTAATACAACAAGACCCTAATAAGAACCTTGTTTGTGAATCACTCTAAAAGTGCAACACACCCTAAACAAATCATTTCAACTCACTAATCCTAAATCATCGGGGTTAGGTCACGTTTAGAGCGATTGCATCTCATACTTATGCATTATTGCATCCTTGCCAATCTTTTAAACATCGTCCTTACCGGACGATGATGCTATTTCAGAATTTGGAGTTATTGCGTATCGAAGACCTTGTCTGCATAATCTTGCAGCCAAGAAAGGCAAGTTCATCGCTTGCTCATGTCATTTGAGTATTTTTACCAAATTACTTGCAAGGTACTATGTTTATCACTATTGCATAAAAAGAAAAACCACTATTTTCATAACTATGAATATGACTAAGTGGTGGGCAATGGAACCATGGATTGTGTTGATATGGTGGAGGTTCCATTGCAAGGGTTTATATCCATCTAGGATTAAACAACAAATGTCGTCCAGTGATTCTTGTGCCGTAAAACTCGTGTTTACCATAAGATCTGGAGTGGGACGGAATAGTCTATTGTATTTCCACCTCTCGTACATCAACGGATGCGCTTACCGTAGACACTTGACCCAGGTTGGGCAAGCGGTGGGGTGGGGATCCCATTCTAATTCTCCACGGTAATGTGGTCTATGATGGGTTGCATCTACCGGCGAAGGAGTTTGGTTAACTAGTCCCAGCATGTCGTCGTGGTCGGGGTCCATCCTTAATTGGTATAAGAGCACCGGCGAGGACCCAAGGTCGGGGATTGCAACAAAGGGTGGGTGTGCGAGGTAGCGGAGGAATATGATTGGCTATGACCATATACCGGGCCTCACACCAAAGGAAGTGTGGACGGGAATGTACACCCGGTTGGCACCAAGGTTAAGATCTCTTATGGGTAAAGCAACACACCTCTGCAGAGTGTAATGAATCGTGACCTGTCACTCCCTGTTCCGGGATATGGAACTGCGAACGCTGCTGGAAAGGAACTCCATGAAGTTCTAGTAAACCGGTGAAGGCTGACGGACATAGCTCTTCTGAATAAAAGCAACCTTTTGAAGAAATGGTTATGAAAACCTGCATTGGTATTAGACTTTATGGTCTAATGCTGTAGCTAGTGCATTAAACACCTCTTTCCTATAATGAACTTGTTGAGTACGCTCGTACTCATCCCACTCTTAAATCCCATGCTTAGATACGGAGGCATCGAAGGAGGATCTACAGTGCAACTCGAAGACCGAGGAAATCAACAACTACTTCAAGGGACATGAACCTGTCAGAGGAGTCAAACACCACATCCAACAAGGAGACAACCTAGATTAGCAATAGAAGGGAACTAGCTTCCTAAACTTAGCTCCTATTTAGCTAGAATCTATTCATAGCCTATGTAGCTAGTTAAATACTCTACAAATAGAGTCCGTGTTAGGACTAGACTACGAGTCGATCTTCTGGAGTTTTTTTTTGCAGTTTTACCTCATTGTAAAGTAGGAGGCTATGATGATCTTATGTAACAGAGTCTGTGTGTAATTCTATAGACATGCCTTGGACCCGCATATGATTCTGTTGTACCGCTCCGAGCGATATAATACTAGTGGAACGGTGTTTCATTGGTGGTATATCAGACTTGCATACTACACCATGCAGTGGTATGCCGGGTCACCACAGTTGGTATCAGAGCAAATGCTTTCACCCTAGGATTAAAACCCTTTAAAGGAGACCTATAGGATTGGTAGTGTCTATAGGAATTTGTCTTAGTTAAACCAAATCTTCTTATGACTTGAGATGGATATTCCCTTGAGAATAATCCTGACACACTTAAGTCAACCTTTCTTATCTATCTTTCCTAAGTGAAGTTACTTAGCTAATCCCAAGTATGAAGTATACCATGAAGTCCTTAAACAATAGATGAGTAGACCCCAGTTGGTAAACAATACATGGTAGTCCAAAGAGAGGATACAACCATAAGGAAGATATCCTATTGGAAGATGTGTACCAACACATGTTATGGTTAAGTAAGAATTATCCAGACTTATAATAGGAGTGATATCAAGTGATAAAGATAAGTATAGAAGGAAGATATCCCACTCGAAGGTGTATACCAAGACAAGAAATAGGTAAGAATTTTTTTTATCCAAACTTGTGAAACAATAGATACTAAGTAATAAATATAAGTTAGATGCAGTAATGTAGACAATGATGAGTCAATAATGGGAGGTAAGAAAGAGAGATAGGAATAAAATATGTCTATTTAAAGGGTAGAGTTGTTAATCATATATGATTCACCTGAGAATCGTTATGTGAGGGACTAGAACATTATAAATACTTAGGAGGAGTACAATAAGAAGTCAGGTGTTCAACAATAGTGCAAGAATTGTGTTCCAAAACCATGGGAAGTGTGCCAAGCACATCATGACCATATGTTTATGGGAGAAACACTTGGAAGTATCATAGCTATATTCCAATAGTTAAGTGTATAGAGTAGCCATATTAGAACTGAGAAGTACCATGTGAGGTAATCCTCAACAAAATGGAAGTTAAGCTAGAACTTCCAAAGGAAATTAGGTTAACCCTTAACTATCCTAGACCACATTGTTTCAAGTTTATCTCTATGCAAATGTGCAATTAAGGTAAAGGTTGAGACAAATAGTAGACTCCCATATATAAGTGCTATGTATCACGATATAAACCTATCTTATGTGGTGTTATGTACTACACATCAGAGCCTGATGTTTAGAGATGCCGTACTCAACTATTATATTCAGGCTTATGATGATGTGTATTATGAACACAAAGCTGAATCTTCTTGGATTTTATTGGATTTTCATTGTTTGACTAGATCCATACATGAAGTTTGACTTTGATATGCAAGTGCATGTTGCAATATCAAGTTCTTACTTGATGCTATAGATCTAGAGGGTAACGGTATTCGTGTGAGGAAGTGACGAATTCTGAAGATTCCGTAGACAAGATGAAGGTCATCAGAAAAAGGAGCAAAGTTGTGGGAAGCAACCACAATACTCTGAAGGAAGCACAATCAGAAACTCATGCTTAACCTCAACAGAGGAGTACTTTAGTACGATAGGAGCATGAAGGTGAGAAATATGATGATTATGGAGAAGTAGAAGTAGAACCATAGTCATTATGGAAGAAGGAATGCATGGGAAATCACTTTGGATACTATATTCATAGTGGTTTTCTTGCAAAATAAACCCTGAAGGAAGGAAGATGACATATGAAACCATAGCAGATATAAGAAGACCATGATAACCCACAAGTATAGGGGATCGCAACAGTCTTCGAGGGAAGTAAAACCCAAATTTATTGATTCGACACAAGGGGAGGTAAACAATACTTATAAGCCTTAACAACTGAGTTGTCAATTCAGCTGCACCTGGAAAAGCACTAGTAACAGGGGTGATGTGAAAGTAGCAGTGATATGAGAGCAGTAGTAACAGTAACACAGCAGCAGTAACAGTAGTATGAGAGCAATGGCACCAGAAAACAGTTGATACTACTTCCAATGACATAAAGAACGATGATGAAAGATGGACCGGGGTTCCCAGCTATCTACACTAGTGGTAACTCTCCAATAACAAGTGTTGGGTGAACAAATTACAGTTGGGCAATTGATAGGATTGAAATAGCATTAAGACAGAACATCAAGATTATTAATCATGTAGGCATGTTTTCCATATATAGTCATACGTGCTCGCAATGAGAAACTTGTACAACATCTTTTGTCCAACCAGCCGGTGGCAGCCGGGCCTCAAGGGAATCTACTCGGCAATTAAGGTACTCCTTTTAATAGAGCACCGGAGCAAAGCATTAACACTTGGTGAAAACATGTGATCCTCATACCTAAGCCTTCCCCTCCAGTTATCCCGATTGCTTGTCACTCCGGGGCCTCGGGTTCCGGACATAGACATGTGCAAACAACTTGTAGATACAATCGAAGCAATAAGTATAGAGCTTAAATCTAAGATCATGCCACTCGGGCCCTAGTGACAAGCATTAAACACAACAAGATTGCAGCAACAATAACTTCACAAACTTTATAGATAGAGTAATCATAATGTAACAATCCATCGGATCCCAACAAACACAATACCGATTACATCAGATGAATCTCAATCATGTAAGGAAGCTCATGAGATCATTGTATTGAAGTACATGGGGGAGAGAGTACCAACTAGCTACAGCTAGAACCCGTTGTCCATGGGGGAACTACTCACGGAGCATGATGGAGGCGGTGGCGTCGATGGAGATGGCTTCCGGGGGCACTTCCCCGTCCCGGCAGGGTGCCGGAACAGAGACTTCTGTCCCCCGAATTGGAGTTTCGTGATGGCGGCGGCGCCCCTGGAGTCTTTCTAGAGTTTCGTCAATTGGTATCGATGTTTTAGGTCAGGACGGCTTAAATAGGCGAAGAGTCGGACCCGGAAGGGCCACGGGGCCTCCTCACACTAGGGGGGCGCCCCCCCTTGGGCCACGCCGCCACCATGTGTGGGGCCCCCAGGGCTCCCCTCTGGTCCCTCTCTGACTTTCTGGAAGCTTCCGGGAAAAATAAGGTTCTGGGCGTTGATTTCATCCGATTCCGAGAATATTGCCCGAACAGCCTTTCTGGAACCAAAAACAACAGAAAATAGGAACTGGCACTTCGGCATCTTGTTAATAGGTTAGTTCCGGAAAATGCATAAAAACATTATAAAGTGCGAGAAAAACATATAAGTATTGTCATAAAACAAGCATGGAACATCAGAAATTATAGGTACGTTGGAGACGTATCAGCATCCCCAAGCTTAGTTCCTGCTCGCCCTCGAGTAGGTAAACGATAAAAAGAATAATTTCTGTAGTGACATGCTACTTGCATAACCTTGATCATACTATTATAAAGCATATGAATGAATGCAGTGACTCAAGGCAATGATCTATAGTTGCTAACAAATAGATAACATATAGCAAAACTTTTCATGAATAGTACTTTCAAGACAAGCATCAAAAGTCTCGCATAAGAGTTAACTCATAAAGCAATAAATTCAAAGTAAAGGCATTGAAGCAACACAGAGGAAGATTTAAGTTTCAGCAGTTGCTTTCAACTTTCAACATACATATCTCATGGATAATTGTCAACTGAATGCAAATAAGCAAGTATGTAAGAATCAATGCACAGTTAACACAAGTGTTTGCTTCTAAGATGGAAGGAAGTAGGTAAACTGACTCAACATAAAGTAAAAGAAAGGCCCTTCGCAGAGGGAAGCGAGGATTAAATCATGTGCTAGAGCTTTTTAAGTTTTGAAATCATATAGAGAGTATAAAAGTAAAGTTTTGAGAGGTGTTTGTTGTTGTCAACGAATGGTAGTGGGCACTCTAACCCCCTAATCAAACAGACTTTCAAAGAGCGGCTCCCATGAAGGACGTTATCTCTACCAGCAAGGTAGATCATCCCTCTTCTCTTTTGTTTACACATGTACTTTAGTTTTATTTATGGTTGACACTCCTCCCAACCTTTTGCTTACACAAGCCATGGCTAACCGAATCCTTGGGTGCCTTCCAACATTCACATACCATGAAGGAGTGTCTATTTGCAAAATTAAGTTGCTTATTGATGAATCAGAGCAAAACACGTGAAGAGAATTATTAATGAAAGTTAATTAATTGAGGCTGGGAACCCCGTTGCCAGCTCTTTTTGCAAAATTATTGGATAAGCGCATGAAGCCACTAGTCCATTGGTGAAAGCTGCCCAACAAGATTGAAAGATAAAACACCACATACTTCCTCATGAGCTATAAAACATTGACACAAATAAGAGATAATAAAGTTTTGAATTGTTTTAAAGATAGCACATGAAGTATTTACTTGGAATGGAAGAAAATACCACATAGTAGGTAGTTATGGTGGACACTCATGGCATAGGTTTTGGCTCAAGGTTTTGGATGCACGAGAAGCATTTCCTCTCAGTACAAGGCTTTGGCTAGCAAGGTTGTTTGAAGCAAACACAAGTATGAACCGGTACAGACAAAACTTACATAAGAACATATTGCAAGCATTATAAAACTCTACACTGTCTTCCTTGTTGCTCAAACACTTTTACCAGAAAATATCTAGACCTTAGAGAGACCAATCATGCAAATCAATTTCAACAAGCTCTACGGTATTTCTCCACTAATAGGTTTAAACTACATGATGCAAGAGAAACATGATCTACTTGAGAGCTCAAAACAATTGCCAAGTATCAAATTATCCAAGACAATATGAAGCATTTTATGTTTCCAACCAAATAGCAATAAATGCAATAGCTTCCAACTTTTGTCATTGAACATTAAAAGTAAAACGAAGAACACAAGTGTTCATATGAAAAAGCGGAGCGTGTCTCTCTCCCACACAAGGATTGCTAGGATCCGATCTTATTCAAACAAAAACAAAATTAAAAGCACACAGACGCTCCAAGTAAAGAACATAAGATGTGACCGAATAAAAATATAGTTTCAATAGAAGAAACCTGATAAGTTGATGAAGAAGGGGATGCCTTGGGCACTCCCAAGCTTAGACGCTTGAGTCTTCTTGAAATATGCAGGGATGATCCACGGGGGCATCCCCAAGCTTAGACTTTTCACTCTTCTTGATCATATATCATCCTCCTCTCTTGACCCTTGAAAACTTCCTTCACACCAAACTTCTCATAAACTTCATTAGAGGGGTTAGTACTCAAAAAACTTTAATCCACCTTGGCCCCGTAGTGACACATTGCAAGAACTCAATAAAACATTAGCTACAGCTCTCCACGTCTAGAAAGCCTCACTTAAAGTCCACAAGAGACAATGCAAAAAACGAGACAAGCATCTCGTCAAAACAGAACAACCGAGTAAACACGAATTCTTAAGAGGTACTTCCGTTGCTCAAATCAGAAAACTCAAAACTAATTAAAGTTGCGTACATATCCGAGGATCACTCACGTAAATTGGCAGATTTTTCCGAGTTACCTACGAGAGAATCATACCCAAATTCTCGACGAGCAAGAAATCTGTTTCTGCGCAGAAATCCAAATCTAGCATCAATCTTCTATTAGAGAGTTCACTTGGCACAACATTGCAATAAAATAAAGATAAGGAGAGGTTTCTACAGTAGTAACAACTTCCAAAACACAACAAAACAGTAGGCAAATAAAGACATGGGTTATCTCCCAAGAAGTGCTTTCTTTATAGCCATTAAGATGGGCTCAGCAATTTTAATGATGCACTCGCAAGAAATAAGAGTTGAAGCAAAGGAGAGCATCAAAAAGAAAATTCAAAACACATTTAAGTCTAACCCACTTCCTATGCATAGGAATCTTGTACACAAATAAATTCGTGAAGAACAGAGTGACAAGCATAAGAAGATAAAACAAGAGTAACTTCAAAATTTTAAGCATATAGAGAGGTGTTTTAGTACCATGCTAATTTCTACAACCATATTTCCCTCTCTCATAATAATTTTCAGTAGCTTCATGAATAAACTCAACAATATAGCTATCACATACATCATGCTTTTCATGATCCACAAACACATAATTTTTATCAAGCTCAGAAATAATAGGATTAAAACTTTCAAACCCACTTTTATCAATAATGTAACAAGATGATTGATCATTCTCAAAAGATATGGGACTCATAGATAAAGTCAAGAACTCTCCAATCCCATTTTCATTAGTAGTAAAATTAATATTATCAAGTAACATAGGACCATCATCTACATATTTATCATAAACATTTGCCAAGCAAAACTCTTTAGTACCATGCATTTCGACATCAGGCACAAACAAAGCATTATTATAAAATTTATCAAAGTACCATGGATTATCATAGATAACAGGAGCATAATTATTCTCACAAGTTTTACTCATAGGTACTATTTCAAGAGAATCCACAGGAACATAACATTCATCTTCCTTTGGTAAGCATAGAGGACAATCAAGTAGTGTAAGAGATAAAGAGTTACTCTCATTAGGAGGTTGGCATGGGTAGCTAAACCATTCTTCCTCCTTTTGTTCATCACTCTCCTCTTATTTTTCATCCAATGAGCTTTCAGGTTCATCAATTTCCTCCTCTTTTTCATCCAATGAGCTTTCAGGTTCATCAATTTCTTCTTCTTTTTCATCCAATGAGCTTTCAGGATCATCAATTTCTTCTTCCACTGGTTCCTGCAAATTGTGAGTACATTCTTGTGCATTAATGAGTCTCTCTTTATAATCAATGATATAAGGATTATCACTGTAGCTTTCTATGCAAAAATTAAGGATAGAAGAGACATAATCTTTAAAGTCCTTACAAACAACACAAGTTTCATAATTTTTAGCCATGAAGGATTCTATCTCAGAGGCTCCTATAAACAAGACAAATTGTTCTACCTCTTCGAACCCAAAATTAATATAGCTATTCCAATTATATTTCTTAATTAAAACTTCCTCACTAAAGCCACATTGAAATTTAAGATGTTTAGTATTCTGTTTAGAGCAACAGTTTATATCATGGCGTTTAAGTAAGATTTTAGCAATTGTATTCAGTTTTTCTATCACAGCACTCATAACTTTACCCGTTCTTGATTCTCTATAATTATTATATAATTCAATAAGCTCCAAATAAGTTGTAGGTTCTCCCATAATAGCAGTTTTTAATTTTTAGGTTTTTCAAATTTTTATGGATTTTCAGGTATATGTGGAAAATAAAACAAGACAAAAAGAAACTAAGCAAAAGTAAACTAAGCAAAATAGTACTAGGCAGAAATAAACTAAGCACAAGTAAATTAGACAAAAGTAAACTAAGCAAAACAAAATAAAATAAAACAAAAACAGAGAGAGAGGTAGAGTGTACTCCCCATGTGAACTTATGAGTAGAGCTATGCCTCCCCGGCAACGGCGCCAGAAAATAGTCTTGATAACCCACAAGTATAGGGGATCGCAACAGTCTTTGAGGGAAGTAAAACCCAAATTTATTGATTCGACACAAGGGGAGGTAAAGAATACTTATAAGCCTTAACAACTGAGTTGTCAATTCAAGTTGCACTCGGAAAAGCACTAGTAACAGGGGTGATGTGAAAGTAGCAGTGATATGAGAGCAGTAGTAACAGTAACACAGTAGCAGTAATAGTAGTATGAGAGCAATGGCACCAGAAAATAGTTGATACTACTTCCAATGACATAAAGAACGAGTATATGATGATGAAAGATGGACCGGGGTTCCCAGCTATCTACACTAGTGGTAACTCTCCAATAACAAGTGTTGGGTGAACAAATTACAGTTGGGCAATTGATAGGATTGAAATAGCATTAAGACAGAACATCAAGATTATTAATCATGTAGGCATGTTTTCCATATATAGTCATACGTGCTCGCAATGAGAAACTTGTACAACATCTTTTGTCCAACCAGCTGGTGGCAGCCGGGCCTCAAGGGAATCTATCGGAAATTAAGGTACTCCTTTTAATAGAGCACCGGAGTAAAGCATTAACACTTGGTGAAAACATGTGATCCTCATACCTAAGCCTTCCCCTCCAGTTATCCCAGTTGCTGTCACTCTGGGGCCTCGGGTTCCGGACATAGACATGTGCAAACAACTTGTAGATACAATCTAAGCAATAAGTATAGAGCTTAAATCTAAGATCATGCCACTCGGGCCCTAGTGACAAGCATTAAACACAACAAGATTGCAGCAACAATAACTTCACAAACTTTATAGATAGAGTAATCATAATGTAACAATCCATCGGATCCCAACAAACACAACACCGATTACATCAGATAAATCTCAATCATGTAAGGCATCTCATGAGATCATTGTACTGAAGTACATGGGGGAGAGAGTACCAACTAGCTATAGCTAGAACCCGTAGTCCATGGGGGAACTACTCACGGAGCATGATGGAGGCGGTGGCGTCGATGGAGATGGCTTCCGGGGGCACTTCCCCGTCCCGGCAGGGTGCCGGAACAGAGACTTCTGTCCCCCGAATTGGAGTTTCGCGATGGCGGCGGCGCCCCTGGAGTCTTTCTGGAGTTTCGTCAATTGGTATCGATCTTTTAGGTCAGGACGGATTAAATAGGCGAAGAGTCGGAGCCGGAAGGGCCACGGGGCCTTGATACGTCCAATTTGCATCACTATTTTATATCATAATTTGCTGTTATTCATTGATATATTTCATATTTGGAGATAATACTTATGTTATTTCATCTATTTTGCATGTTTCATGATTATTGGAGGATCGCGCACCGGAGTCGGATTCTGCTGGAAAAAGCACCGTCAGAATGCAATATTTCGGAAGATCAACAGTTGACGGAAATTATATGAAAAATCCTATTTTTCCACAAGACGAAGGGAGCCGTAAGGGGAGCCGAGGGGAACCGAGGTGGGCCCACCCCATAGGCCGGCGCGGCCCAAGGCCCGGCCGCGCCGCCTCGTGAGGAGGGGGCCCACAGCCCCCTCTCGCCTCTTTTCTTCGCGTACGCCTTCGTCCCGAAAACCTAAGCTCCAGGGGTACATCGCGAAGAGCCACAACCGCCTCTGCGGGGCGGAGAACACCAGAGAGAAAAGAGCTCTCCGGCAGGCTGAGATCCGCCGGGGAAATTCCCTCCCGGAGGGGGAAATCGACGCCATCGTCACCGTCATCGAGCTGGACATCATCTCCATCACCATCATCATCATCTTCATCATCATCACCGCCGTCTCCACCGCTGCACGCCGTCACCGCTGTAACAATTTGGGTTTGCTCTTGATTGTTTGATAGTGGAAACTCTCCCGGTGTTGATTTCTACTTGTTATTGATGCTATTGAGTGAAACCGTTGAACCAAGGTTTATGTTCAGATTGTTATTCATCATCATATCACCTCTGATCATGTTCCATATGATGTCTCGTGAGTAGTTCGTTTAGTTCTTGAGGACATGGGTGAAGTCTAAATGTTAGTAGTGAAGTATGGTTGAGTAATATTCAATGTTATGATATTTAAGTTGTGGTGTTATTCTTCTAGTGGTGTCGTGTGAACGTCGACTACACGACACTTCACCTTTATGGGCCTAGGGGAATGCATCTTGTACTCGTTTGCCAATTGCGGGGTTGCCGGAGTGACGGAAACCTGAGCCCCCGTTGGTATATCGATGCAGGAGGGATAGCAGGATCTCAGAGTTTAAGGTTGTGCTTAGATTTATCTTAATTACTTTCTTGTAGTTGCGGATGCTTGCAAGGGGTATAATCACAAGTATGTATTAGTCCTAGGAAGGGCGGTACATTAGCATAGGTTCACCCACACAACACTTATCAAAACAATGAAGATTAATTAGCCGTATGTAGCGAAAGCACTAGACTAAAATCCCGTGTGTCCTCGAGAACGTTTGGTTATTATAAGTAAACAAACCGGCTTGTCCTTTGTGCTAAAAAGGATTGGGCCACTCGCTGCAATTATTACTCTCGCACTTTACTTACTCGTACTTTATTCATCCGTTACATCAAAACCCCCGAATACTTGTCTCGTGAGCATTTACGAGTGAATCCTTCATCGAAACTGCTTGTCAACACCTTCTGCTCCTCGTTGGGATCGACATTCTTACTTATCGAAGATACTACAATACACCCCCTATACTTGTGGGTCATCAAGACTATTTTCTGGCGCCGTTGGCGGGGAGTGAAGCGCTATTGGTAAGTGTAATTGGTAAGGGAAATTTCTACTGTTTGTGCTGATTTTATTTCTGCATGCTGCTATAATTCATTATGGAGAGATCTTCTCTTGAGTGTTTATTTTGGAAATCTACTACTACTGCAAAGGTAGTGGATGAGGCACCAGGTAAGGAAGAAATACCACACAAAATACCTATGAAAATTATTGAACGTGTAGTGGATAACCGTTATACTGGAGATCATTTACTGTTCTTACATGAATTATGCGGTTTATTCAAGTGTGCAGGTATTGCTATGGATGAAGTGAGGAAGAAACTATTATCTATATCGCTGTCTGGTAAAGCGGCGCATTGGTATAAATTACCGGATAATGGGGATTCTCTTGAATGGAATGATATTGTGCCCCGGTTTTATTCTAAGTTCTATCCTCCAAGTGAGATTCACAAAGATCGGAATCGCATATATAATTTTTGGCCTCATGAAGGAGAGAGTATTGCCCAAGCGTGGGGGAGATTGAAGTCTTTAATGCTCAAATGCCCCATTCATGAGCTTCCCGGTAATATTATTATTGATAATTTCTATGCAAGACTTTCTTTTCAACACAAGACCTCGCCGGATACTTCTTGTTCCGGATCATTTACACGCAACAAGGAAGAGTTTAAAAGGGACCTTCTTAATCGGATCCAAGAAAATACCGAAGGATGGGAGAACGACAAGGATAGAGAATCGGTATAAATTATGATTATAAATGCATTGAAGCTTTTATGGATACCGATAAATTTCGTAATATGAGTGCTACTTATGGTCTTGATTCTCAAGTTGCTGCAAATCTTTATAAAGCTTTTGCTTCTCATTATGAATTGCCTAAGAAGAACTTTGATAAGTATCATGAACCGTATAAAGATAAAATTGATTCATCTATAAATAAATGTGTTGTAGTTGAAACTCGTTGATCATGTTATTCCCGAAGCTTATATTGAAAAAACTCCTTTCCCTGCTAAAATGAAGGAGTACTCGTTATAAATAGTGCGGTTCATAAAAGTGAAAATAAACCTATAGAACCCGAAGAACAAATAAAAGTTGAACTCGTTGTTGCAATTGTTAAAGATCTTGTGACTCGAAAATGTGGAGGATGGTCATATTATTTTCTCGTGAAGATGCCTCTAATATTGTTTCACATCCTAATAAGTCCAAGCAAGCTAGTGTTCCTATGCTATCTGTTAGAATTGGTGATCATTGTTATTATGGTTTATGTGATATTGGTGCAAGTATTAGTGCTATTCCTTATGAGCTTTACACGAAGATTATGCACGAAATTGGTTCTTGTGAACTTGAAGATATTGATGTGGTTATTCGGCTGGCTAATAGAGAAACTATCTCTCCAATTGGTATTGTTCGAGATGTGGAAGTTCTATGTGGTAAGATTAAATATCCTGCTGACTTTTTGGTACTTGGTTCTCGCTTGCTAGTAAATATTGTCCTATCATTTTTGGTAGACCTTTTCTAAATACTTGTGGAGCTATTATAGATTGCAAGAAAGAGAAAATTTTGACTAAATTTGCCGGTGAATCTTATGAGTTTAACTTCTCTAAATTTACCAAAACTCCTTATAAAATTGATTCGCCTAATAGTGATTTTAAAGTTGAACAGTAGTGCATCTATTGCTCTTGCTCCTAGTAATCCTTTGCAAGCAACATTTGGAGAATAGTGAGAGTGAAGTTTTTAGGGAAGAAAGAGATGAGCTTGATGAAATTTTCCTTCGTCAACCTATTCTTAAGCATGATTTACCTAAGTGGAAGATCCGGGTACAACACCACCACCAAAGGAAGATCCCGTCTTTGATTTAAAACCATTGCCCGATAATCTTAAATATGCTCATATTGATGATAAGAAAATATATCCTGTTATTATTAGTTCTAAGCTTTCGTAGTTTGAAGAAGAAAGGTTATTGGAAATATCGAAGAAACACCGAGGTGCTATTGGCTACACTCTTGATGACTTGAAGGGGATTTCTCCCTCTATTTGCCAACACGCCATTAATATGGAAGATGATGCGAAGCCTCGTTGTTGAACCTCGCCGTCGTCTAATTCCTAAGATGAAGGATGTGGTAAGAAATGAGGTATTAAGACTCCTTGAAGCTGGTATTATATATCCTATTGCCGATAGTAGATGGGTTAGTCCTGTGCATTGTGTTCCTAAGAAAGGAGGAATGACTCGTTGTGCCTAATGATAATGATGAGCTCATACCTCAAAGAGTAGTTGTAGGGTATAGAATGTGCATTGATTATCGAAAAGTTAATAAGGTTACTAAGAAAGATCATTACCCTTTGCCTTTTATTGATCAAATGTTAGAAAGGTTATCTAAAAATACTCATTTTTGCTTTCTTGATGGTTATTCTGGGTTTTCACAAATTGTTGTTAAAACTAAAGATCAAGAGAAAACCACTTTCACTTGTCCCTATGGAACTTATGCTTATAGGCGTATGCCTTTTGGTTTATGTAATGCTCCTCGCTACTTTTCAAAGATGCATGTCTGCTATTTTTCATGGCTTTTGTGAGAGTATTGTAGAGGTATTCATGGACGATTTTTCCGTCTATGGAAATTCTTTTGATAATTGCTTGCGGAACCTTGATAAAGTTTTGCAGAGATGTGAAGAAACTAACCTTGTTCTTAATTGGGAGAAATGCCACTTTATGGTTAATGAAGGAATTGTATTGGGACATAAAATTTCCGAGAGAGGTATTGAAGTTGATAGAGCTAAAGTTGAAGCCATTGAGAAGATGCCCTATCCTAGGGATGTTAAAGGTATTCGTAGTGTTCTTGGTCATGCTCGGGTTTTATAGGAGGTTTATTAAAGACTTCTCCAAGATTTCAAAGCCTCTTACTAATCTTCTTCAAAAAGATGTACCTTTTGTTTTTGATGATGATTGTAAGGAAGCTTTTGAAACTCTAAAGAAAGCCTTAACAACCGCCCCTATAGTTGAACCTCCCGATTGGAACTTACCATTTGAAATTATGTGTGATGCTAGTGATTTTGGCTGTAGGCGCTGTTCTTGGACAGCGAGTAGATAAAAAACTGAATGTTATTCATTATGCTAGTAAAACTCTTGATGCTGCTCAAAGAAATTATGCTACTACTGAAAAAGAATTGTTAGCTGTAGTCTTTGCTTGTGATAAGTTTAGATCTTATATCGTTGATTCAAAAGTTACTATTCATACTGATCATGCCGCAATCGTATACCTTATGCAAAAGAAAGATGCTAAGCCAAGGCTTATTAGATGGGTACTTCGTTGCAAGAATTTGATTTACATATTGTAGATAGGAAAGGTGCTGATAATCCCGTTGCCGATAATTTGTCTAGATTGGAAAATATTGCTTATGATCCTCGTTCCCGTTAATGATAGTTTTCCAAATGAACAATTGGCTGTAATAAAGGTGAGCTCGCGAGACAGATCCTTGGTATGCTGATTATGCTAACTTTATTGTTTCCAAGTACTTGCCTCCAACCTTTTCAGCTCAAGAAAGGAGGAAATTCTTTTATGACTTGAGGCATTATTTTTGGGATGACCCACACTTATATAAAGAAGGAGTGGATGGTATTCTGCGAAGATGTGTTCTCGAATATGAGCAACAAGAGATATTGAGTAAATGTCATGGTAGTGCTTATGGAGGACATCACGCCGGAGATAGAACCGCGCAAAAGGTTCTACAATCAGGTTTTTATTGGCCAACTCTCTTCAAAGATGCAAGGAAGTTTATTTTATCTTGTGATGAATGTCAAAGGGTTGGTAATATCTCCGGACGCAATGAAATGCCTATGAATTATACTCTTGTTATTGAACCGTTTGATTGTTGGGGATTTGACTTCATGGGACCTTTTCCCTCTTCGAAGGTAACACTCATATACTTGTTGCTGTTGATTATGTTACTAAATGGGTGGAAGCCATACCTACAAAAAGTGCCGATGGTGAGACCTCTTTAAGAATGCTTTTAGACATTATTTTTCCTAGATTTGGAGTTCCTAGATATATTATGACAGATGGAGGTTCTCATTTTATTCATGGTGGTTTTAGAAAAACTCTTGCTAAATATGGTATTAATCATAGAATTGCTTCCGCTTATCATCCTCAAACTAGTGGGCAAGTAGAACTATCAAATAGAGAAATTAAATCTATCTTGCAAAAGACTCGTTAATAAAACTAGAAAGAATTGGGCTAGTAAATTGAAGGAAGCACTATGGGCTTATAGAACTGCTTATAAAAACCCCATGGGAATGTCACCTTATAAAATGGTTTATGGAAAAGCTTGTCATTTACCTTTAGAACTAGAGCACAAAGCTTATTGGGTCGTTAGAGAACTAAATAAAGATCCTAAACTAGCCGGTAATAAGAGGTTGCCGCAATTAAGTTCTCTAGATGAATGGAGAAGTGAAGCTTATGAAAATGCTAAACTCTTTAAAGAGAAAGTTAAGAAATGGCATGATAGAAGGATTATCAAAAGAGAGTTTAATATTGGGGATAAAGTCCTATTGTATCGGTCTCGTCTCGCATTCTTTGCAGGAAATTACTCTCGAAATGGGAAGGACCATATGTTGTTGAGGAGGTGTATCGTTCAGGAGCAATTAAAATTAGTTCTCTCCAAGGCAATGCCACGCAAGTGGTGAATGGACAAAGACTCAAGCATTATATCTCGTGTGATTCTTATAATGTAGATGTTGATGTTATTCGAGTGGAAACACCGGAGGCTTTCATCAAAGGTCAAATTGACAAACTCGCCGTAACTCGACTTTGAATAGGTAACAAGACATGTAATAAAAAGTTCGCGATTTACTTTCCGAACAATGTTTTTGCTGTTTATGGAAAATATGAAAAATTACGAGATCGAAACGGAGTGGAGGAGACGCACGAGGGCGTGCCCCCATAGGCCGGCGCGGCCGTGGCTTGGCCCGCGCCGCCCTATGAGCTGGCCGCCTCGTCGCTCCTTTCCGACTCGGTTCGACCCGGTACTTTCCTTATGACATACAAATTCCCGCTATATAATCCCCCGGACCCCCGGAGGTCCGTATATCGTTTTCTCGACGTGTTTTGTTTCGAGTTGTTTCGCCAGATTTGCTTTCGAATCTAGAGGCATCATGTCTTCGTCGAAACTCCGAAGGACAGCTTTCGCAAGGACGTTGACAACTTGTACATGAACGAGCCGAGGATGCATCCCAAGGAGTTAGCAGCCGTTGATGGGAAGCCGCTGATCAAAGATGTCCATGGTCCTAAAGGAGAAGGAAGCTTGGAAGACATGATGGAGAAGCTAGAACAAGAGGTCTTCAACTACAAGAAGATGGCTCGAGCGTGAGGTGGATATCTTCCACAAGATTGTGTCCGAACTCATTGCCGAACACGAGAAGGAAACTCCAAAGCTATGGGGCGACATCCTCTCACTTCACGACACCACCAACAAACTCCAAGCTCAACTCTATGACGTTCATAATCAGAACTGTGAGTATGAAAACAGGTTTAAACACATAAGCCATGCTGCTAGTTTCAGGATTCCCGAGACCAAGATGTCGTTTGTTGATGGAGAGCCTCTTCCTTGGAAGTCTGATGATAGGAGTTCATCACCACCATCGCCAAAGGAGTAATTCATCATCGGTATTGGCATCCCCTTGGTTTGTTCCAAGCTTGGGGGAGTGCCGCGGTATCACATCATCACTACCTTTTACTTTTTACTATCAAGTAGTGTCATATCATGAGTAGGGAAGTTATCATATAAGATGGGTTGCAAGTGTGGAAGTATCTCTCCTTTAGTTGGTTGTCTATGTATCCCTTGGTGTGAGTTATCGTTATGAAATATTAATGAGAAGTCTTATCATTTACATATTGCACACCTTATTTTAGTTTGCAATCTCTATTATATGATTGATCTTGATTTTAGTATTGGTACCACTTTGGGAGCATTGAGTAAATCTATTTGGTTTTGGCAAACTTAGCATTGGTCAATAGCAACAACACCTTGAGGTTTAAGTAGAAAAGAGAAATATATATAGTTGTTTCATTGTCTTCCTTTCTTGTTAGCTCATAGCTTATTATTCTGAAGTTAAAATTGTTTGTGCTTACAAGAAAGATGCATGATTGTTTCTATCACATGTATATTCGTTTGTTTCCCTCAACTTTTGTGCTTGCTAATTAACCTTGCTAGCCAAAGACCTCGTACCGAGAGGGAATGCTTCTCGTGCATCCAAACCTCAACCCAAACCTATGCCATTTGTGTCCACCATATCTACCTACTACATGGTATTTCCTGCCATTCCAAGTAAATACTTCGTGTGCTACCTTTAAACAATTCAAAATTTATCATCTCTTATTTGTGTCAATGTTTTATGGCTCATGAGGAAGTATGTGGTGTTTTATCTTTCAATCTTGTTGGGCAACTTTCACTAATGGACTAGTGGCTTCATCCACTTATCCAATAATTTTGCAAAAAGAGCTGGCAATGGGGTTCCCAGTCCCGATTAATTAACCTTCATGATACTACAAATAGACACTCCTCCATGGTATGTGATTGTTGGACGGCACCCGAGGATTCGGTTAGCCATGGCTTGAGAAAGCAAAGGTTGGGAGGAGTGTCATCTAAATAAAACTAAAATAAAAAGGCACTCCTTCATGGTATGAGATTGTTAGCGTGCACCCGAGGATTCGGTTAGCCATGGTTTGTGAAAGTAAGGTTGGAAGGAGTGCCACCCAAAATGAAAATGCCTTAATGGGAGCCGCTCTTCGAGAGTTTGTCCGGCAAGGGGGTTAGAGTACCCGCTACCGAATCGTTGACAACAACAAACACCTCTCAAAATATTACTTTTATTCTCTTTATATGATTTCAAAACTGAAAAAGCTCTAGCACATGATTTAATCCCTCGCTTCCTCTCGCGAAGGGCCCGTCTTTTACTTTATGTTGAGTCAGTAAACCTATTTCCCTCCATCTCAAGCAAGCATTTGAGTTGTTGTGATCAAACCATTATATTGTGATTTGCTTCATCATGTCTTTTACTCTTCCTTGTTTAGTACAAGTTTTATCTCGAATGAATATAGCTTTGAAAGTTATCAATGATCATTATGATTGAGTATGCAAGATGAGCCATATAAACTTTAACATGAGAGCGCTGCTCGATAGATAAGAATAACCCGTTAATTGTTCTCTCGACCAAGAACGAAGTTTGCCATCACCAACTATGATTTCTTATGCACCTTTATTTGTGATTACCTTATACTTGTTTCAAGTTGAGTTATATGAGGAAGTTGTTCACTAGAATGTCTTGTGTGAATGAATATGATGCTTCTTGTCCGTATTTGATTTATCGACTCTTCACTCCATAAACATGTGGTCCTGTTTACCGAGTTCAGCTTCGCTTGGGGACAAGCGAAGTCTAAGCTTGGGGGAGTTGATACGTCCAATTTGCATCACTATTTTATATCATAATTTGTCGTTATTCATTGATATATTTCATATTTGGAGATAATACTTATGTTATTTCATCTATTTTGCATGTTTCATGATTATTGGAGGATCGCGCACCGGAGTCGGATTCTCGCTGGAAAAAGCGCCGTCGAATGCAATATTTCGGAAGATCAACAGCTTGACGGAAATTATGTGAAAAATCCTATTTTTCCGTAAGACGAAGGGAGCCGAAGGGGGAGCCGAGGGGACCCGAGGTGGGCCCACCCCATAGGCCGGCGCGGCCCAAGGCCTGGCCGCGCCGCCCTGTGAGGAGGGGGCCCACAGCCCCCTCTCGCCTCCTTTTCTTCGCGTACGCCTTCGTCCCGAAAACCTAAGCTCCGGGGGTACATCGCGAAGAGCCACAGCCGCCTCTCGCGGGGCGGAGAACACCGAGAGAGAAAGAGCTCTCCGGCAGGCTGAGATCCGCCGGGAAATTCCTCCCGGAGGGGGAAATCGACGCCATCGTCACCGTCATCGAGCTGGACATCATCTCCATCACCATCATCATCATCTTCATCATCATCACCGCCGTCTCCACCGCTGCACGCCGTCACCGCTGTAACAATTTGGGTTTGATCTTGATTGTTTGATAGGGGAAACTCTCCCGGTGTTGATTTCTACTTGTTATTGATGCTATTGAGTGAAACCGTTGGACCAAGGTTTATGTTCAGATTGTTATTCATCATCATATCACCTCTGATCATGTTCCATATGATGTCTCGTGAGTAGTTCGTTTAGTTCTTGAGGACATGGGTGAAGTCTAAATGTTAGTAGTGAAGTATGGTTGAGTAATATTCAATGTTATGATATTTAAGTTGTGGTGTTATTCTTCTAGTGGTGTCGTGTGAACGTCGACTACACGACACTTCACCTTTATGGGCCTAGGGGAATGCATCTTGTACTCGTTTGCCAATTGCGGGGTTGCCGGAGTGACGTAAACCCGAGCCCCCGTTGGTATATCGATGCAGGAGGGATAGCAGGATCTCACAGTTTAAGGTTGTGGTTAGATTTATCTTAATTACTTTCTTGTAGTTGCGGATGCTTGCAAGGGGTATAATCACAAGTATGTATTAGTCCTAGGAAGGGCGGTACATTAGCATAGGTTCACCCACACAACACTTATCAAAACAATGAAGATTAATTAGCCGTATGTAGCGAAAGCACTAGACTAAAATCCCGTGTGTCCTCGAGAACGTTTGGTTATTATAAGTAAACAAACCGGCTTGTCCTTTGTGCTAAAAAGGATTGGACCACTCGCTGCAATTATTACTCTCGCACTTTACTTACTCGTACTTTATTCATCCGTTACATCAAAACCCCCGAATACTTGTCTGTGAGCATTTACAGTGAATCCTTCATCGAAACTGCTTGTCAACACCTTCTGCTCCTCGTTGGGATCGACATTCTTACTTATCGAAGATACTACGATACACCCCCTATACTCGTGGGTCATCAGGCCTCCTCACACTAGGGGGGCGCGCCCCCCCTTGGGCCGCGCCGCCAGCATGTGTGGGGCCCCCAGGGCTCCCCTCTGGTCCCTCTCTGACTTTCTGGAAGCTTCTGAGAAAAATAAGGTTCTGGGCGTTGATTTCGTCCGATTCCGAGAATATTGCCCGAACAGCCTTTCTGGAACCAAAAACAACAGAAAATAGGAACTGGCACTTCGGCATCTTGTTAATAGGTTAGTTCCGGAAAGTGCACAAAAACATTATAAAGTGCGAGCAAAACATGTAAGTATTGTCATAAAACATGCATGGAACATCAGAAATTATAGGTACGTTGGAGACGTATCAGACCACAGTTGGTAACAGAAGACCACAGTTGGTATAGGATCAATACTGCGAGATAAAGTAGAGGATGTCTCGTCCAGTTGATCAGAACCTATAATAGAATCTATTTTTAGATATCAAATAGCCACAGTTGGTATTACAAATAGTCCACCATTTAAATATTTGTAACAAAAGGTTGAGAACAAATAAAATCTTGTTAGTCAAATAGCTAGATCTATAAACATTCAGTCGAAGGATTCATGTCGGATGTCCACAATTGAGTGGATACACCACAAACATTCTTCGCGAGACCTTAGAAGAAGTACAAACCATAAGCTAGAACCAGACCAATATTCTAAACATAAACCCAATGGTTGGAAGAAAAGGAGTTGAACACCATAAGAAAACTCTAAGGGGTAGAGTAAAGATTGAGTTGGATGTACAGTGACTCAATACTTTGAGCAAAATAGAAGAAGAAGGTCTTAACTGAGAGGAAGTTCGATCTTATTTTCATAAGATTATCGAAGAGTAAAATGCACCAATGGTCACTGTAATTGTCGGAGCTGCTCGGTACGGTCACCGTACTGCCGAAATACGCCGCGGAGGTCACCGAACTTGTCATACATGATTTATACGGTCACTGGTGGTGTACGCGAGCGTGTATTTAGCAGCTAGGACGTGCAGGTCACTCAACTTTGACATGAATTGAATCAAAGTAACTGCGTTGGCTGACCGTCGTGCAGAAAACAGAAAGTGTAGGGGCGTAATTGCAAAACAGCACATGGGGAGAGAAATGCAAAGTCCATTCCCCATGGCGTTGACCCGCCCCCATTCTCCACCCGCCGCGTCCAACCCGCACTCCCCCAGTTCTTCGTTTTTGTGTTTGTTGAGAAACCGATCCAACCAAGCACCCCAGTTGTTCGTCGCCCACAGGAGCCGCCGCCGATTCGTGCGCACCGTCGGCCGATTCGGCCACGGCGGCCGCCGATTCGTCGCCCACTGGAGCCGCCGGCAGAATCGACCCCACAGCAGGCCGGGCTCGATTCGTCGCCCACAGCAGCCGCCGGCCGAATCGGCTGTACAGTAGCCCGCCGCCGATTCGTCGCCCACAGCAGCCCGCCGCCGATTCGTCGCCGACAGAAGCCGCCGGCCGAATCGAGCCCACAGCAGCCCGCCGCCGATTCGTCGCCCACGGCGGCCGCCGGCCGAGATCGGCCGTACGCCGGCCGGCCGGCCGATTCGTCCCCCACAGCAGCTCGCCGGCACAACCTCTCCGATTCGTCGCCACAAAAGACCGGCGGCACACCCTCCCTTTCGTCGCCAGAGAAGACCGCCGGCACGTCCTCTCCTTCATCGCCACAGCAGTCCGTCGGCCCAGTGATGCAGCCGTCGTCCTGTACCAAAGAAGGGCAAGAGGAGGAGGAAGCGGCGGCGGCTCTGATGGATATGGCGGGGCTGCCGCAGGAGGAGGTCTTTGCTCCTCGGTCCATGGTCGATATGAAGCGTCTGGGGGTGGCGTGTAGGCGCAGAGGTATGGAGCTTCTCATCCGCTGGGATTCCGAGTTCAAGGTGCGCCATTTGGTGGAGATGCCGCTGCATATCATTGCTGCATACAGATCCGGTGCTGCCAAGGCCGGCGGAGAACCGGAGCACACGTCCGAGATCATCGAGGTTTGCAAGTATGCAAATGCTCCAGTGGTTGGTTTGAGGTACATTTCGAAGATCGAAATGGCTCGATTGTTGATGAAATCCATGGAGCACGGGGCTGCTCCGCTTGGGGTGCCGATTGCATGGAACCCCCCTGCTAGTGGAAGCTAATTGTAGATGCAGTACAAGAAGAAGTCCATGGTTAAGAGGCAGTAGATGATGGAGATGTATGCTTTTGGAGAAGATGAGCAGTACATGTGTACTGCTAGCTTTTGAAGTAGTTTGTGGTGTACATGTGTAGTGGTAGATGGAGATGCAGTAGCTATGTAATGCAGTAGCTTTGTAAGTTAACCAAAGTTAGAGTTTGCAAGCAATGCTATGTAGTGCAGTAACATTTTGGAGATGCAGTAACCTTTTGGAGATGCTATGTAATGCAATGCTATGTAATGCTATGATCAAATATAAAGCAACTAGTTTGAATTTATACATGTCATCAGTTTGTGCTCACATATATAATTTTGCACTTGATGTCATTGCTGTTTTACTTCAACAGTGAACAAGGCTTTGTTATCTATGCACACTACCTATGCAATAGTCATCAGGTCAAGCTCTGTCTGTGGTGAATGAAGCAAAATGTCTGTGCTGAATGAACCATAGTGTCTGTGCTAAATGAAGCATATCCATGAATCGTCCAGAATACCTCCAGGATATTGATGTTGTATCTGCACGTTTTCAGGCAAGTACTTGTTTTCAGAATGTAGGCCTGTCTAGATCTGTGTTCACATGATGATGTTTTTCTTCTTATCTTACAGAGGAGAGATGTGTATGGAGCTTGGGAACAATACCTTGGCTTGGAGCACACTGACACTACACCAAAAAGGTCTTACACAGCCAATCAGGTAGGCAGTGCTGGCTTATCATGTAAACCAAGGACAGTTGACGTGTTTTCGGATTCTCTCTGTGAAGCATGCATATATAACCAAAACAGGATGTAGAAAAAACAGGATGGTATTTTGAGTCTATATACCATTTTGGTGTTTTTTTAAACCAATTTTTTTTATTTCATATTACACTGGCATTAAGGTTACAATTTGAATCAGTACGAAATGGCCTCTTTCTGGTCTTGTTTGTTCTTTTACCAGTATGGGCTGCCACACCATAGGTGTTGGGTAGTTAATCGTCGACAAACGGCCATAGCTCATCCATTTTTATCCCTGGATGTATCATGCAAGCTATTGTGTGATATCTTAAAACATCTACCTGCAAAGTTTTTATAGTCTGTTCTTACTCCAGAATTCATAGATCAAAATTAACACTTCATACAACTAAAATTATAATTCAGTCTCCTATTTAGGAGGTACAGAAAGCAAGCATTTGACATCAATTAAGCACCATTGACACAACAATTGATCAGGAAAATAAGGCAAACATTTGAAATCACTCAAGTCATACATAACTTGCCAAAATTCTGTGAATGGGTGCAGCAAGAAAATAAATGTCTATTATTCAGTTTATCTATTATTCATAGATCAAAATGTCTATTATTTTTGGAAATTCCACTTCATCTTGGATTCCGAAACTTGTTCTTGCCGCACCAGATCTGAATCCTTCTGTGCAAACACACCAACTGAACTGCTAGCTGCTCCCAAGCCTGTGCCCATCGTGTTGTCATCATGATCCAAAAATAGCTTGAAGAAATGCTGCCCATTTCCTAAAAACTGCAACATTGCTTGTGTTTGTGCATTATCGGTAATTTCTATCAGTCCATTTGTACTAACATCCAAGTGAGGCAAGCAGAAGTAAACTTTTATTCTTCCACACATCTCATAGCCCATATCCTCCACTAGTTTCTCAATGATCAGTGGTGACCATGTCACACTGTCGACATGATCAAACCAAATTTTATGTCCACTGACATAATTCTTGTTTCTACCTGAGCCCACAAAATACCCTCCATGATTGATTTCCACTGAGAAATAGCTGCTACGATTACCTGTGACAACAATTGATGAATCAATTCATAACCGTTATACTGCATAAAAGGATAATAAATTGAACATAAAAGGATAATAAATTGAACATGTTATACTGCACTTTATAGCATTGAAAAGACATATAGCATGCAGTTTATTACTACTTACAAACTCCAGTGCACCATACTAGTTTAGAGCTGACCATTTAAGTACAGTACTGCAGTGACAGTGAGCATCCATGAAGTAAGGCCTACTGCCTAAGAAAACAGAGGTGATTTTCTGTCATCCATTGCCTAAGAAAACAGAGGCGATATGAACTGTACTGGAGATCGAAAAAGCTGTTAACATAAACATCTATGTGTGATAAATCCAATGTCCTGGTTCCATCAAAAATAAAAAGATAAAAGGCTCTACCATATAACTGCAACTAAACATTAAATTAAGGCAGTAGCCCAACACCCTTTTGTGCACTGCAAGATCTTTCAATTACACCTTTTCTTGATGCCCTTAGATCCCATAAGACAATAGCCATGTTGGATCTTTCTCATAACATGCTAGGTATCGTTTTCCCCTATCTCTGCTGCTTTCGAGTATATAATTAATTTATTTCTTCAAGAGTTTGGCACACAAACAGTTCCAGGTAAATGGAAAGTGTCCTTAGCCTTACGACACTGAGTGTGCTGTATTAGTCACCTATTTCTTCATGTTAGACTATCTTTTTGTTTTCCTATCTTAGACTGATTAAGCATTCATGTTTATGATTTTCAGGAAACCAAACAATTGAAAGGCTTGAAGAAATATTTGCATCGTCAAGCCAAACGTACGGTGGCTTGACACTGGATTTACATTGCAATCGATTCGGTCCAACAGCTTTATTCCAGGTGTTTTTTTACTATTCCTGAAACTTGCATGTGAAAGTGGAACCACAGTTAATCTTAAAGTCACACTTTGTCCATAATTTATCGATGAACGAGATATGCGAGTGTCTTTGTTATGACTAAACGACTGGAAGTACTTAATCTGGCCGGGAATCGCCTCACGGATGGTTGCGGTTCTTATCTTTTCACAATCCTACGAAGTGCAAAGGTATGTCCACTAAGTGTAGGTTTTTTGTGCTGCGAAGCTCTAGACCTTTTGTGTTTGTCTGCACATGCAGCAGGTCGTCGTTTTGGACCTTCACGAGTTTTTCCATATCTTTTTTTCTCGGTGTACACCTTTACTTTTGTCTTATATAATGCATGTAATGTTTTCATTTCGTGACAGCACTATATAGCCTGGATGTTCAGCGAGTGTTCTATCACATCAAGAACAGTTCGGAAGATGGCGGATGCAATAGATGAAGGATCGGTCCTTTCACATCTCTCGATAGGTACTTTTGGTGGTTCTCCCTTGTATAACTCAAACTCTTAGGCCTCATGTATAAACATTCCGCAGCTTCAAAACTCCATACTTTTGACAGGAAAGAACAATATCCACCTTTGATTCTAAAGATTTTCGTATGAATTCGAAGACTGTAGCTCTTAAATTCTTCCTGTGTTCGTATTCTAATTCGTTTCTATTGTAATCCATAAACGCACAAACAAGATCAAGATCTACCTTTCCCCTAACCAACTCTAGATGTGTCTTACCGTACACAGGAGAGGGGCTTCCTTCCTCACGACGCCGAGCCGCCATCGCCGACTCTCCCTGGACGGATACGCCGCCCAGATCAAGTCCCTCGCTGTGAGCCCCTCTGAACTTCCGCCGCAATGCGTCCGAACTTCCGCCGCAATGCGTCCGAACTTCCGCCAATGTCGCCCCGTAACAAACACCAGGATCTTCTGGTTATGTCAACTGCATCTTCTGCGTGATCCTCGTTGCATGGAAGGCAATACAAAAGTCGGCCCACACGATGTGTTTTTGCAGTCAAGACCCCTTGCCTCTTTTCTTCCACGCAACCATCCAGCCGACAAAGTGACCGTTACTGAATTTCATGTAAAAGTTCAGTGACCTCCACCAAATACACGCTCGCGTACAGCAGAGTGACCGTATAAATCATGTATGACAAGTTCGGTGACCTCCGCGGCGTATTCCAGCAGTACGGTGACCGTACCGAGCAGCTCCAACAATTAGAGTGACCATTGGTGCATTTTACTCATTATCGAACCCTACTTTCAGAAGAATGTCAGACCAGAAGCCGAGGTTTATACCTCGAGGGGGTAATAGTTGGACTATCACTTGAGCAAGTGAGTAATAATTACTCATAAGTACTAAAGCTTAAGTCAGCTAATGATAATGAAGTTGGACGAAGGAAATACCGTAGACAAAATACAGCCCTAGAAGGCCAAAGACCAAATGAGATTGACTATACCAAAACTAAAGTCCATTTGAAAGATTCCTTTCATGGAACCTAAAGAAACAAAAATAGTGATATGTATCAACTTTAATCCATGATTGGATGGACTAAGTGAGTTTAATCCATTCCTAGGGAAATAAACCGTCAAGACCATTTCTATGGTAAGTACCTTACTAAATACCATTATTGCAGTTTTGGTAGTAAGGGAAAACAAAGACCTATTTTACCAATTAGGAGTATGATATCAAATTAGTCTCCAGTCAAGTTTATCAACAACAGAAGTTGTCCCAATCATTGAATATTCAATGAGAAAGGAAACAAGCTTATAATATTGGAGGAAATCATGGAAGTAAAGGAAATAATAGTTGTTTAATGACAAACACTAATGGATTCTAGGAAGAATCAGGACAAGGGATATATTCAATTATATCTGGTGAGATCACCACGGAGTTCGAGAAAAGTCGTAATCTGCACAAGTCAGATCCACACTTCGGAAACGTGAGAGAGTTCAAACTTCGAGGACGAAGTTTAGTTTAAGGGGTAGAGACTGTAATATCCCAGGTAATGGGGTTACAAAAATAGAGGAAACAGATGTGTGCATTGCATTCATGCATAGAAAATGCAGGGAATTTTCGCGCTTTAAAGTAAAACAGTCACAGTAACTGAAGTTTCACTTGATCTTGGTGGAATTGAAGTAGCTCATCAAGTCAAGCGCTATAAACCTCAAAGTGACTTTGTTAAAACCTTGTTTTGGGTAGAGATGATTTGATCTAAGGGGTTAGATCAAATGGAACTAATAATCAACACAACAACACTTTACTCAATGATCAATTGCTTGATCTTATAAAAGATTATAATATGGTAATCCTTGTCATAACATATGAAGACCAATTCAATTGCAAATCAAGTAACAATAAAATGGAGAAACCATACTTGACTTATCTTTTCCATGTCTTAAACTAATCCTTGATCCTACCATGAACCTCATGGTATTCATTCCATTTCAATCTTGGAAACATGACAAGGAGATGAAATCTATAAATATATATATTCTTCTCTATTTCATATTATTATACATCAAATCTAGAGAGGTGAGATTTCTATATTATTTACTAGAGAAGAAATAACAAACCTTGAGCTAAACCTTGGATATACATCCATGCATTTAAATCATCATCTTTAAAGAAGAACCTTAGGATATTATTCAAGTCCATTCCAAAGGAGAGATCATTAATCCCAATCCTAGCTTTACCTATTTAAGAATAAAGGACAACCTTTGAATTAAAGTATTAGATTGTAAACAATTTCACCTTGGAGTAGTGAGATAACCTAATATCACATGGAATAAGATTATATCCATGAATTGATAAAGAAAGGAGGAGACTAATCCAACCAAGATAGCCAAGTGGAGTCTTAGCCTAGATACCTATTGAGATATTGTGAATACATCATAAACCCTAGAATAACTATTCCTATGAGAGGGAGCTCAAGCTTTGGTGTTATACTCAAGTTAGTTGAGGCAACACTTGAATTTGAGGGAGAGAACTATCCATATGTCCTGATGATTAAATCATCATTCCTTAAGTAGAACTATAAGTTATTATCTCAGGCATTCTCCTGGGATATAAGTTATTGAGGTAACCATATCCATTCATGATAATATAAGAAAGAAACTATGTTTAGTTGGTCAAGACAATACTTAATCTTGGGAGTGAGAAACCAGATTCTTGAGAGATAACTTAGGAAGCCAAACCTTGATCATTATAAATTGTGTAATGATCATAAACCCTAAGAACTTGAGGTAGGAAATATTAAAGAACAAGATGATCATGTCTAATGCATGATCATACTTTAGAGAAATGTGAGGATAAGTTAAACCCTAATATCATAAGAAGATATCAACCCTTCCATAAAATAATAAGGGAACCACTAGCAAACCTAAAAACCATTTCCAATATATTAAGTAGAGAAACAACTGAATAGCAACAAACCTTGTATGGTTCAGCCCCTATAACAATCCAAATGATCTTGGATTGAATCATCCTATTAGTGGTGAGGAAGAGCAACCCTAGATGATTTTTTTTGCGAATACGCAGGAGATCTGCGTATCATTGTATTAAGCTTAGAGACGGACCAAGATGTCCAAGATTACAACGCCGGGTACAACCAAACCAGCGGAAACCACCAGAGCCGACGATGCTTAGAACGCCGGCAACACACCTCGAGCTATCCTAAACCTCTAGCCGGCCTACCTCTACTGTCAAGCCAAAGCTGCCATTCTGCCGCAATAAGATCGACGGTAGGAGCCATGGCCGTGGGTTTACGCTCAAAAACACGGCTGTTACGTTCGAGCCACAGGGAGCGGAGGATCAGCATGATGACTGAGTTGGCCTTCTTCCTGTCACCTCGCACGAAACGGGCAGTTGCTTGGAGCCACCAATCGGCGACGGAGAGATCCCCTCCCGGTGTGATGTCTGGCAAGCCCAGCCTAGAGATCAAGCCGCTCCAAACGCCCTGCGCAAAGGGGCAGTGGAGCAAGAGATGGCCGATGGTTTCGTCGTAGAGATCACAGAGCGGGCGAGATGACATGAGATGTCAAGCCCCGGCGCAGTCTACGGTCCGCTGTCCAGCATCTTCCACGCAAAACCAGCCAGGCGTGCAGCTTGTACTTGAGCGGAGCAAAGGAGTGCCAGATGAGGTGCGCACCGGGCAACTTTGTGGATCCGTGGAAAAGCATGCGGTATGCAGACCTAGCAGAGAAACGGCCATCTCCATTCCACTTCCAAGCAAAGGAATCATCAGCAGGAGAGTCAAGCTGCGTGGCCGCGGCGTTGCTGACTTGCATCCACAGTCTGAGGTATTGGACGACGGCATCGATGCTGAGCTCGCCAGAAATGTCTCTTGCCCAGGCGTTGCCGAGCAGACCATCACGGACAGTGCGACTGGAACGAACTGCAGGCCTAACTAGGCGGCAGAGATCAGGAGCGATTGTCTCCGCGGTCAGCCCATTAATCCAGGCGTCTTCCCAGAAAAGGACAGACGATCCACTTCCCACGACGATCTTGACAGAAGCATTGAAAAGAGCCAGGGAGTTGCAACCCAAGTGAAGCTTGAGGCCGCTCCAAGGGCGTGAGCCGTCAGTTTTACGTAGCCAAGCCCAACGTGCCCGTAGAGCAATGTTCGCTCGGCGAACATCGAGCAGCCCAAGACCACCCAACTCCTTGGGTTGACACACAAGACGCCAAGCCACCGAGGAACATCCCGATTGGGCGTCTGCAGCACCTGCCCAGAAGAAATTGCGGCGCAGCTTGTCAACCGCCTTGAAGAACCAAGGGTCGAGATCGAGCGCGAGGAGCTGGTAGATCACGGACGCCGTCATGACTGCGCGAACATAGACCAGCCGGCCTTCTCTCGACATCAGCTTGGCTTTCCAAGAGGGGAGTTTGGCTGCAAGTTTGTCCAGGACAATCTGCAGCTCCGCTTTCCTGGGCTTGGAAAGAGACAGAGGTAGGCCCAGGTAGGCACAAGGAAGAGACCCAAGCGGACATGGCAACACCTGAGAGGCAGCCTGGATCACTTCAGGGGAACACTGGATGGGCGCGGCCGAGCTCTTGGAGAAGTTGGCATGCAGCCCAGAGGCCGCCCCAAAACAAGCCAGGGTTCGCCACACCGCCGTCAGTTCCTCAAGTGACGGCCTCGCAAAGACCACCACATCGTCGGCGTATAGGGAGATCCGATGATGAAGCCCAAAGGAGGAGAGGTCAGAGAGGGCACCGGCGTCTTGTACAAAGCGGAACATGGCGGGGACCACATCCATCGCAATGACGAAGAGGAGGGGGGAGATCGGGTCCCCCTGCCGCAGGCCTCGCCCATGGCGGAAGGAGCTGCCGGCGCAGCCGTTGACGAGCATGGCAGTAGTGGCCGTGCGCAGCAGCAACATGATCCAACGGATCCACCTCGGCCCGAAACCACGTTGCCTAAGAACACTAATGAGGAAAGGCCAAGATATGCTATCGAAGGCCTTAGCGATGTCCACCTTGATGAGCATGGAAGGAATCCTCCGGTGATGTAGAAGCTTGGCGGATTCCTTAACCAACAGGAAATTGTCCTGGATGCAGCGTCCACGGATGAAAGCCGTTTGATTGGCATTAACCACCTCAGCCATCCTGGGACTCAACCGCCGGGCAAGGACCTTGGTAAGCAACCGGGCAAAACTGTGAACCAGGCTAATCGGCCTGAAATCCGTTAGGTCTAAAGCATCAGGCTTCTTAGGCAAGAGCATGATCAGAGCTTCATTAAGGCACTCGAAACCTTGCTCTCTGCCCAGCCAGACCGCAGTCACCGCTGCCATGACATCCGCGCCGATAATAGGCCAGCAGTGGCGATAGAATTCCCAGGAGAAACCATCGGGGCCTGGGGACTTGTTGGATGGCATGGCACGGATAGATGCCAAAACCTCGGCCTCAGAGAAGGGCTCCTCGAGCTCGGACAGATCCACCGCGGGCATACCAAGCGCTTCAAGCGAAACATCAAAGTCCCTGGCCTGAGCGGTGCCCATGAGCCCGAAGAAGAACTCCGTGGATAGGTTGACCTTGCTCTCCAAGTCAGAGACAGTCCGGCCAGAAACGCGGAGAGCGGCAATGTCATTGCGTTGCCGACGAGAAGCCGCAGCGATGCGGAAGAACTGCGCGGAAGCGTCCTTGTCGGAGAGACCAGCCACCCGAGCACGCTGCCGAGCTATCGTACGCTGCAAGGAAGCGAGGCCAAGAACCTTCAGCTTCAAGCTTCTACGTAGCCAGCTCTCGGAGGAAGATAGGGAGCGGCGCTCTTGAGCCACATCAAGTCGCAGAATCAGCTCATTAGCCACGAGATGAGATCACGAACAGATCCCACTTTCCGCTGGCTCCAGCTTTGGAGCCCACGGCTTGTGCGACGAAGCTTGAACTCCAGGCGGCGCAAGGGGTTCTCAGGCGCAGCGCCATCATCCCACCTAGCCTTGACCTCATCGTAAAACCCATCAAGTTGTAACCAGAAACGCTCGAACCGGAAGCGCTTGCCAACGTGGGGTTCGACAGCCGTCGACATGAGGATCGGGCAGTGATCGGAGATAGACGAGGAGATGGCCGTGAGAGAGGCCGAGGGGTGTAAATCATCCCATTCCACTGAAGCGAACCAGCGATCAAGCTTCACCAACATCGGCGTCGAACGACCGTTACTCCAAGTGAAGCGTCTGTCGATCAAGGGGGATTCTCGCAGCTCAAGGTCGTTGAGGCAGCGGCGAAAACGGCCCATAGCGCGGCGGTCGACGTTTGAGTTGTTTTTGTCTGCGGCGTCGACGATGAGATTGAAATCTCCAGCGATAGCCCAAGGTCCTTGGAGCGCCTGACGTAAGCCCCGCAGCTCATCGAGGAACGCCGGCTGGAGAGATGCACATGTTGGGCCATACACCGCAGATATCCACCAGGCCGCACCTCCGCGTACGGAAAGCTCGACAGAAACAGAGAAGTTGTCGACGCGGCTCTGGGACACGCGGACCTCCTCCGAAACCCAAGCAACTAAGACGCCACCAGCGGTACCGACAGCGGGCAGGTAAGCGAACCCGTCGAAGCGGGGGCCAAAACATTCAACAACGTCAAAGGCGTTTACATATTGCAGTTTCGACTCGGAAACGCACACGACAGCCGGCAGGGAGTCCTCTACCGCAATCCTAATGGCAGATCGCCTCGCCGGGTTGTTAAGGCCCCTGGCGTTCCAGATCATTAGACGCGCGTTTTGTTCTTCCATGGAAACGACCCACAGGAAAACAACCACCTGATGGCGAGGCTAGACGCCCGTCGCCTCCACCAAACTGTCTTCACCATCCTCTGGGCAGCTCAAGCCAAAGAGAGCCGTGATGGCGCTCATTTGTTCAGGGCCGAGAGGTGAGGCAAAGATGGAGGCGTATTCCTCCAGCTGCGTGGCAGAAAGCTTCTCGTTGTTGCGACAGATGCCGAGCTTGTGCATCAAGATGCGCTGAGCACGCTTCACAGCGGAGGTGGAACCGCCTTTCCCCTTCGCCGCGAGGCGCTTGCTTCGGCGCGCCGTCGAGGGCGGCGCATGGAACAAGCGGCGGCGCACAATCTTTGGGTCAGGCAGGCTCATGAGAGGATCCTCCAGGCGGCGGCGGAACTGATGGAGGAGCGCAGTAAGAGTTAGAGCATCCTCCCGCAGGGACGAACCTGCACCAGATGGAGAGTTTCGGTCCACTGCATGGCCATCGGACGGAGGGGGAGGCGCTGCAACAGCGAGGTCAGCACCATCCACGGCCTCGTCGGGCGAAGACGCCCCCACGGCCACATGTGGTGCCACATGCACACACTGAGCCACGGGATCCAGCGAGCCAACCGCCTCGTCCGCATGCGCCGGGGCTACAGGCGTAGCTGTCAACCCATGCACCTGCATGTCCGCATGGGCAGCCGCAGGAGATGCGGGAAAGGCAGCCGGCGAGGCCCGTGAGCCAGGCACAGGGCTGTCCCGCGCAGGACTGTCCCCGGACAGGAGACGAAAGGGGGTGTCCAGGAAACCCGCATCCACATTGAGGACCGCACGCTGTTCCGACAGGAAAGCCTCGGCAGCTTCGAGGATGCCTGCGTCACCCCGCAAACAAGGTTGACCACCTGCGTCTGGGCGACCCGAGGAGCATGGGCAGGAAGAAGACACGGCGCTGCAACTTGTGAGCGGGCAGCAGGCCCGGCCCGGCGGCGTCAGCGCCACGGGGCCCACACAATCGGGATCTCGGTCATGGAGATGCGCATCAACGTCCGTTGGATCCACCGAAGACCTAGCGGAGGTAGGGCTGACGTCAGCGCCTCGCCGCGGAAGCCCCGCCGCCATCAGGCAGCCAGGCGACGAAGGAGAGGGCGCCGGCTGCCACCGACCGGCGCTCGCAGAAAGGAGCAGAGGCTGAGAAGCTGGAGCCGGCGCGGAAGGAGGCGCAACCTCATCCGTATGCCCGGCCGTGCCACGGCCGCGCCTCCTCCGGGGAGCCCTACGGCGGCGCCGCCGGCGCGAAGCACCACCAGCGGGAGCCGGCGTGGGCGAGTCTGGGCCGAGGCCGCCGTCAGAACCAGGGCCGGTGGGATCGCCACCACGGTCACTGCCAGGGCCAGCAGACGAGGGCGGCGAGCCGGCGATGAGCCAGCGGTCAACCCAGAACCGAATGCGGTACCAGAGAACCTTGGGCGCAGAGATGCGCGGCCGCCGCTGACCAGAAGAGACCTGGAGCCGCTGTCCAGAGCCAGGCTCCGGCACAGCCAACCACCTCACCGTCGGTATGGAAGCGACATCATGAGTCCAGAGGGACAAGCGGAAGCAGGACATGTCACGCCGAGAGGCAGTGGCCGGAGCCACCGCGTCGATGATGCCGCAGCCGTCGAGGAGCTTCACCGCGGTGCGTTCTGTCCAGGCGTGCGCGGGAATGCCACGGATCACGAGATCTGCCAGGAATGGCGTCTCCCTCTCCACTGCGCCAGCCTGCCGCGACCATGGCCGAAGATAGAGGGTGCAATCCGCGCAAGACACCACATCCGCCGCTAGGAGCTGGTCATGGATCTCCATAGAGCCACAAAGGATGAGGAAATCACCTGGATCGGAAGCACGGATCGAGAAGTCGACGTCCACAGAGAGCATCAACTGCGCCGAGATGGCAGCAGCGGCAGTCTCGACGGACACCACGCGGCCGCCAGCGACAGAGACAGCCACCGCGCGATCTAGATCCTCCTCCAACTGAACCATCCCCGCCGACGGGCAGACATAGCAGATGTCCAGAGGCTCAGGCGAGGCTGGCCTCGAGGGAGCCGTAGTCTCAGTATGGACAGATGCTGCCGGCGAAGGAGCGAAGGGGGCCGAGAAGGCGGTCGGCCCCGTGCTGGTCTCGGAGCCACCGGAGAAACTGACGACGTCGCGCCACGTGCGATCCGGCCCCAGGGGCGGCGGAGGCGGCAAAGGCATGGAGGACCGCGCTCCGCCTTCCTGATGGCGGCCGCCTGCAACCTCGGACCGCCGAAGTGGCGGCGCACACAGGGGAGGCGGGGAGCCACCGGAGACCGGGCGAGGCCGCTTACAGTCGCGGGACGTGTGCTGCGTCCCACCACAGCGGACACAAACCGTGTCGTTAGTGCATTCCGCGGAGATGTGGCCCTCCATGCCGCAGTTGTAGCAGCAGCCATGGAGTGCGACGGGAACGCGGGCCGCAGCGCTACCGGGCGGCGGCCTGGAAGCAGGCATAGGGTACCGCGCCAGGCCACGGCGGTGCGGGCGAGACGGCACCTGCGCGACACGGGGCGGGTTCCGCGGGCGCCTAGGACCTTGGATGCGCCACGGCCCCTCGTCTCTGTCCGCCGGAGGGGCATCCACCGGCCGGCTAGGACCAGCTCCCGCGCCCCAGCCCCAAGCCCCGAGCTGGTGAGTAGCCGGAGCTACCACAACCGAGCGAAGGGGAGGGGGAGGAGGGGCACGGGAGGTCACCGAGCCAGCGCTGAGATCCGAGTCGGAGAGGTCGACACGGCCGGCCATGGGGAAGCGGAGGAGGGGAGCAGGCCTACCGGAGCGGCGCCGGCGCGGGCGGCGGCGGCGGAGAGAGAGGTGGCTAACCTAACCTAACCTAGCAGGTCTAGTAGAACTCGCTCATGTTCACAAGATTAGATTAACCCTAGATGATTCAACAAGAGGTCCACCTACATTTAGAACCAATGCCCTATCACAACTTTAACTTATGTATCACATGGGGATCACAAGTATAATCCTAGAACCATGCCTAAGCTTGAATATGAGTAAGGGGATTATTTAGTCAACCCTAAAATGAATCAAAATAACAATTTAACCTACCTTCCAAGCCATGCCTATGTAGGTGCCACTAACTAGTGTTTCCAAATAAATAGTAGTCTCATGAGAGGAATAAGATCCACCTTAACCATATTAAACTCAGGGTTTAGAAGATGACAATAATACTTTAAAATAACCTTAAACAATTCTCCAAATCCTTATCAAGCATGAGCACATGAAATAATGTCACAAGATTATATTCTCAAATGAGAAACTAAGCATTGAGACCACCATACATTGATCAATGCTTGCAAGATAAAATAAGGTAAACATATCATCTATTATTATTCAAAAGTATTATAAAAACATGTTGAATCTCAAAAGAAAGAGAATGGAAATTATATATGTTGGCATACCTATTCAAAAATATTATGTATGATGAACTTATCACTACATTAGAAATCAAAAGAGCATGTCTCAAGTTGTAATTAGTATTTTGGAGAAAATTGCTATACCAAATTAATTACAAATACCTGCAAACAGAAATTGAATTCAAAATATGAATTCAATCAATGCAATTGAAAACAGAAATTAAATAAATAGAAAAAGAAGAGGAGAAGGCTTACCAGCAGTTAAGCACCGCAGAATCCCACCAAGTGCAGCCCAACACGACCCAATCCACCCACAAGCCAGCCCAGTCCGAATACCGATTCAACTCACCTGGTCGTCTTCAACCTCGGCACGCATGGACGCCACCGCGACAGCACCCTGGCCACGTCCCCGGTGACGATAAGCTCGATCCGGGCGTCGCCAAACCCTCCAGAATCTCACCCTATCGAATTCGCATCCGTCCTCATCCAAAACCGCCAAGATTCGTGCCCAGTAGTAGCACCGACTTCATTGTGCATCCCGGCCAGTCGTCGCCGTCGTGTCGACGTTGCCGACCTCCCCGTGAGCTATAAGACCGCACCAAGCATCACCAGAGAACCCTAATGCCTCTCCGCTCACTCAACTGCCCTCCGAACCTCTCTATTTCTCGCCACCGTCTCACAGTAGTCGCCGGGGTCGGAGAAGAATCCGACGGTAGGAACCACCCTAGCACCCGTGAGGAGGTCCAGCAGATGCACCTCGACTCGTAGAGCCTCTGGGCGGAAGCACGCATCCAGGGGAGCTGGGAGGAGTGCGAATTTCGGTGTTCCCTTTCGTCTGGGTTCGCCGGGAAACTTGAGCTTGCCGTCGTCTCCGACCACAATCGGGGTCGCCGACCATCCAGGAAGCATTCTGGTGAGCAGACGCATCGATTAAGCCCTTACTCGCTTCCTGTGATGCATCCTAGCTTCATTTAGCATCTTGGCCGGCGAGCGCCACCGCGGTAAGGTTCGCCGGAGTCTCTCCGGTGACCATTTCTTGGCGGCGAGACCACTAGCATACTCAGCGCGTGTTATCACCAGAATTTGACCGGATCAGAGGTGGGCCGCGATTGAAGATGGGCTTGAAGAATATACATAGAGGAAATACATGAATCGGCCTTGTATACAAAGTTTGGGCTAGTTTGCCCGTGTATCTATACCATAGTAGGATACGTGTCGGTTAGATAGAGTTTGGGCTCGTGCCCGGTTGGGATTATTCCCACGTTAGAAAGTCTACGGACTATAAATATGTATCTAGGGTTTATGAAATAAACAACAATCACGTTCACCACAAACCAATCTAGGCGCATCGCCAACTCCCCCGTCTCGAGGGTTTCTTCCGGGTAAGCACCATGCTGCCTAGATCGCATCTTGCGATCTAGGCATCACACTTTTATTCGTCGTTCATGCGTTGCTCGTGTTGAAGCCTTTTTGATGGCGAGCAACGTAGTTATCATAGATGTTTTTAGGGTTAGCATTGTTCATCGTGTCGTATGCTATCGTCGTGCAACCCTTAGGCATCTAGCCGCCCTTACACCTATCTTGGGTGTAGGGGCGGCACCCCGCTTGATCATTATTTAGTAGATCCGATCCGTTATGATTGCTCCTTGTTCTTCAAGGATTAGTTTAATATCTCGCATTGTTAGGCCTTACAAACGGGTCGAAGGATCCAGTGGCGCGTAGGGTGTAGTTTGCTAGCCCTAGACAGGATGTTCCGAGGATCAACTTCATGTTGGTTTTTAGGCCTTGTCTAGGGCCGGTTTACGATCACCGTGCGTGGCCGCCAGGCTCGATCACGAGTAGGATGTTCCGATTATGCGGTGAAAACCCCAAATCGTAGTAGGTCCTTTAAGCTTTATCTTGATCAAGCAGGACCACCATCTGATCGTACACCTCGTACGCATCATGGGTGGATCGGCTCCTTGAGCCAATTCACAGGATAACCTGAGAGCCGATCGAGGCTCGTATTTAACGTTTACATGTATGCCACGCAGGAAACTAAGCGAGGCATCATCCAACACCTTCCTGACCAGGTATAGGTCAGGTGGCACGCCCTTGCATCAGCATCGGACGTGCGTGCCGAAGGCTTTGCGGGCCGTCGCTCGGAGGGACCAGGGCCAGCCGCAGTCCTGGGAGATTCCCGGCTCTACGGTGTTGCCCGTCGCTGCCCGCCGGTGGGTTTCGGACCGCAACACATTCTGGCACGCCCGAGTGGGACAATCTTCGACATCAACCGCATCGCCATCTACATCTGAGATGGCGGAAGGCACTCCAGTCAAGTACGAGGATCTGACCGATGAGCTCAAGAAGAAGCATGACGAGATCAAAGCGGTCCTCGAAGCCGACCTCATCGGCTCTTTTCACAGAACCCGCTCACATAGCATCAGGTGGAAGGGGTTCTCACCTGAAGGCGCGCTCGATGGAGTGGACCTGTCCACCCCGTCGGAAGAACGCACCAGGTCGCTGCGTCGGGAGATTAACTTCATGGTGGCTCATTCGCCGCACCGCCATTCCGAGAGCCCGGTGAACACTTGGGAGCGTGTCACTCCGCGCGTGATCCAGGAAATCATGAGCCATCGGTATTCTCCGTCGGGACCAGCTGCGGGGACTCACCAAGGAGAGATGCCACTCCGGTCCCGTCCACCGCTGCCGTTCGCGGCGGCAGCACCGAAGTGCCGAATTAACCGGCCTCCGCCGTTAACATGGTGGAACGCACTTACCCTGGAGGGTGCCAGCCAAGATTCTCGTTCAACATCAACATGATAGGGCTCGGGCACCACCCTGGTAAGGACAGAGACGAGGGCAGCTGCTCTCACAGCGAAGACAAGGAGGAAGCTGTTCCACGCGATCGGCCCCGACACCTCCAAAAGGTCCTGGCTACAATCAAGGTGAAGGCCGATTCCAGCGATCGGCCCGCTTTATCTGTACCACACGCTCTCCCTGTATTTGGTGTCGACCTCACCGGTGACGGAAAGCTAGGATATGGGTTTACATCGGCTGATGAGCTAGAAGAAGTCGACATCGGTCCTGGGGATAAGCCGCGACCAACTTTTATCAGCAAGAAGTTAGATCCACATCTTAGGGGTCGATGATAGCTCGCTAAAAGAATACCGGATTGCTTGCATGGAATTACGAGATGCCCGGGTTGGACAGAGCATCATTGAACATCGGCTTCCCCTTACAGAAAGGGTTTCGGCCGTTGCAACAACGAGCACGTCGGATGAAGGCCGAAATTCCGGAAGAGGTCAAGAAAGAGATCGAGAAGATGTTGGCCGCCGGGTTCATCTGGCCATGCAGGTATGCTGAATGGATCTCCAGTATCGTTCCTGTAGAAAAGAAAGACGGCCGATGGCGTGTGGCCATCGATTTCCGAGATCTCAACAGAGCCACTCCAAAAGATGAATATCCGATGCCTGTGGCAGAAACGTTGATCAATGCATCTGCTGGCCATAAGGTGTTGAGCTTCATGGATGGCAACGCCGGCTATAACCAAATTTTCATGGCTCCAGAAGATATACACAAGACCGCATTCAGAGTACCAGGGGCAGTAGGCTTGTTTGAATATGTAGTCATGACCTTTGGGTTGAAGAATGCTGGTGCAACGTACCAAAGAGCCATGAATTATATATTTCACGATCTGATCGCTAAGCTGGTGGAAATTTACATCGATGACGTGGTAGTCAAGTCTGTCTCCATGGAGGGACACTTGGATGATTTGCGACGCATCCTAGACCGAACTCGGAAGTTCGGACTGAGAATGAATCCAAAGAAGTGTGCCTTTGGTGTGACGGACGGTCAGTTCCTTGGTTTTCTGGTTCATGAACGGGGAATTGAGATCGGCCTGAAAAGTCAGGAGGCAGTGCGTACCATGCAGCCGCCCACCACGAAGAAAGAGCTCCAACGTCTTATCGGCAAGATCAACTTCATCCGACGATTCATCTCTAACCTGTCAGGATGAATCGAGCCGTTCATGGCGCTGGTGAAGATTAAATCTGATGACGAGTTTCACTGGGGGGCAGAACAGCAGCAGGCATTTGACGAGATTAAGCGGTATCTGACAACGCCGCCTGTGCTAGTTCCACCCCAACAAGACAGGCCGTTCTATATCTACTTGTCAGTAGCTGACACGTCCATCGCTTCGGTGGTGGTGCAACTCTATGAGGGTGTTGAAAAGGTCGTTTTCTACCTCAGCAGAAGGATGTTGGACGCGGAGACAAGGTATCCTGAGGTCGAGAAGCTTTGCCTTTGCCTGTTCTTCACCTGCACCAAGCTTCATCACATCCTTTTGACGGCAGAGATCATCGTCATATGCAAGTCAGACGTTGTCAAGCACATGCTATCGGCCCCTGTTTTGAAAGGCCGGCTTGGTAAGTGGATGTTTGCGTTGACGGAGTTCGATCTTCGGTATCAGCCCGCGAAAGCAGTCAAGGGACAAGCGTTGGCCGATCTCATAGCTGAACGGATTAATACTAATATAGCGGCACTATCCGTACGTGCGTGGGCTATGTTTTTCGATGGATCGGCTTGTGACGATGGTTGTGGCATCGGCATTCTGCTCGTGTCGCCTCGGGGGGCAACATATTCTTTCGCCATCAGGCTATCTACCCCTTGCACCAACAATGTTGCTGAGTATGAGGCAGTGCGCAAGGGAATGGAGTTGCTTTTGGAAGCCGGGGCAGAGGCGGTGGAGCTTTTTGGAGACTCGAAGTTGATAATCTCTCAGCTCACGGACGAATACAAGTGCGAGAGTGAGTCACTTTTTCCCTATTGGGTGGAGTGTCGTGAGCTGATGACACATTTTTGGTACATCAATTTCAATTGGGTCCCAAGGTCTAAGAATACCGACGCCAATGATCTCGCACAGATGGCATCAGGATACAAGGACATACCCGACGGGTCTGAAGTTCAGGTGCAGTTCCTGGAACAGGATGATTGGAGAACCGATATCTTCAATTATTTGAAGGATTCGGCTCGGGGGCACCCAAAAGGATAAGATACAAGGCTATGAAATATGTCCTTATAGGAGATGACATGTTCTACAGGACGTTGGAAGGGTTACTACTAAAATGCCTGGGACCAACTGAGTCTAATCGGCTCTTACATGAGGTGCATGAAGGCGCCTGTGGAACTCACCAATCGGCCCATAAGATGAAGTGGTTAATTAGGCGGTCAGGGTTTTATTGGCCTACCATGCTGGAAGACTGCTTCAACTACTACAAGGGGTGCCAAGCGTGTCAGATGTTCGGAAAAATCCAGATGGTACCCGCATCAGCGATGAACCCCATCATCAAACCTTGGCCATTTCGAGGTTGGGGCATGGATATGATCGGCAAGATACACCCTCCATCAAGCAAGAACCACGAGTGGATTATTCTGGCCATTACAGATTATTTCACCAAACGGGTGGAGGCCGTTCCCATGAAGAAAGTAAAATCGGAAGATGTTATCCAATTTGTCAAAGAACATGTCATTCATAGGTTCGGGATTCCCCAAACCATCACGACCGATGGAGGTTCGGTCTTTGTCTCTAAAGAATTCAAAAAGTTCTGCGATGACATGGGGATTAAGCTAATCCGATCATCTCCATGCTATGCTCAAGCCAACGGGCAAGCCGAAGCATCCAATCAAAGCCTGATCAAGCTGATTAAGAGGAAGATTGAGGAGAACCCCAGGGTGTGGCATGAGACGTTGTCAGAAGCTTTGTGGGCCTATCGCATGTCATGCCATGGAGCTATAAAGACTTCGCCGTACCAGCTTGTCTATGGGCAGGAGGCCGTATTACCTTGGGAAATTACGGCTGGATCGAGACGTGTCACGTTTCAGAATGACCTGACGCCTGAGGAATATGCAAACCTGATGAGTGACACTATTGAGGATGCAACGGAACTTAGACTTTGGTCGTTAGAAAAGATTAAAGAGAATAAAGCCAGGGTAGCTCGGGCATACAATAAGAAGGTGAGACCAAAGGAGTTTCAAGTTGGTGATCTAGTATGGGAAGCTGTGTTGCCACTAGGAACCAGGGATAAAGCATACGGCAAATGGTCTCCTAATTGGCACGGTCCTTACAAAGTCATCCAGGTTCTGAAGGGCAATGCCTACATGCTTGAACAGTTGGATGGTGTGAAGTTTCCAGTGGCCGTCAATGGCCAACATCTCAAGAAGTATTTCCCAAGCATGTGGGAGGATGGGCAGTGAGACATGGAGGCCGATTCTAAATCGGCCAGTAAAAAAAAATCACAGCCGATGCGCAGACATCGACTTGAGAAAACATGTGGAGATAGCCGATGCACGGGTATCGACTTCAGAATAATAAAAGCCGATGCCTTGCCATCGACTCTAGAGGTACAAGCTCAATTAAGCAGATTAACGGATCGGTTCAAACCAGAAATCATGATATTTGGGATGAGTCTCCTAGTGTTTCTAAGGACTTCAATCTGCATGTTTAAGATTGGAGGATGGTTGGGACATGAGCTAGACCTGTTGGACCGTGTGGATAGGCAACGGCTTGGCCTCAAATCGCGTTTATAGTACAAGCTGGTGCCCTGCCATCGGCTCTCTGTACAGCGACTTCGTTCGACGATCGGCAAAGTTGACAAGAAAGCAAGACTAATTGGGGAATATTCTCTTCATTAATAGTGGGATTTCTTACAAAGAAAGAGCCGATTGCTCGGGGAAGAAAGAACAAAAGCCGACTACTACTACTAGTCCCTAATTTAAGGGCCGTTGCTGCCCTCGTCGTCGTCGTCGCTGCCGCCGGCGCAGCTGCTGACAGTCTCTTCATCGCTGCTCCCGTAGCCTTCTACGGGAGCCTCGTCTTCCTCATCGTCGTCATCGCTGTCGTCGTCCCACCAGGCGCGGAGGCGCTTCGCCGGTGGGTAACCTTCGAGGGAGTCGTCGTCGTCATCCTCCGCCTCTTCCTCGGAGGAGGTGAAGTCGTCCCGGGAGAAGCGGTCGTCCTCGCTCTCCGCCTCCTCCTCCCCGTCGACGAGGAATCGAAGGTCGTCCTCTCCGTCGGTCAAGGATTTGTCATCCTCGGACCGGATGGAGGAATCGTGTTCCTCCTTGTCCCACGTCGTTGGGGCGAGGATGTCGTGCGCCGCCAACGAGCCCCACTCTGGCGTCGGCTCACGGAAGGGAGATGATACATAGGAGAGGTTTGAGGAGGCAGAAGAGGAGGAAGAGGAAGAAGACATGGCTACGGAGGAATGGGGGTTTTTCGCCGATGGCTAGTACGGAGCAGGAGGGTGAAGGGGCGAACTGCTCGACGCGGATTAAATAATGGGATATTGGGGAGAATTAATGCTACAACAGTTTCCGAGGAAATGGTGCCAAAGAATTGTCGAATCGTGCATAGAAGTCAAGAAGGCAAGGCATCATGATGAAGGATACTGCGACGGTTCTGCTCTGCCACGACATGACCCGACGAAGGAAAAGCATAATGATTTTGGAAATGTCATTTCCAAAACCAGGGGGCATGTGTTATCACCAGAATTTGACCGGATCAGAGGTGGGCCGCGATTGAAGATGGGCTTGAAGAATATACATAGAGGAAATACATGAATCGGCCTTGTATACAAAGTTTGGGCTAGTTTGCCCGTGTATCTGTACCATAGTAGGATACGTGTCGGTTAGATAGAGTTTGGGCTCGTGCCCGGTTGGGATTATTCCCACGTTAGAAAGTCTACGGACTATAAATATGTATCTAGGGTTTATGAAATAAACAACAATCACGTTCACCACAAACCAATCTAGGCGCATCGCCAACTCCCCCGTCTCGAGGGTTTCTTCCGGGTAAGCACCATGCTGCCTAGATCGCATCTTGCGATCTAGGCAGCACACGTTTATTCGTCGTTCATGCGTTGCTCGTGCTGAAGCCTTTTTGATGGCGAGCAACGTAGTTATCATAGATGTTTTTAGGGTTAGCATTGTTCATCGTGTCGTATGCTATCGTCGTGCAACCCTTAGGCATCTAGCCGCCCTTACACCTATCTTGGGTGTAGGGGCGGCACCCCGCTTGATCATTATTTAGTAGATCCGATCCGTTATGATTGCTCCTTGTTCTTCAAGGATTAGTTTAATATCTCGCATTGTTAGGCCTTACAAACGGGTCGAAGGATCCGAGTGGCGCGTAGGGTGTAGTTTGCTAGCCCTAGACGAGGATGTTCCGAGGATCAACTTCATGTTGGTTTTTAGGCCTTGTCTAGGGCCGGTTTACGATCACCGTGCGTGGCCGCCAGGCTCGATCACGAGTAGGATGTTCCGATTATGCGGTGAAAACCCCAAATCGTAGTAGGTCGTTTTAGCTTTATCTTGATCAAGCAGGACCACCATCCGATCGTACACCTCGTACGCATCATGGGTGGATCGGCTCCTTGAGCCGATTCACGGGATAACTCGAGAGCCGATCGAGGCTCGTATTTAACGTTTACGTGTATGCCACGCAGAAACTAAGCGAGGCATCATCCAACACCTTCCCGACCGGTATAGGTCGGGTGGCACGCCCTTGCATCAGCATCGGACGTGCGTGCCGAAGGCTTTGCGGGCCGTCGCTCGGAGGGACCAGGGCCAGCCGCAGTCCTGGGAGATTCCCGGCTCTACGGTGTTGCCCGTCGCTGCCCGCCGGTGGGTTTCTGACCGCAACAGCGCGTTGTTGCGTGCCGAATGAGACCACTCGGCCGTCCTCCCGTGGCCTGTATCGTCGTCGCCGTCGTCCGCTGACTCGCCGCCGGCGTGTTGACCGGTGAGGTGATGTGGCGGTGGGGGTCTGAAACTGGGTTGAACCAGTCAACTGCCAACGAGGCAGCTGACTGGGACCAGACCCCACCTGTCTGCGTCTGGGGTACAAATCGAACCGGTATCGTTAGTATTTATAGTTATTTCATTATTCCTGAAAATAGTAGAAACTTTAGAAATTCATATCTAATTCATAAAAACTCAGAAAAATATAAATGAGATATTAAAATCTTCAAAAAAACAAACTCTATTCAATAAAAATATAAAATGAAATTTTTATTTTTAACAAAAAAATTGATTATTTAATCCTATTAATTTAAGCCTTGATTATTAATTCTAAATTCAATTAAAATTCAATAATTATGAAAAACATCCAAAATTAGTAAAAACCATTAAGTAAATAAAGAAAACATTAAAAATAATTTTCTTTATTTATTATCTTATTAAATCCTTAATAGAGGGATTTAAAACCGTGATTAATAGTTATCTTAATTATTAATTTTTCAAAAATAACAAAATGGCAAATTCAATATTTTTTTGATTTCAAAGTTATTAATAACTTCAACATTATAGTGAAGTTATTAATTCAAGAACTTTAGGGTAATTAGAAAGCCCTAGTTCCATAAGGAGGAAAACTTGGAACTCATCATTTCATGTGTAATCCTAAAACCCTAATGCCATTTAGACCTTAGCTCCATTACTACATGTGAACCCTAATTTGCTTCTAACCTAAACCCAAGGTTAGAACATGTGATCATGGTACTTTCTTTCAAATCATAGAGCCATGATTAGCAACTAAAGACATACTTATGTCCACATAAAATGTAGAACCCTATCACTATCAATGTAGTATTATATGTATGCATACCCTTAAACCAAGATGATCAAGTAGGATCAACCAAGTCTAAACCTTAGATCCTATTCCCAAAACCATCATCCTTAATCAACCTTGGTTAGCATCACACCATTGTGATGAACTCCAATAGCAACCATGCCAATAGTAAAACCTAGACCACCTCAACCCTAATTGCAATACTTCTTATTACTTAAGAAGTATGTTCTTCAAAAGTTATTCTTTTCAAGAAAATAAGGAATCATCATCAACCCCACCTAACAGGACCTATAAACTCTAGCTACCTAGCACTAGCATGGTAAACCAACCATGATAGCAACCATGTATAAGTAATGTCTTAAGTTGCTTATGCTTAAGTAAAACCATATAAGCCCTAGATGCTGATGAAGCCAACTTTGTTGGGATCCAACTCATTCTTACCCAGAAACTAGTTTGGAACATAGTTTTAAAAACCGGACCGGTGAGTGAATCGGTCAAGCTGTTGGTTCGCGGTTCGCTGGTCCAACCGTCGGTTCATTTGGTTCGATGGCGACAAAAAACCGGTATGATTTGTTAAAATTTAATGTAATTTCAGAAAAAGTTAATCTAAAATCAACTATATAGTATCGAAATCAGTTGCACAACAGAAAGTAGACTCAGCGTAGCTGGTGTAGGGCCTGAACTGGACCTAGGATTGCTTCCGGGCAGGTCGGAAGTTCAATTCTTCCTTATCGCATTTTATTTTCCTATTTTTTATTGGTTTTTTACTATTCTGACCAGTGCTTCTTAAAAAACCGGAGGACTCGTCGGTTCAGGTTTTTTCCGGTCGGACCGTTGGTCCGGTCCGGTTTTTAAAACTATGGTTTGGAATCATCTTAACCCACAGAAATCCACAACCATAATTATCATACTTGTTCTTCATTAAAGAACATGTTCTTCAAAAGTTATTCTTTTGAAGAATACAACAAGTAATCATTAACCATGCCACCTAGTATTAAAATTGACAACTGCTCTTTACTTATTATACAACTACTATTCCTTGATATGTATATTGTTACTATGCATGTTACCACTTGCTTATGATTCTAATACAACAAGACCCTAGTAAGAACCTTGTTTGTGAATCCCTCTAAAAGTGCAACACACCCAAAAAAATCATTTCAACTCACTAATCCTAAATCATCAGGGTTAGGTCACGTTTAGAGCGATTGCATCTCATACTTATGCATTATTGCATCCTTGCCAATCTTTTAAACATCGTCATTACCAGATGATGATGCTATTTCAGAATTTGGAGTTATTGCGTATCGAAGACCTTGTCTGCATAATCTTGCAGCCAAGAAAGGCAAGTTCATCGCTTGCTCATGTCATTTGAGTATTTTTACCAAATAACTTGCAAGGTACTATATTTATCACTATTGCATAAAAAGCAAAACCACTATTTTCATAACTATGAATATGACTAAGTGGTGGGCAATGGAACCATGGATTGTGTTGATATGGTGGCGGTTCCGTTGCAAGGGTTTATATCCATCTAGGATTAAACAACAAATGTCGTCCAGTGATTCTTGTGCCGTAAAACTCGTGTTAACCATAAGATCTGGAGTGGGACGGAATAGTCAATTGTATTTCCACCTCGATCTTGTACATCAACAGATGCGCTTACCGTAGACACTTGACCCAGGTTGGGCAAGCGGTGGGGTGGGGATCCCATTCCAATTCGCCACGGTAATGTGGTCTATGATGGGTTGCATCTACCGGCGAAGGAGTTTGGTTAACTAGTCCCAGACTGTCGTCGTGGTCGGGGTCCATCCTTAATTGGTATAAGAGGACCGGCGAGGACCCAGGGTCGGGGATTGCAACAAAGGGTGGGTGTGCGAGGTAGCGGAGGAATATTATTGGCTATGACCTTATACAGGGCCTGATGGCGTGTAACTCACACGTTCGTTGGGAACCCCAAGAGGAAGGTATGATGCGCACAGCAGCAAGTTTTCCCTCAGAAAGAAACCAAGGTTTATCGAACCAGGAGGAGCCAAGAAGCACATTGAAGGTTGATGGCGGCGGGATGTAGTGCGGCGCAACACCGGAGATTCCGGCGCCAATGTGGAACCCGCACAACACAACCAAAGTACTTTGCCCAAACGAAACAGATGAGGTTGTCAATCTCACCGGCTTGCTCGTAACAAAGGATTAGATGTATAGTGTGGATGATGATTGTTTGCAAAGAACAAGAAAGAACAAGTATTGCAAGCAGATTGTATTTCAGATGTAAAAGAATGGACCGGGGTCCACAGCTCACTAGAGGTGTCTCTCCCATAAGATAGCATGTTGGGTGAACAAATTACAGTCGGGCAATTGACAAATAGAGAGGGCATAACAATGCACATACATGACATGATGAATATTGTGAGATTTAATTGGGCATTACGACAAAGTACATAGACCGCTATCCAAGCATGCATATATGCCTAAAAAGTCCACCTTCAGAGTTATCATCCGAACCCCTTCCAGTATTAAGTTGCAAAACAACAGTACAATTGCATTAAGTATGGTGCGTAATGTAATCAATAACTACATCCTCGGACATAGCATCAATGTTTTATCCCTAGTGGCAACAAGCACATCCACAACCTTAGAACTTTCCGTCACTCGTCCTGCATTTAATGGAGGCATGAACCCACTATCGAGCATAAATACTCCCTCTTGGAGTTAAGAGTAAAAACTTGGCCGAGCCTCTACTAATAACGGAGAGCATGCAAGATCATAAACAACACATAGGTAATAGATTGATAATCAACATAACATAGTATTCTCTATCCATCGGATCCCGACAAACACAACATATAGAATTACAGTATAGATGATCTTGGTCATGTTAGGCAGCTCACAAGATCCGACAATGAAGCACATGAGGAGAAGACAACCATCTAGCTACCGCTATGGACCCATAGTCCAGGGGTGAACTACTCACTCATCACTCCGGAGGCGACCATGGCGGTGAAGAGTCCTCCCGGAGATGAATCCCCTCTCCGGCAGGGTGCCGGAGGTGATCTCCGTAATCCCCGAGATGGGATTGGCGGCGGCGGCGTCACGAGAAGGTTTTCCGTATCGTGGCTCTCTGCATCGGGGGTTTCGTGACGAAGGCTTTAAGTAGGCGGAAGGGCAGGTAAAGAGGCGACACGAGGGGCCCACACCACAGGCCGGCGCGGCCAGGGCTTGGGCCGCGCCGCCCTGGTGTGTCGCCACCTCGTGGCCCCACTTCGACTCTCCTTCGGACTTCTGGAAGCTTCGTGGAAAAATAGGCCCCTGGGCGTTGATTTCGTCCAATTCCGAGAATATTTCCTTTGTAGGATTTCTGAAACCAAAAAACAGTAGAAAACAGCAACTGGCTCTTCGGCATCTCGTTAATAGGTTAGTGCCGGAAATGCATAAATACGACATATAATGTGTATAAAACATGTAGATATCATCAATAATGTGGCATGGAACATAAGAAATTATCGATACGTCGGAGACGTATCAGGGCCTCACACCAAAGGAAGTGTGGACGGGAATGTACACCCGGTTGGCACCAAGCTTAAGATCTCTTATGGGTAAAGCAACACACCTCTCGTAGAGTGTAATGAATCGTGACCTGTCACTCCCTCGTTCCGGGATATGGAACTGCGAACGCTGCCGTAAAGGAACTCCATGAAGTTCTAGTAAACCGGTGAAGGCCGACGGACATAGCTCTTCCGAATAAAAGCAACCTTTTGAAGAAATGGTTATGAAAACCTCGCATTGGTATTAGATTTTATGGTCTAATGATGTAGCTAGTGCATTAAACACCTCTTTCCTATAATGAACTTGTTGAGTACGCTCGTACTCATCCCACTCTTAAATCCCCGCTTAGATACGGAGGCATCGAAGGAGGATCTACAGCAGGCAACTCGAAGACCAAGGAAATCAACAACTACTTCAAGGGACATGAACCTGTCAGGGGAGTCAAACACCACATCCAACAAGGAGACAACCTAGATTAGCAATAGAAGGGAACTAGCTTCCTAAACTTAGCTCCTATTTAGCTAGAATCTATTCATAGCCTATGTAGCTAGTTAAATACTCTACAAAAAGAGTTCGTGTTAGGATTAGACTACGAGTCGATATTCTGGAGTTTTTTTGCAGTTTTACCTCATTGTAAAGTAGGAGGCTATGATGATCTTATGTAACAGAGTCTGTGTGTAATTCTATAGACATGCCTTGGACCCGCATATGTTTCTGTTGTACCACTCTGAGCGATATAATACTAGTGGAACGGTGTTTCATTGGTGGTATATCAGACTTGCATACTACACCATGCAGTGGTATGCCGGGTCACCACATGGGATTATTTCATTTTTTACATTTGTATTTTGTCGGTTTTCTTGTACTTTCTATAATAGGTGCTTGTACCGCTTGTGTCGAATGGTTGAACTTCTCGTCATCAACTATTTGAACTTCCTCGTGGGTGACTGAATTATTTCATTTTTACTACTTTTGGATTTTGTCGGTTTCCTTGTACTTCCTATAATAAGCACTTGTAGTTGTACGTCTCATCTTCAAGTATTTGAAATTTCTCAAGGATGATGGGATTATTTGGTTTTTTCTACATTTGGATTTTGTCGGTTTCCTTGTACTTTCTATAATAAGTGATTGTACTTACTTTCTATGATAAGTGATTGTACTGCTCGCGTCAAATGGTTGTACTTCTCAACATCGTATTTGATTTTTCTCGTGGATGACATGATTATTTTGTTTTTTCTATATTTTGTTTTTGGTCATTCGCAAAAATAGAGCATTGAACTTTCCTCGGCATGAGGGTGTACTTCTCGGGCAATACAGTTGTACTTCACGCAGCAGTTTGACAAAACTGTTCAGAAAAACCGATAAAATTTTATTTGAACACTTTGTACTTCCCGTAGTTACCTTTGTACTTCCTCTAGTTTTCGCTTGTACTTCTTGGAATCGTTGGTTGTACTTCCCAGCAGATGATAGGATTTTTTTACATTTAAATTTTGTCGGATTTCTTGTACTTCCTGTATTAAGTTGTTGTACTTCTCGTGTCGAATGGTTCTACTTCTCAACATCAAGTATTTGAACTTCCTCACAGATGACGAGATTATTTTTGTTTTTTCTACATCTGGATTTTGTGGGTTTTCTTTTACTTCCTATATTAAGTGGGTGTACTGCTTGCATCAAAAGGTTGTAGTTCTCGTCGACAAGTATTTGAACTTCCTCCTGGAAGGCGATATTATTTTATTTTTATGTACATTTGGATTTTCTCATTTTTCTTGCACTTCCTCGTGAAGGGGAACCGAGGAGGGGGCCGGGCGGAGGAGTGGGCGGCCACGAGGGGCGGCACGCCTGAAATCTCGCCGGCGGAAGCTATCGGTGGGGAAGAGCCTCCGAGGAGGGAGAACGGGGCGGACATAGGGCCACGGGAGCGAGCGCGAGGCAGACCGCGGCGTCTGGCGGCGCTAGGGAGACCGCGACCCCTGCTCCGGAGGCGGCTCGGTCCGGTGGGGAGCAAGGGGGGAGGGCGGTGAATCTTGGACGGGCACATGTCGAGATTATAACAATTTACCGCTAGACTAAAATAATTGTACAGCTGCATCGTTTTATCCTATGTTGTTTTAGTATTAGATAGTGGAAACTAAAGAAGGTTCATTCCTACTACAAGTGAATTACGTATATACACTTTCACTTTACGACAAGTGAATTAGATTACGAATAGATACACTTTGCCGAGTGAAACCTCTTTCTACAGAATATATGCTATAATGTAGCTACTCCTATTAACCACCACACATATGCGCTCTGTCGTTATTTCCTTGTTATCCATCCAAGCCTAGTTGCTATATAATTAAGAGAAAAATCCATACAGGGAAGGATTTCCCAAATTCCATCTTTGTTGGCTTCAATGCTAATGTCTCGGTCACGAACTCACGATAAACAAATTCCATCATTAATAGGGGCTTCGCTGTGCACGAACCTACCGTGCTAGCCTCTGGTGTCGATGTAGTTCGTGGAGGGCTGTCGGAGTTGCCACACCGCTTGTACTTCTGATATCTGCTCACTCATTAGGGTCATGGTCACATCTTTGAGGGCTCGTGCTTTGTCGTGCGAGTGGACAACGTAAATGGAGATGAAGCTACTCGCAGCCACGGTACACAACACGGTTTACCAGCACAATAAAACAATATTAGAAATTACGAAAGTACAAGCGCCGTGAAAAAAAAGTACAAGCCCCGCGGGAAGGAAGTTCGGCGGTGGCGCTGCAGCTGGGCTGCCGCATGAGATGCAGTAGCCAGCACCGGTGGGTGGGGGGCGCAGGGGACCCGCAACTTCAAGGAAGGCGCAGGTGCATGGGCGACAAGCGCCACGGTAAGGCTCTACGTGGAGGGACATTTCAAGGACGGCGTCAGGCTTTTCGCAGTTTTGCAACAATTCATTTTACAAATTTTGCAATCACACTTTTTTGTACTCCATGTGCTCAACTTTCAATTCTTCAGAAAATTGTACTTAGCTTTAACATGTGTAGGGTCTAATCTAGTTAACCATACTTCTCTTGATATTTGTTGGTTTAGGTTGCTCACCAACCGTACTTCTCAACAGATTTAATTTTTGATACAATTTTCTAGCTAATCAGCGAGGTGAAATGTACTTATTGAACCGTGTTCTTGTACTTACTTAATTTCAGGGCATGTACTTCCTATAAAAAGACGAAAAGGAAAACTGTGTACTGAGCTTGTGGTACAGACAGAAATAGAGAAAAAGAGGGCGTCAGGGACGGAGCTAAGAGTGTTGGGAGATAATAGGTCGTTGTTCCAGACAAAATACAGTATGCGCTAGTTATTATCCTAGCTAGTCTCCATGTGCTCTTCCAGCCTGAACTCGAGGCCGCCCCATCCCGCCCACGCTGCGGTGTGCATCAAAACTAAAAACCACAGTATTGTTATACACCACAGACCAAATCAATTTTCAAAACTTTGGGATTGATTCATTAATTCATAAGATGTAAAGAAGACCATGTTCAAAAGAGAAACAGAGAGAGATACCAGCAGCAACGTGAAGTACTGAAGTAGAGAGAGCAGAACAGCATCGGCAGAGAAAGAGCGGCGACAGCGCACGCTCACGAGTGTGTTATTATGTGTATACATCTTTTTATTAAGCAATCATACTTCTTTCTCTTGTTGCCTGTACTGCCGACAGAAAAATATGAGCCAGCGCGAGCTTCTGCGGCGGTCCGCTCTGGTCGGCGGGAATGCCATGTCCATCTTGCCGAAGAGCAGCAGGCGGTCTGCAATTCTCAAAGCGGGGAGCGGCCAGCCGTAGCACTCCCAGGAACTGGAGCTTTGACGTGCCGCTAGCACGAGTAAAATGCATTAACCAAAAATTCTGTAGTTGTTTTCAGATCGTGGACTGCCCACGCAAGAAACCTGTCGTTCCGATGTACTGCCTTCAAGTAAATTCCCAAAGCAATCTTGCACTGCCGATTCCAAGACCCCTGTACTTCTTAACACTAAATAATCTATGGAGAGTACCTTGTTTCAGACAAACGTCTCAGACACAGCCGAGAAAAAGAACAACCCAAACAAAAAACAGAGAGGAGTGGCAGCCTGGCAGGGCGGGGCAATTCCTCACAAGACACGGCCATCGAACAGGAGGCCTGAAGTGCGCAGCAGCCAGGACGGCCTTGGGGAGGAAGGAGGAGCGCCGGGCAGCAGCCCTCTTGTCCCGACAGGCTGCAGAGGAAGGAAGATGGGGCACTGAGCGACGGAGGAGAGAGCCAGGCGCTTCTCACCCGGAGTGCCCCTGGCGGCGCAGGGTACCTGGGCGCTGCGGAGGCTGTCGATGCAGGGCCCGGCAGCGGCTGCCGCCGAACGGGACACGGGGACGGTGGATCTCCCATGTAGCATCGGGAGGTTGGGGATGCGAGGCCCGGGCCATCCGTGGGATGTTAATTTGGCGCGAGAAGGCAGCCGGCGGATTTGGGGATTTCGTGAACTGATTTTGCCTGGGTGCTTTGAGATTCGATATGCGACGTGTCGCTCGTGGGAGTTGGTCCACCAACTTGGTCTGTACGACCTTGGTCGTATAAGATTTTTCTCCAAGGCACTCCTGCCTCAGCTGTGACAAAATCCCACCGGGTGCAGGGAAGAAGTGGAGAGGGTGGGTCGTGGTGGAGCCGATGGGAATCACGGAAAGGAGGTGGCAGACCACCGCGCGAGTCTCCATCTGTGATAGCTAGCACGGCGACGGGGGATCAGAAAGATCAATTAGAATGGCATCAAATTAAACAAGCTGAAAAATTCGTCATATACAGCTAACCAGTATATCAAATCAGTTGAGCTCAAGAATCATTCACCGAAACAATAAAACCAATCTGATTCTCCAAAGTTGTTCCTTCACAGAAACATGATACGTTGGAGGACATGGATCTTGAGCTTCATGTACAAGTACAATCTGCAACACAGCACGAACCAAAATCAGATCCAGAAATAGAAAAGCCAGGCAGGACGGAGAGAAACTGAGTAAAGAGGCAGATGGGAGATGTGAGAGCATCTCCAGTCGCGTCCCCCAAACCGTCCCCCAAAGGGATTTGGGGCGCGCCGGACAAAAAAAGCGTTCCAGCCGCGTCCCCCAAAGCCCTTTTTTGTCCGGCGCGCCCCTATACGGTGTCCGGCGCCCCGAGCCCGTCCCCATCCCACGGGGACGCTCCGGGGACGCCGGACACAACGAAAGCGAGGCGGGGAGTGGCGGGGCCGACCCGTCGCCGGCACAATTAATTTAAACCTAACCGTCGCCTACCTCGCGACGGAAGTTGATCGCGCGCGCGCCGCGTGCGCTTCCCGCAGAGGGCGCGGCGGACGCGTCCCGTCGCGCCTAGCTCGCGTGCCGGCGTTAATGAGCGCCACCGCTCCTCCGTCTCCCTCCGGCCTATAAAAGGGGCGCCTCTCATCGTCCCTCTCACACACAAACCCTAGCGCCTCTCTCCCAAACCCTAGCCGCCACCATCTCTCAACAAGACTCGACGCTATGTCCGGTAGAGGCGGAGGCCGACCTCGCGGCCGCGGCCGTGGTCGTGGTCGTGGTCGTGGCCGCGGCATAGCCGAACGCCGCCGTCGCCTCCCACGCCGTCGTCTTCATCGTCGGAGATGGACGTGGAGCCGGACGTCCCGTTCGAGTTCGTCCACGTCCCGACGGGCGACCCGCGCGGCATCCGGAGGCTGCCGGACTCCTTCGCCGAGTACGTCGGGCGGCGTACGCCCGCGCACGATGCATCCGCGGGAGCATTCGTGCGGCTATCGCCGGTGGATCGTCAAGGCGATCTACGACGCGCGCGACAAGATGTACCTCAACATCGGCCGGGAGAAGTTCGCGCGCCACCACAGCCCTCGAAGCCGGCTTCATCCTCGTGTTCTCCTACTTCGGCAACGGGGACATGAGCGTCAAGGTCTTCGACGAGAGGCGCTGCCTCCGGGACTACCACGTCGACGGGGACTCCCACGACGACAGCACCGACGAGGAGGACGACCGAATGAGTGTTGTTTCTTCGCAGCGAATACGTGCACGGAGGTTTCTGCTCGTTCGCCTCATCGGTAGAACCAACAAGGGCACCATCCTCCCGCTGGATTATCCGGCTTAGGTGATCGGGTGTGCCCTCGAGTGTTCTTTCTTAGCAACGAACACACGAAACCTTCGATGCACGGCCTAGTTAGGTTTAGTTTCTTTGCAATATTTTATATTTGTGTCCACCATGGTTCAAACTATGTATTAGTTTGTGGAAAACCATGTTCCAAACTATGTCTTCGTGTAAACCACGTTCCCAATTATGTATTAGTTTGTGGAAATTGAAATAAAAATGCCAGAAAAATTATTTTAAATGTTTGGGGGCGGCGTTTGGGGGACGCGGCTGGGGAGCGACGTCCCCCAAACGCGGCACGAACGAAACACGTCACCCAAACGCTCGATCCGGCGCGTTTTGGGGGACGGTTTGGGGGACGCGACTGGAGATGCTCTGAGCATTGAGGATGCCCACCTCCGGGAGAATGCTGGGCAGTGAATCTCCGGGTGTATGACCTTGTTCGAGGCGACGAGACCAGCTGAGCTAGTGGTGGCCGGCCACGATTGAATCGAAAAATTAAAGAATTATCAAACTTGAATCGAAAATTTCGAGCTTTACTCCTACTGGAAAAATATATCGAATCACAAAATCCCAGGAACCTTGTAACTTAATCAAAACCGCACAGCCTATCAATCCGGGAAAATTATTGGAGATTGCGGACATGGATAAGAGGAAGAGAGCAACTAGTGAAGAGATACTGCAAGGGGGTTTCCGTGCAGCCTATCAATCAGGAAAGATAAATTGAGGGTGTAAATTAAAGTGGACGGAGCAGGAGGCGCGCAAGTGCTTGCGGAGAGGGAGGATAAGAGCATCCCACTCGTCTCCCAGACTAGGTCGCCGACAGACGTTTTTTTAATCCGAACGGCGTTATTCGGCCTAATCGCGCCCCGGTTCCTCGATTTCATCCGGATTTGGGCCTAAATTCATCCGGCGAGCCCACGCCATCCCCGGCCCCGCGGGGAGCGCTCGGGGACTTCAAACGAAACAAAAGCGCGCGAAACATCGAGGAAACTTCCCGCGCGTCTGGTGGCCCCAACTTGTCGGCGAGAGACACCGATCGTCGTCCTCATCGCAACGTCTTCCGCGCGCTGTAAAAGCCTGCCGCCGGTCGGATGTCGCCGGCCGCGTAGCTTCCACGCGGCGAGTTAATGCCGTCGCCTCGGTTTCACGCGCGCCTACCTCTATTATCGCCGAACTACCGCGTCTGCCCCGCATTCACCTCGCTCGCCTTCCCCCAAATCTTCCCCCAACTCGAACGATCCAGCAATGGCGAACGACGGTGCGGCCAACAACGGCTTCGGCCGCCGCTCTCTCCACCAATGGGAGGGACGGCTCCTCCACGCTGCGCGGCTACCGGCGCCGCCGGACTTCCGCGCGCCGGGAGGATGGAGGCTGAGCGCAGGCGGCGTGCCGATCCCGCCGCCGCCAACGGGTGGGCCCTTACTCGAAACGGCGATCGACGAGGTGCTCGTCACTCTCAGTGACGAGCAGCGCACGGATCCACGTTTCTTCCCCGACAACTACGAATCGTGGATCGCGTTCTTCCGGCGAAGGTATGAACGCGAACTCGCGGCGTACGACGGCCCTCCTCCTCCTCCGGCAAGGAACAACGCCGCCGGCCGCCGCCAATGGTGGAGCGCGCCTGGCCGCAACCTCGAAAATGTGCTCGCGCACATCGAGGGCGGGAATTCCCCCGTCCTGGGGATGCCGCCGCCGGTGGCGGCTACCGTGTCGCGCCGGCACGGTAGTTCCTGGATGCCGAGGAAGATGGACACATCCTCCTCCTCGTCTGGCTCGCGGTCGGCGTCCAGGTCCGGTGGGTCGACGCCGACCACCGTCAAGAAGGAGTGGGCGTCTCCTTCGACCGTCAAGAAGGAACAAGCGTCGACCGCCGACCAGAGGGCGCAGCAGCGGCACCCTCGTCATCCGCGACCAGCCTTCCTCTCCGCAGCGCGGGCGGAAGAGGAAGTCGTCGAAGAAGGAGGCCGCCGCGGCCACCATCAACAACGCCGCAAACAAGCTTGCCGAGGAGGAGACGAAGCGCGCGGAGGATGCCGCCGTGGCGGAGGCGATTGCCAGGTCGCTCAAGGACCTGGTGCCCGCCGACAACACCCTCCCCAAGGACGCCGCACTGGAGTGGTCGAGGCACGACTGGGAGCGCCAGGAGGCGGAGCAGCAGCGGCGGCTGCTGGATCTGGCCGCCGCGCGTCAACTCGCCGCCCGCGCCGCCGCACCAACTACCGGTAGGAACGCCGCGCCCAGGGAGGTGATCAAGCTCGAGGAGAGCAGCGACGACGACATCTACCGGCCGTCACCGCCACGCGCCGGCGACGCTGGCCAGGGTACGAGCCGCTAGTACGAGGCGCCGCCGCCCCAGGACAACGCCGGCTCGAGCGACGACGATGACGGCGGCGACTACACGTCCTTCTACCGCCATTTCGGCATGTAGGAGGCGTATAAGTTTTAGTTTGCCAATCGCCGAATTCAAATATATGTACGAATTCGGCCTATTTATGTACGAACTCGCCTCTATATGTTAAATATCATTAAATTTCGCTTATGTTTGAACGAACTCGCCAATTTTGTCTAAATTCGCCGTAGTACGTTACATCCATCCTGGGCTCGCGGCTGGGAAAATGGGCCTCCCCAGGCCAAATTTTCCTCTAATCCGGACGACAATATCACCGGATTTGGACGTGGGGAGCTCAAACGGCTGGAGATACTCTAAGGAGGTTGCTTGGGAGAAGCGGTGAGAACGGGTGGGATTCCTTTTATTTTCTTCTTTGACAACTATGTACGGGGACTGACTGCGGTGGGTGTGGGTTTGCTCGGCTCGAGAGAGGGTGAAAAATGTCTAAGAGCATCTCCAACAGAAGCTGTAAATATCGGCGCGCTATACGTCCCTTCCGACGCGCTGTAAACGTTTGCCGCGTGTTTTGACGAACTTTCCCCCGCCGGACGCGCCAAAATACAGCGCCTGCGCGGGCGGTGAAATTGGGCCTCTGCGGACGCGCTAAAATACAGCGCGCGCCGTCACGCGAACGGCTAGTTTTTTTGTATATCATTCGAAACGGATCAAACAATTCAAACAAAATTACGGAAATTTAACCGAAATTACGAAATATATTAAAAGTTCGACAAATACCGACATTTTATTTAAACTAAACTAAACTAGACTACTCCGAATCCTCCCGGTCGAAGTCCGACGATCCGCTAGTCGGAGTCGTGTCGGAGACGGAGTGCTCGTCCACTCCCGGGGAGGAGGAGGAGCTCGGCAGAGTTCCTCGACGGTCCGGCGCCTCTCTTCTTCTCCTCCGCCCTCTTCGCCGCGCGCGCCGCCTTCGCCGCCCGCTCCGCCTTCCTCGCCGCCGACTCGGCGCGGCGCCGGTCGCGGTCGGCCTTCTTCTTCGCCGCAGACCTTCGCCTTGGCATCCTTCTTCCGCGCGTAAACGCCTCCGTGGCGGCGACGTCCTCCGGGAACGCGCGCGCCCACTCGAGCGCAGGCGCTCGTCCTGCTCCGCCACGCGCGGCGCTGCTCGAGGTCGCGGCGCGGCGCCGCCGCTCGGTCGTGATGAGCGGCGATGGCGGCGCGAGCATCTCCGCCGCTCGCGCGTCCAAACGTCGTCGAAGTTCATCGCCGGCGGGGCGGCCGAGGCGCCACGCGGCCGGCGTCGTAGGCTCGCGCCGCCTCGTGCGCGGTGTCGAAGGTGCCGAGCCGGATCCGCTCCTCGCCGGAGCGAATCTCGGCGTCGCCGGCGGCCGCTCGGCCGCGCGCGGACGCCGCGGTAGCTCGAGGCGGAGCGACGGCGCGGAGGCATGTCGCCGGAGGCGGAGGCGGACGAGCGGCGGAGGTAGAGCGGTGGCGGCGCGTGGCGCGGAGGCGCAGCGCGGTGGAGAGGCGGAGGGACACGCGGAAGTTTCGGAGGTGGGAGAGGTAGTTGGCGCGTTCGCGCGTGTCGTCTATATAGCGCGCGCGCGCGCGCACGCGCAGATTCCCCGCGTGGGATGGCGCGAAAGCGCGGGCGCGGCAAAAATTTTACCGCGCGCGCTCTTTTCCCGCGTCTGCTGGAGCTTCGCGCGAGCTCTCGCGCGCGCCAAACTGGCAGGTATTTTGCCGCGCGCGCCTTTTACAGCCTCTGTTGGAGATGCTCTAACGAACGTTAAGTGATGAGCGGTGGGAAATACTCTATTATTATACACTATATAAAAGTTAAACGATTTAGCGTTTCCTGGTTGATCGGGCCATAATCAGGGCACTGTAGATGGACAAATTATCTCTTCTTTCCTTAAGCCGTTGATGGACACGTACTCTCCTATTCCATGGCCCAACTAATTTACTTGACCGGTTATAAAAAAATTTGATAGATGGGCAACCGGTTACCGGCTGTAGATCTTTTTTTTTTGAGAGGATACCGGCTGTAGATCTAACAGGCCAGTTTGATCGCCTTGTGTTGCCACGTACCTTGCCAGTTTCGGTCAAAGCGGTGCCACGATCTCCACTTTGCCCCAACCTCTCCCTTCTTCTCTCTTCTGATGTCACATCTATTGCAGCCGCCATCATCCTCCCCTTCTCATGGGCAATCGCCGCCGTTGCCCTCCTACCACCGGTGTGGTTCCCCACGTCGCCGGCCGTCCCCAGATGCCGACGCCTCATGTTGCTTCCGCATGATTCGAGGCGGCCAGATTGGAGTGGTGGTTGTGCCTCGCCGGCATGGTTACTGCAGTGTGTCGGCGTGTTCGGCGAGGTAAAGCTCCGTCCCGGTGTTTGGCTCCGGCGAGCACGAGTGGTGGGCGGCACGCCGAGCAAGGTCCAGTGGTCGCCTCTGCTCCTCTAGCCGGCGTCCACCCCCTCTCATGTCGCCTCTACCGTCATCCATGGTTTTCAGCGGCATCCTGCCTCTCCAGGGAGCCTTCCTTGCCGCTCTTCAGCAATTTCCCGTGCTGAGTCGCCACATCCCGGCGTCTCCGTCATGCCGGGAGGATTTGGGGATAGGGGCTGCGGAGGTAAGGCTCGCCATTGGTTGGGATGCCTGCTGCCCCAGCGTGATGGCTAGCAACCTGGCTCGGTTGCTAGCTTTTTATCCTCTCTCCAGATAGCCTGCTCTCAAATTGAAGCACAGGGGCCCTGCAAAATAGATTACAATAACCATCCGTCTCTTCTTTTTATGCATCATTTAAAGTCCCAACTATAATGCAAAATTGATGCGGCGTTTGTTTTTTACATTGTTGCTTCTGCAGGTTCTAAAAGTTGCCTTCATGGATGTGTGACTTTCCAGTTCTCAGGTAACTACAAAGTTTGGTGTGATCAGTACCACATGATGATTTGGTTTGTTTCATTGTTGTGCGTCTTTGAGGCAAGCACTTACATTTGATTTTGTAATTGTGAAGATGGATGGGGCAGACCAACACGATCCACCAGGGCATCCCTCCTGGTGCCGTGGGAGAGGGACAGATTTCCAGGTTGTTGGTCCAGTAGATCGCTCCGGAGGACAGGCCAGAATTCAGAAAGAGGTACTTCCGAGTTTCGATGAGGGCCAGGATCGATTTCTAGAGCTATGCATCATATTTGTTGGATTTTTTTATTCTTCCTTCAGTTTGTGCAGTCAAATTTAAGAAACGGCTACTTATGTAGCAAACAACACACATGTTACCTCTAAGGGAGTATCACTGACCTATATTTTTAAACGTATGCTTTCCCTTTATCTAAAATAATCTCACAACTGTGCTGAAAATAAAATGGTGTTAGTGCATTATTGTGGTTGGATCATATGTACCTAATTACAGTATTGGTGTAGTGAAGGAACTTTAGTTATAATCTAGCTTACTAGGTACTTACTTTTTTTTCTCTCAAAATCGACCTCTGCATATCCTAATATGCCATTTGGTATATTTTTTTAGCAATATTATGTTATCCAAGCTTAATTTTCCATGTTAGCCATAAACCTAGCCATCTGTCTTTCAGTGACTGATACACATTTTCACCTTTAAAGTGTGGACAGGGGCCAGTGTGTTCCTGCGTTTGAGGTAGGTTTCCATCTGATGTGATCAACCAATCATTGCATCTTATTCAGAGAGGTCTATCATTTAGTATGGTACTGTTATCTTTTCTGGTTCTTTTAATTTTGGCCACTTCATTGTTAACTCAATGTTTCCTCTTTAGATTTTCTTCTATTTTTTTTTACTGATTCTCTGTTAGTGCATTTCCAGATATGAAAACATGAAATCAGAGATATGAACCATGAAAACTGAAACTATGTTATGCTTACTGCTGTTTTGCTCTATATTTTTGTAGCTCCAATGCTCCAAATATTATTATTCCTGAATTAGGATGATCGATCCCTCTCTGTTAAGCTATTGCATAACCTGGCCTGATATATTTTTACATTTCATGCTGGAATTCGTACTTTTGCAGGCAGCATAGGAAATTACAAATATTACACAACACTGAAGCATTCATAGAATGATCTTTCTTTCTTTATTATAGTGAAACTTAATTTAATTAGCTTACAGCATGTCCGAGGTAAACTTCATTGTTCTCATTACCATCTTTGATTTTAATTACCATGGAGTTTGTCCTCAATTTGTCTGGACGTTTTTCTTATTCAGTACAGGTGGGTATCACTGATAGTAAACACCATTGGCGCTTGGTTTTGATAACAGAAGCCATACCTTAGGTTCTGCTTCCAGAATAGTTGACATGTTACCAGATCTAGCATGCTTACTATTACTAAGTGTGTTCCTTATTGTCTCCTAATTGATAATAATTTAGGGTACAGTGGCATCCAACTTAACAAATGTATGCTTAATTAGCAAAGTAACACCTTGCAAGTTCTAATTAATTTTGGCCTGGATCATGCACTAAATAACCCTTTGTACTACATTGTGCTCCCATTTCTTCTGAATATTTCCAAAATTTCTCAGATACGCACCATGGTCATGTATGTAGTTTAGTGAATACATATATGAGATTGATCATAAACTACGGCATGCCCACACGCGCATCACGCCGTTGCACTGCTTCTAATCGTTTCAATCAGCTTACTCTGCAATGGCTATGGTCTGTATGGAATCAGCTCTTCCTTTGCTTTTCTAATTTTTATTTATTTGTCAGGCTACCAAAGATATGCTTACGGTCTATGCTTATAAGGTGAAACAAATCCCAGCTTAGGGAGTGAAGGTTCAGCTTTTCCAGTTACCTTCTTTAGGGGCCGTATACTTGGAGGCGTGTAGTCTTTGGCAACATGGCCCACCGAGTCCCTGTGATGGTACTGATTCTCTTCCGTTTTTTCTACATGAGTTAACAACCTCTGCTGTCAAAATTGCAAATGGTCATAAAAAGAGCTTGGCAGAGAAGTGCATTGGTTAGGCATGAATATCTATGTTATATTTCTTGCCACAATGGAGCTTCCATGTTTTGCATAAAAAATCCAGACAAAAACTCATGAGTACTTGGCTAAAAATACATTCCACACAAAAGCTAAGAAAAGAAATATTGTATTATCAGATTCGACGCAATAGATTTCTATGCCATGGTATTGATCAACTACGATAAGTGTTCATTCTTTCTTGCTACAAAAGAAGCTATGCTTACAAAAATAAATAGTTAGCATACATGCTGGTTACATTTTTAGACTAACTTGCTAATCAATATAGAGGCTATAAATATTTTTGCTACTTTCCCTTAAACAACCTTAAAAAAGGAAACACAGAACCATATTTGCCTGGTTGGACAAAAAAATGCACACCTCAAGGTATTTGACATAATTACCTTGAATCCATAAAAGAAAATAGTTAAGATATATCAACAATTTATAGAGTATGCTTATAGAACTAGAGTACGATCACAAAACTAACAAATTTGATAAAATTTTGTACCTGACACTGTCAGTTTTGTTTTGGTTCGGCATATTTGGTCGTTGAGAAAAGAATTTTGCTTTAAGGGAAAGAAGCTGGATAAGCATGGACATGATCTCAAACAAGGTGGTGGCAACCATCAGAGGAAGGCGAGTGCTTTGCAAGGATGCTCACAGGAACGCGCTGCTGCTGGAAAAAATAAGGGGGGCGGGTAGTTGCGGATTGCCTAGATATTACCTATGCAAGCATTGGATATGTTGGAGTGTTCCCCTCCTCTAGATTAGCTTTTGAGTTGTTCTCTTTGAAATGTTTACCGGATGATGTATAAGAACTATTTTTGTTGTATGTCGATGGAATCAGGGGCAGCCCCTTTTCTCTAAAAAATAAACTATCAAATATGTTTACACACCGACCTTCATAGGTTTCTTCGTAGGTTAAACATAATCCAGTTTTTCTTCTAACCTAATAATTTGGAATACACTAAGAAAACTTAGTTGTTTGGAAAGTAAATTACAGAAATGGATATGGTTGACTATGCTTCGCAAAATAATATAGTTTCAAACATTTCTAAGTTGATTTTTAGTAACATCCACAAAGTTCAAAAACAGCTAGGAAAACTAAGTTGATCTAGCATAGAGACAGTATGTAATTAACATGAATTACTGAGTATGTACATATTTACAAAACTGGAACTCTACATCTGCATGCATATAATTCAGAATGCAACATCTTGGATATTAGTTTATGAGAGAAATATGATAATTAGCATGCAACATTTTGGAACATATTCAACTTTTATTTTGAGAAAAAAAAACCCGTATCCACCTTCCAACTGAAAACTTCGTAGTGCTGCCTGTTCATTTATATTAAAGTTCCAGAGGCTTAACATGCCATGTTATGTTTTCAGATAGTTATAACTTATAAGAAAGAAATTTCAGAAATCAAGTAGCTTATTTAATTTTTAAAGTAGAGTACTTAGAAGCAACCAAATCATACAAGAAGTTGATCGCTACAAACAAGTGGCACCTACAGCTTAACATCCAGAAATTGCAAGTAAAAAGAATTCCAGATCAACCCATTTGACCAACAACAAAACTAGATCAAGTACATAATGGAGAAGGCAGAGGTGCAGGACGGGATACGTACCAACAAATCTTCTCTTCCTCACTCCATGTGACGGGTACTTCTGCGTCAATCCCAGCTCGAGACTGAGGGGACAGTCGTGGCCATGCCCACTCTATGCCAAACTTCCGCCGAGCGGCGACGGGATGATCAACTGTGGTGGATCAACATCTGGCGCTCCGCGACCTCGCTGGTTGCGTGAACGCCTTCCTTGGAGCGAAGGCTGTAGGAAGCCAATCGCTGACGGAATCAGAGCCGTGCTCATGTTAGGTTTGACGCAACGTCGCAACGGGCCGCAAGGAGGAAACACAGCTGCAGGATGCCGGCAGAGCGGGTCGGGGAGAGCGCCGATGAGCAGCCAGCTGCACCAATTTGGGGAGGACGGCATCAAATTGGGCATGCTTTACTGAAGGCTCGATAGAGAAGAGAAAAGGGGATGAACGAGAGAGAGACACGGAGCGAGTGGGATACGCGTGTGCTATGTTGTACGGAGTACTCGCGAGGTGGCTTTTGTCTTTTCCGTAAGAGTATTGTGTTACGCTGAGGCGCACAACCAATTCCTGTTCTTTTTTCCCGAGATTCCAGACCCCTGCAAGGCTGCAATACACATCATGAATTCTGTATGATACCCATCCGATCTTATTCCAAAGGGATTCCATTCCAAAGGAGCTTGCCTCACCGGCTCTTTGCCTATACCTAAACCGTAAAGTCGCAGTGGCACCTCGGACTGAAACCAAGATTCGTACCTACTTCGAAATGTAAGCAACGAAAAAAAGATTAACGAGCCCAGAAATTTAGCAAGGAAAAAATGTTAGCTCCCCAAAATTTAAGCAAGGAAAAAATTAGAACCCGAAATTTAAGCAATGGGAAAAATAATAGCACCACAAAATTTAAGCATGGAGAAACAATTAGCACCCCTAAATTTAAGAAACGAAAAACTTAGCCCTAATACACCTCATCCCATAAGATCAGTCTATATCGATTTTTTTTAGATATGTAAGAGTTAGTCCATAAATGAGAACCAACATGTGGTTGAATGGTTAGGAGAAGCGATGCACTTCAGCTCACCAGATTTTAAATCCTAGATTTGATACTTTAATGTTTCATTAAAAAGGCGAAATATTCTTCACTGGGAGGCAACGTGCCCATCGACAACGAGGTGTCCGTGGTGACTTCGTCAATTTCAAGACCAGTCGCTCGAAGATGCTCATAGAAATAGGGTGTGCGTGTGTGCGTTCATAGGGGTGAGTATATGTACGTATGTGCGAGCATCTGCATCTGTGCCGTGTATCGTAAAAAAAAGTCCACAAGTATAGAATTATTGTTAATTAGATTGGCGTTGTGGTGTAAGTATCGGACTCTATTGAATGATGTTTTATCATCTTCCTAAGGAAATTGCATGTTTCAGCTTGGTGTCCACATTTGAATATGCATCAGAGTTCCAGCTAATTGTTATAGTGCATATCAAATTGTGTCTCGACATGGCTACATGTCTAAAAGTAATCTACATTCTAACACACAATGGTCTTTATGATTTCTACTAAAAATACATGAAGCACCCACCCACAGGCGCGGCGTGTCGCCGCGCCACTGCTTCCTAGTAGGATCAATCAATGGTTGGATACTCGTGCGTAGCTATACCCCATGGTAGCCCACTCGTGCGTAGCTATACCACCTATCCCTATATAAGGGTGTTGCAGAATCGAACCAGTTCTATCTGAGAAAATGTCAAACGGAGACGTGGAGGCGAAAACAAAACCGCTCCGCGAAAAGAGGAAAGGAGGCGATCCCATCTGCCCCAACTATACCGGCAAGCCGCCGGTCCCTGCCTCCTCCGTCCGCCGTTCCGGCGATGGGAGGGAGTGGGGACCTCAGGTTTTGCCCCGGCCTATAGTTAGGTTGGCCTAGTGTTTCCTTGAGGTGCTGCTTTCATGGAGGATATAGCGCCGCGTCGAAATAATTTTCCCCTGCTTTTCCTCCATCTCGTCGTTGCTCCTACCGGTACCATCGAGGGGCGGGTGGCCTGGTCTTCTCGCCAATCTCTTGATTCGGTGAGATTCATGTCTGGTGGTTGGCGTTTGGCACCCTCGCTGGTGGCGGCCACGTCGACTGTTTTAGGTTTGTTTGTTGTCTTGCAGTTGGGTGTGTGGATGACGAAAGGCGGCGATGTTCCTCTTCTTCGACTGCGTTGGATGAAGTTGATGTCATCGGGATCTGGTGACCACGGGGAAGATCCCCGGCCGACGTGCCACAAAGTCTCGGTCTCGTCGCTTGCGGTGGTCCGGTTCATCGGCTCAGAAAGCATCATTGTATGCGAAGGTGCTCTCCCAGATCTGGGTATGGTGGCTGTTCGCCTCTTTTTTCGACGCTTGTATGGTGGCGTTGAAGGACGTTGGTGGACGACAGTTCGGCGAGGCACAAGTTTCTTCAAGAGTGAAATTTTAATACTTCTTGTGGATTTTTTTGTGCCAGTTTGCTTGACAAACATGTTTATCTGGGATGGTCATCATATATGTAATCTCTCTAAACATATTGTTTAATGAAATATAAGGTTGCTTCAAAAAAAATAAATGTCAAACGCCCCCACCTGCTCCGTTCCCTTCTCCTTCCCGAGCATCTTCCTCGATGGGCAGTTTCCGCCGGCGGCCGGCCAACCCCGCCACGCACCTCCTTGCAGCGCGCCGGCCAGCCTCTCCCCTTCCCAGTGCCGACTCACGCCGCCTCCTCTGCTCCGCTGTGGATCCCCTGCCCTCTCCCCTCGGATTGATTTGCGCCGCCGCCGGCGACCGCGCCCTTTCCCCCCTCCGTCCGCCTTCTCGCGGCGAATTAAAATCCCGCGGATGGCCTGGGCCTCGCGTCCCCAACCCGACCTCCCGATGCTGCATGGGAGCTCAGCCGTCCGCCGCGTCCCGCACGGCGGCGGCCGCCGCCGGGACCTGCATCGACGGCCTCTGCAGCGCCCTGGTACCCAGAGCCGCCAGGGGACTCCGGTTGAGAAGCACCTGGCTCTCTCCTCCCCTCGCCCGGTGCCCCATCTTCCCCACCACCAGCCAGGGCTCACCTCCCTGCTATCTGCCTCGCAAGCCGTCCTCCTTCCTCCTATGCAGCCTGACGGGAGCTGCTGCCCTGGCTGCTGTCCTGGCCGTCCTGGCTGCTGCACGCTTCTGGCCTCGGGTCCGATGGCCGCGTTTTGTGAGGAATTGCTCCGCCCTGCCACTCCTCTCTCTGTTTTATTGTTTGGTTTATTTAGTGTTAAGAAGTACATGGGACTTGGAATCGGCAGTGCAAGATGGATTTGGGGATTTACTTGAAGGAAGGACATGTTTCACGCCTGGGCAGTCCACGATCTGAAAAACAGCGACAGTTTTCCGTTAATGCATTATACAACACATAAGCAGTAGTATAATTTACTTGAAGGCAGTACATCGGAAGGACATGTTTCTCGCCTGGGCAATCCACGATCTGAAAAACGGCGACAGAATTTTCCGTTAATGCATTATACAACACATAAGCAGTAGTATAATGCTTTTCTTTGCAGGGTGCAGTAGTATAAGGCTCTCCCTTGTTCTACATTGAAGCCGTTAGATTTTTGTAGTAGGTTCTTTCATATGTCTTATATGCTGAAGCTCTATATCTTATTTACGTGTTTTTTTTTCTAAGTCTACTTGTGTATCTTGTGCTTAAACTGAGCAATTTAAATTCTCTATACGTATAGCCCAGCTGACGCAGGGTAATTAACAGTATGCGCTGGCATTTGTCTTTGCTTTGGTTGATACGTAGTAGTTCTGAAGTCTGCACCTATGCTTTGAAGTGAATTGCTAATTACCAATTGCTGTCTCACACAGTCACACTTTGTTGTAAACAATTATACGTATAATAGACCATCGATACTGCAGTCAATATGTTGGAGAAGAGAATAAAAGAAAGCATCATATGCCAGTGTCAGGTATGTGTAGGATTTGTGAACATGAACAGGAGAATATTTACCATGCTCTCGTACAATGTTCCCATTCATCAGCTCTCTGGGAGGCAATGAGGGAAGTGTGGTATATTCCAAGAATTCCCATGCCCGTACGTGAGGATTGGCTAGAAAATTGGCTATTGCCTCTGTCGACACAACAATGTGGTCGGATCCTGATGATTGCATGGAGGATCTGGTATGCACGTAATGAGATTACACATGACAAGCCGCTGCCTCCAATTGATGGGTCGCGTCTGCAGCTACTTACAATCCTTGGAAAATATTCGTAAGATGAAGCCTGAGGATGTTCTAAAGGGGAAGCAAGTAATTGATGCCCAACCAACTAATACCCCTGTTGTTCAGCCTGTCCGTGTTCCATGGGATAAACCACCAGATGGTATGCTGAAGCTCAACGTGGACGGTGCCTATATGGCGCAGTCAGGAAGTGCCGGCGTGGGTATAATCTTGCGGCGTAGCGATGGCTCCATCGTCTTCACGGCCTGCAGATCACTGCGCTTGTGTTCTTCTGTTCTCGAGGCGGAGATTAGTGCATGCATTGAAGGAGTACGGTTGGCGCTTGAACTCAACCAAGATGGCATCCTTGTGGAAACTGATAGTTTGGAGATGGTCAGGATGGTGACAAGTACTGATGCAGACAAATCTTGTCTTGCACATTTAGTGGAGGACCTTCGTTTATTACTTTCTTCACAATATATTGTTTCTATTACTAAGGGATTGTAACAACACTATTATTTGATTAATACAATCCCGTTTACCCCGCAAAAAAAAAATATGTTGGAGAAGTATAGATAGACCTCATCGACACTGTGGTCCGTTCCCTCAACGGACTTTCCCAGACCTCCTTGATATCGGCGGTCTGTCCCCTCACCTCCATGACGACGGCAGCCCACTCGCTGCTCCGCCCCAATCCTACATCTTGGCGGGGGAAGCAGCATGTAGTCCTACCCTGACTCTGCGCCAGCAGCCGGCATCCAGCCCCCGATGTCAGCTCGTGGCGCTGCACCACGGACTGGAGGAGACGCGCAGGTGGCTTTCGTTGTCAACGGAAGTACAAATTTGTTAACAGATGCATTGCAATTTGTGGTGAACGGAAAGTGAAGATGAGTTTTGAATTCCAGCAAACATGTATTGCTAGCTATTGTTAAATTATTTTCGTGAAACATAAGCTATGCGTTGAGAGCAGAAAAGATAACAGGCATCTGATGCAGAGGGGATGGAAACGATGCCGTGTTTCTCTGTCTTTTATCTCTCTCTGAAGGCTGCTTGTTAGCCGGCCGTACAATCGCTTTGCCAAATGCAGTACAGAAGTTTGGCCACAGGAAGTGCACGTGTAGGAGGAGCGCCGATGAACCGTCATCCCTCGTGCTGGGCTCTCACTGTTCTTTATTTTGAATGTGTTATTTCTCCAGCGATGCAGCAGCATACCAGCGGGGTCACTGGATTTGGTGGTGAATACGCTGGCCAGTCATTTCCTCCTGCTCTCTGACTTGCCATGGTGAATTTTTCCACCACATGATTGTAGCTTGCAAAAAAGAAACCAAATATGATGTGTGCCTCGTACCAGTTTTGCTCTTATATTTCTATGATTTTATCCAAATTTTCTACTTTTGCTATGGTTACTGTCCATCAGATGCACGTATTCAAAAAATAAGTGTAGACGCATAGTCAAAACCGGTACTTACAAGAAACACATAAACAACAGCAGTATAAAATCCCAGCGGTAGAGAAAAATATCTCAAGCACCACTGGCCCTTAAGCTTCAAGAGCAATGTCTGCCCACTTGTATTTCTTGGAGCACCGCCCTGTGAATGTTTTTGGAAATATAACAGAAATTAAATCACAAAAAATAGCCATTTGGTTTAAAACGTCCCTAAAAACAATTACGTCAAGATGTGCACTAAGTAAATATGCGGAAGTTCAAATGTTACGGAAGGAAGTATAGCTTGCTATTTTATATCCTCGTTGTCCAGGTTCTCGCTACCGACCTCTTCTGTCCCCGGCGTCTCCTTTAAGCTGTCGTTATGGGCACCCACCGCCGCCACCACTGGCCCCTACCGTTGTTGCTGCAGGCCCGTACCGCCAGCGCTGCAGGCCCCTACCACTGCCGCCGCGGGCCTCTGCGTGAACAACGATGATGTGCAGCACAACGATGTATGGACATGTTCATATCTCTCGCCCCATGGTTGCCGCCACTCTAACATAGAAGTAAAATAAAATCGACAAGTCCAAATGTACAAAAAAACAAAATAATCCCGTCATCCGCGAGGAAGTTCAATTACTTGACGTTGCGAATTGGACACGAGCAGTACACCCACTTAATATAGCAAGTACAGGAATACCAATAAAAATCCAAATGTACGAAAAAAGAAAATAATCTCGTCATCCGCGAGAAAGTTCAAATACTTAAAGCTGAGAAGTACAACCATTCAAGACGTAGTACATCCACTTAATATAGGGAGTACAAGAAAACAGACAAAATCCAAATATACAAAAAAACAAAAAAGTCAACTTCATCCGCGGCGAGTACAAAACAGTGATTTTGAGAAGTACAAGCTGTGACTACAAGAAGTGCAAGCGGTAACTATGAGAAGTACAAAATGTTCAAATACAATTTTATCTTTCTTTCTAAACAGTTTCGTGAAACTGCGCCGAGAAGTACAACCACATTTCCCGAGAAGTATAAGCTCAAGTCGAGGGAAGTGCAATGCTCTGTTCTTGCAGGGTGAAAATTTACTGTAAAAATGAAACGTAGAAAAAATTCCGTCATCCGTAGGGAAGTTCAAATAGTTTATGCTGAGAAGTACAACCATTCAACATGAGCTGTACACCCACTTAAATATCGGAAGTACAAGAAAACCAACAAAATCCAAATGTATAAAAAAATAATCCCATCATCCGTGAGGAAGTTCAAATAATCAACGATGAGAAGTACAATGATTCGACACGAGCAGTACAACCAGTTATTATAGGAAGTACAAGAAAATAGAAAAAATCCAAATGCAAAAAAAACCAAAATAATCCCATCATTAGCGAGGAATTTTAAATACTTAACGACGAGAAGTACAACCGTTTGACACGAACAATACATGCACTTATTATAGTAACTACAGGAAAGCCGATAAAATCCAAATGTTGAAAAAAAAATCCCGTCACCCGCGTGGAAGTTTATATACTTGACGGCGAGAAGTACAACCAGTCGACACGAGCAGTACACACACTTAATATAGGAAGTGCAAGAAAATAGACAAAATCCAAATATACAAAAAACAAAAATAATCCCGTCAACCGCGAGGAAGTACATATACTTGTCGACGAGAAGTACAACCATTCGACACGAGCAGTACACCCACTTAATATAGGAAGTACAAGAAACCGACAAAGTCCAAATATAAAAAAAAACCAAAATAATCTCGTAATCCAAGAGGAAGTACAAGCAGTGATTCGGAGAATACATGAAGTACAAGCGGTAATCACAGGAACAAAAAGTGTTCAAATAAAATACTTCCACATAAGTTCACATTGCAACATTGTGAAGTTCAGATATTAAGATCCTAGAAATGGAGAATCTCTTAAATAGTGTAGGGACAATCTAAAATTGTCATTCCGAAGCACACATGTTTAGCTTTTCTAAAACACACGAGTATCAAAACATTTCCGGGAAGTATAACCACGAAGGCCAAGAAGTACAAGGACATATCGCGATAAGTTCAGATGCGCGTGGTTGTGTTGAACATTTTGTGTGGCCGTGGACCTCAAACGGACATCATATGAGAAAATATAATCATTTTACCGAACACTTTAGTGAAATAGCGCCGAGAAGTACAACCGCTTTTCCCGAGAAGTGCAAGTTCATGTCGAGGTAAGTTCAATGCTCTGTTTTTACGAGGCAGAAATGTATTGTCCAAATCTCATCAATTTGATCATCGAACACCTCAACCGTTGTCACCAAAACCTTTATATGGTAGAGTATGAGTCTAATTTCATTAGCTACTACATTTCAGAACAAATAAATAGATCTAATCCATCAAATTCAAGTCGTTATTTTGCAAAAACAAGAGAGATGTGATCACTAGTAGAAAACAGGGCTTTCGTGGGAGCCTTTTTGTCGCGGGCGCGACTGCACCCGCGACAAATGGCGTGGCCTTGTCGCCCCGGAACCATTCGGAGCAAGCCGGGCCTTTTGTCGCGCCCTTTTGTCGCGGGCCATATCACAACCCGCGACAAAAGGGGTCTGAGCTTTGGCGCCCCCTGCCAGCACCCCTTTTGTCGCGGGTCGTAATACGGCCCGCGACAAAAGGGCCATGCCTATATATACACACAGCCAGCCCCCCCACCTCCCTACATTTCTTTCCTTGGTGGTGAAAGGTGGAGGTGTATGCTAGCTCATTTTTTCTTCATGTGCACAAGAGGTGTTTGATGAAATGTGTATGAGGGATGCCACTTGATTTTATTTGATAAGATTTCTCCTCTTTTTGATCCTAAAAGGTTAGCAACTATTTTCTCGTATATACATAGTCCGTACAATACTAATTTTAGCAAGGTGATTGCATCTGATACATAACTGTAATTATGATGCAGATGAGTCATCCATGGATGTACGGTGAACCGATGTGCTCCCGCTTTCGGAGAGGGCGTGAATTCTTTCCTCGCTTGTGGCCGAGGCCAACAAGTCGAAGCAAGGTTTTATGTGCTTGTCCATGTCTAAAATGTAAGAACGAGAAGGATTACTCTTGCTCAAGAGACATTAAGAGCCACCTGCTTCGGTTTGGATTCATGTCCATCTATAATGTTTGGACCAAGCACGGAGAAGAAGGGGTTATGATGGAAGACGGCGATGAAGAAGAAGATAACGATGACCGAGTACCGATCTATGTTCTCCGAATGCGATGATACCGCAATGGAAGACAATGAAGAAGAAGGAGGCGAAGAACGAGCAGCGAGATGATCCTGTTGATGATGATCTTCGTCGGGCCATTTCGATGCAAGAAGAGATTGTGGCACGGATAAGGAGAGGTTGCAGTTCGACAAGATGTTAGAGGACCACCACAAATTGTTGTACCCAGGTTGTGAAGATGGGCAGAGAAAGCTGAGTAGCATATTGGAATAGCTGAAATGGAAGGCAGAGGTCGGTGTGACTGACTCGGGATTTGAAAAATTGATGATAATACTAAAGAAGCTATTTCCAAGAAATAACGAATTGCCCGTCAGTACGTATGAAGCAAAGAAGCTTGTCGTCTGCCCTCTAGGATTAGATGTGCAGAAAATACGTGCATGCATTAATGACTGTATCCTCTACCGTGGTGAGAAGTACGAGAATTTGAATAAATGCCCGATATGCGGTGCATTGCGGTATAAGATCAGAAAAGATGACCCTAGTGATGTTGAGGGCGAGCCACCCAGGAAGAAGGTTCCTGCGAAGGTGATGTGGTATGCTCCAATAATACCACGGTTGAAATGTTTGTTCAGAAACAAAGAGCATGCCAAGTTGTTGCGATGGCACATGGAAGAACGTAAGAAAGACGCGATGTTGAGGCACCCCGCTGATGGTCGGCAGTGGAGAAACATCGGGAGGGAGTTCCCGGATTTTGCAGGTGAGGCAAGGAACTTATGGTTTGGTCTAAGTACGGATGGCATGAATCCTTTTGGGGAGCGGAGCTGCGATCACAGCACACTGGCCCGTGACTCTATGTATCTACAACTTTCCTCCTTGGTTGTGCATGAAGCGGAAGTTCATTATGATGCCGAGTGCTTATCCAAGGCCCAAAGCAACCCGGCAACGACATTGATGTGTACCTAAGGCCATTAGTTGATGAACTTTTGGAGTTGTGGGCCAAACCAAGTGTACGTGTGTGGGATGAGCACACCGAGCAAGAATTTGACCTACGAGCGTTGCTATTCGTAACCATCAATGATTGGCCTGCTCTTAGTAACATTTCAGGATAGACGAACAAAGGATACAATACATGCACACACTGTTTAGATGAGACTGAAAGTAAATATTTGGGAAAAAGCAGAAAAGTTGTGTACCCGTACAATCGCCGTTTCCTTCCGCGCAAGCATCCCTTAAGGAAAAAAGGCAAGCATTTCGATGGCGAGGCAGACCACCGTCCGAAGCCTTGTCCCCGTAGTGGTGCTGATATATTTGACATGGTCAAGGATTTAAATGTTATCTTTGGAAAGGGTCCAGGCAGTCGACCTGTTCCGAAAGACGCTTACGGACACGCGCCCATGTGGAAGAATAAATCTATTTTTTGGGAGCTAGAATATTGGAAAGTCCTGGAAGTCCGCTCTGCAATCCACGTGATGCACCTGACCAAGAATCTTTGTGTGAATATTCTAGCTTTTCTGGGCGTGTATGGGAAGACAAAAGATACAACAGAAGCACGGGAGGACCAGGAACGTCATAAAGGACGAAACGGAAATCATCCAGGGCAGTTTGAAGGGCCTTGTAACATCCCAAAAATCCAAATCAATAAAGAAGGAGTTTTTCCAAATATCAAATTTTAGGGTTAACAAAAACTTGAATAGAAATTTAAATCCTTGCTTGTGATGCATTCATAGTGATTGCATTTGCCATGAATTGAGTGTGTGACTTGTTTATATTATTTCTAAGATAACCTTGCACCCTTTGGTATATAAAGGAGGCAATTGAAAAATCAAATAAATTCAAACAAGGGCTTGCATAAGCCTATGGACATATTTAGAAATACAAGTATAGACCATGCCCTACTTTGTTTAGGGGCTTTAGCAACCTTGATAAACCCTACCCATCACCCTTGAACCCTTTTCAAAGGTTAAACAAAAGAAAATCAAAATAAAACAAAATGGTCCATAGAGGCAAATTTGAGAAGTTAGGCCAAATTGCAAATTTGAGCAAAAGGCCACCAAACTTGGTTTCATTGCTTGGATTACTTTCTTATATCCTTTTAACACTCAACCACATCAATGGGATCAAGAAAAACCAAATCAAAATGAAAAGATAAGGATTTTGCAACTCACATGCACTTATGGTCACATGTGACATTTTTATCAGCATACCCACTTTGAGCCTCTGGTTTTGGAGATTCTTAAACTAAACCCTCTCACTTCTTTCCACCTCATCCAAGACCATATTAAGATGAGCATTTCTTGTGTTGACCACCAGGGTTGACTCGGCCTACATTGCTTAGTACAAGGGTGACAAGTGGCAACATTGAATCAAAGAGAAGATCCTCCCCATTTTTTAAACTTTGCAAACCAGCACCATTTTGACCACCACCACCACTATTCTACTCCAATCTTTATTCAAAGCAACTCCACCAAAAAGAATTTCAAATTTCAAACAAAATCTTCATGCGGCCATACTGTCGAACACATGGCAGGCATCATTTTGCTTTTGGCACACACCTTATTACTCACTGGATTGTAGCCTAAATCACTTTTGGTTTGTGATGATTTTGCTCCTCTGCATCTCCTGCATCAAGCCATGTACTTGCTGGTGGTGATTAAAGTGTGGAAATGCTCAGAACAGGACCATGCCATGCTCATGCCGACCCTCATGCCATCGATCACCACAACCTCCCCCTCTCGCTTTCTTCTTGTCTAGCAGAATCTCCTGACCACCCTGATCATCACCGTGCACGACCCTAGTGTAATGTCCCAGGTTTAGAGACGATCGAGGGGTAGATTTTAGAAAGGGATGTGCATTGCATCATAAATTCTAGGGAAATTTCGCGCTTTTAAAACAAAACTGCATCGAAGGGGGACAAGTTTCTCTCTCGACACCTTACAGGGTTAGGGTTTCGAGAGTGCGACAAACTTGCTTCTCATTCAACTAAGTTAGGGTTTTGAGAAGAGAGGAGAGGTATTGCATTACAACTTAAGTTGCATGATTGAATGCAAACCTAAGTTGCATTTGAATTTCAAATTCAAACATCAAATGAATATCACATAATTCAAATGTGAGGTAATTCATTAAGCAAATTATGAATAATAAAGAATATGAACAATGCAAATATTAAGTAAAGCTCATTAGAGAAAAATGGGAGCTTTATTGATAAACACACAAGATACATTGTCCTTACAATATTCAGATTTGAAATATAAAATATTACAACACATCACAAGAATTGGCAAAATAGAAAAAGAAAAAGAAAGAAGATTACAATTAATGAAATTCCTAAACTACAAGTCGATTTTCATGAATTCTCTCACCAAGATGATCTTGCAATTCATCTTGATCATCTCCAAGTCCCTGCACACAAACAAAGCAAAACAAGTGTTATGCGGCAAAGTGATGACCCACAAGTATAGGGGATCGCAACAGTCTTCGCGGGAAGTAAAACCCAATTTATTGATTCGACACAAGGGGAGACAAAGAATACTTGAAAGCCTTAACAACGGAGTTGTCAATTCAGCTGCACTGGAAACGAGACTTGCTCGCAAGAGTTTATCGGTAGTAACGAGTTTATAGCGATAGCAGTAGTAAAATAACATCATCGGAGTAACAAAGACAACAATAGTGATTATAGTAAACGAGCAGGATTAAAATACGTAGGCACGGGGACGGATGACGGGCGTTGCATGGATGAGAGAAACTCATGTAACAATCATAGCAGGGCATTTGCAGATAATAATAAAACGGTGTCCAAGTACGAAGCAATCAATAGGCATGTGTTCCAATTATAGTCGTACGTGCTCGCAATGAGAAACTTGCACAACATCTTTTGTCCTACCAGCCGGTGGCAGCCGGGCCTCAAGGGAAACTACTTGGATATTAAGGTACTCCTTTTAATAGAGTACCGGAGCAAAGCATTAACACTCCGTGAACACATGTGATCCTCACCTCACTACCATCCCCTCCGGTTGTCCCGATTTCTGTCACTTCGGGGCCATTGGTTCCGGACAGCGACATGTGTATACAACTTGCAGGTAAGACCATAAACAATGAATATCATGATGAAACAATAACATGTTCAGATCTGAGATCATGGCACTCGGGCCCTAGTGACAAGCATTAAGCATAACAAGTTGCAACAATATCATCAAAGTACCAATTACGGACACTAGGCACTATGCCCTAACAATCTTATGCTATTACATGACCAATCTCATCCAATCCCTACCATCCCCTTCGGCCTACGGCGGGGGAATTACTCACACATGGA
>NC_061508.1:80851291-80894059 GCF_022539505.1 Lolium rigidum
CCATGATATACATGGGAAGACTAGACAGACAAGAGTCAATGAGAATCGTCTTGCTACCCTTGGAGGTGAATCTCCCACACCATGGTTCAGCCTTCGCTCTAACTCGCCCCAACAAGGGGGCAAGATCCCTAATAAGGATCCTAGAATCCCTAACAGGAACACCCAGGTAGTTCATAGGGAAAGATGACAACCTGCAGTTGAGGTTGTCAGCGATCCGCTCGCTGAATATCCGGGGTACCCCAAGACCACAACCTCGCTTTTATCGAAGTTAATTTTGAGGCCCGACATGGCCTCAAAACAGAGGAGTAGGAACTTGGTGTTCTGGATGTCTAAGTCCGAGCCCTCAAACATAATCATGGTATCATCCGCATACTGGAGGTGAGTCACCCCTCCGCCAGGGATAAGGTGTCCGACCACACCAGTAATATGGCCCGAGGTCCTAGCCCTCTCCAGGATCTCGGCCAGGGAGTCTACCGCAACGTTGAAGAGGATAGGGGACAGTGGGTCACCCTGTCGCACTCCACACGCCGGCCTAAAATAGGGACCCACTTCCCCATTAATGTTAATGGCCGTGCTACCAGACATCACGATCTGCATAACCCAACCAATCATCCGGTCATCCACGCCCCTCCTTTGAAGAACCTGTCGGAGGAAGGACAAGTCCAAGCGGTCGTATGCTTTCTGGAAGTCCAGTTTTAAGAAGACACCCCTCTGATGTCGACTTCTTACCTCGTGCACGATCTCGTGGAGAGCAAGAATGCCATCGTGGATGTGGCGACCATTGAGGAAGGCGAATTGGTATTGGTGCGTAATCCGCTCCATAACCGGGGCCAACCTCACCGCACACACCTTTGAAAACAACCGTTGAATCACGTTGATGACCGTAATTGGCCTGAACTGGCGAATATCCGTGGCCCCCACTAACTTGGGGATCAAGGTAATAACACCGTAGTTCAGACACCCCATATCAAGCGTCCCTACATAGAACTCCTGAAACATAGGCAGGATAGTCTCCTGGAGTTTCGCCCAGAATTTCTGGAAGAAGACAACCGGAAGCCCATCCGGGCCAGGGGCCGAGTTAGCCTTCATGCCCTCGAGAGAGCTCCGAACTTCCGTTGCGAGAAACGGAAGGGTGAGAGCGGCATTCTCATCGTCGGAGACCCAGGCCCTAGCTGGCCATAGGTCTGCCGCGAGGGCTACCCCAGTTCTGGGGCCAGCCGCAAAAAGACCTTTATAAAAGGTATAAATATGGGAGCAGAATCCTCCAGACCTCCTCCATCAACCCCAATTTAATCTCAGTTTGGTGCATGTATGGCGATGGATTTCTCAATAGGATGAGGCGACGCTCTCCATCGAGTTGGAAAGTACAGCAGCTCGAAGAAAAATTGATGGAAACGACCAAGGCAATGAGCTGTCAGCGCGCGCGCCAGATTGGGCCACCGTTGCTCCGGCCTCGCGCCGCCCTCCACCCCCTCCCCCCACTTTGGCCTCCATCGCTCCGGCCTCCTCACCCATCGGCATGGGCGAGCATGGGATGGGCGGCGCTGGTGAGCTCGAAGAGGGTGGCACGAGCGACCATGGCCATGGCCGGCGCAGACAAGCTCCGCGACGGGGCGGCGCGAGTAAGTCAACGCATCATATTGATTTTTTTTTATTTTTTTCTAAACTGTTTTCTTTCCTTCAGAGAAAGAGCAGGCACGTTTCCCAAAATTTTACAAAATTCCCACAATCAGAACTTACTAGATCTAGATGTGCGCCTTGGCGCACGATCCCGTAAAATTTACACCGATTTACATTTTGTATAACGACAGTAAAAATCAGGGAAAATGACAATAAGTTTTTTAGGTTTTAGAAAAGAAAGTCGATTGGAGGAAACTGATAAAATACACGAAATCACGAACGGAGTAGCACACGATATGGTTGGTAAAAGCTATCTTATATTCGTCGATAATACATATTTAGGTTTTAAGTCGATAGGATGAAATTAGGAGTACCCACATACATGTCTAGGAAGACATCAAGGATCTTCTCATCAGCAGATTTGAATTTTTCAGACCCATCCATAGTTTTCTCTTCAAAGGTGCGTCTACTATTTCTCAGCTACTGAGGATTGTGGGAAAACAAAAAGGAGCAACAATCCTAATTAAATAACCTAGTCTTCCTCATATCAGAATTTCAGCAAAAGCCATTAACATATATATCACTCCAAAGGATAATCTGTAAGAAATGATATGCATCTCAGCATCCAACATCCAACATTCAGAGATATTTGATCGTATAGTTCATTTCAGTAGTAGGTCTAAAATAAAGATGATTTTGTCGATGCTGAAATTATTTCTACTTCATCAAAACTGTAGGGTTTGTTTTCTTCTCCACATGGAAAGAAATAACATACACCTAATCAATTAGCGACCATGTAGCGTACAATCCTTATTAGTTGATATTCTGACATGAAGAAAAAAAAATGCATTTCAACCTCTGTATATAGTAATATGTACACGATGTGTTACGATCTCTTCATCGTAGTGCATTACATAGCTTCTGAAATTTTATTATAGCTTTGGGTCAGAATCAGGTTGCACAAGGCGCATGTCGCCTACTCATCTGTCTTCGCCATCTTGGCCTTCGTAGTCATTCACCATGGCCTTGATGGTGTCCTCAGCAAGCAAGCTACAACGGAGATTCACCTCTCTGGAAAACAACGTTCAACAAAGCTTCTAAGCATTCAATAGCTACACTGCTAGCTAGGACGAGAAGTACTTGCTAGCAAAATTGATACATTAACTGTAAATCATCTATCCTCTCGTCAAGATAAATCCTATCAAGTTACCTGGAGAAAATAATCTGCCAGACGTTCTAAATGCCCATGCTGGCTCTGCTCTTTTATTTTGGAGAAATCAAAGCAGTATCGCCAAACTATATTAGCAACCATAGTAGCATAGGTAACATATTATGAGAAAGGAAGCAAAAAAACAAATAAGTTTTGGTGTCAATACTGGACAGAAAATGTGATTAGAGAGTTCATGGATTATCTAAGAGGGATCAGAGTTTAGTTTCACGTGCTTAGCTCTTCAATCTAGGTTGCAGTTTATTCATCTAATACAGAAGCATAAGGAGATGCTGCGGTTTAATATGAAGGAAATAAAAATATGGTATGGTTGTTAACAGCCAGCGAATGTAATTGTGATTTCCTAATCATGCAGATTTTAACGTATCCCCTTGCACATTATTTGTTGTCTTTATGCATAAATGTTCATGTGAAATACCATTTATAGGCAAGAGATTTTCAAAGCATGTATAGAGAACAGTCAGGTCACTAATTTCTGAGCAAGTTCATAAAACATTTGATTGTGCTGAACTCAGTATATTTATGAATAGTACGGAAACCGCAACAAATAACCATCCACACACTTTTTTACATTACAGAAATCCTCGCATAGTATAATCTTACCAAGCATCTTGTGAGGTAGCTCTGCTTATCTCACCTCCATCCCCTGATGTTATTTGACAACTTCCACAAGCCAATCTGCTAATCGCTGTTTTACACCGGAAAACAAAAAATGACGGCAAATTATAATAATATTACCATTAGGCACAATATTATTGCAACAGTGACAAGCGACAGAGAAATAAAGAAATGGGCAATCACATAAAACAGACAAGTTGACCTTCCCTAAGCTATACCGATCTCAAGGTACGATAGATCTCCAAGTGCCACTTCAGGATGAGGTAGCCACAATGCCACATTGACAACATTACAATGTAGGTGTTTCTTTAAATAAATAATCTGCATGATGCAGAACACTGCATCTTACAGGCATAACACAGAGTATTTTTAAACTTTGTAATTGCAACAAACAGAAAAACAGAACACATGAGGCCACAAGTATTAATACAGTACTATAGATTTATGATATTTCGAATGATCCTCTATGGCCTTAAGAAATACTATATATTTATAATATTTCGGATATGTTACTGTTGGGCCACTTCAGATTGTTGATTAAAGTTTCAGTAATTTATTTTTATTAGTGGCAAAGCACAAATACAGAGAAGCAAAGCAGGTAGAAATAGGACTGGAAAGCTGTAAGATGTAGGCCACAGTCTTACATATTAAGCGTCGAAGTATATAAACATGTTTATTCAGTTTAATTAATAACCTACATCTACAACTCCACCACTTATGTTCATATCTTCATGGGTGCTATTTTCGGTTGCTATTTACACCTCTCCGAAAGCAATTAAAAAATCTCTGCGAATTACAAATAATTTCACTACCTTATGTATACTGAAGTCATGACCAAAGATTCTCTGCCGACGTGGGATCATGCCTGCAAAATTACACCAAGCATCAAATACTTCCTCCTGGATACCTAAGCTCCAACATTCAGATTAGACTGCGTACATATCTGACCAGTTCGAGCAAGTAAATAACTCATTAGCTAATGGTAAGTTCTGAAAGGGGGTAATACAAAATGGATTCATGTAATGCCAAAAAAATTCTAGTAAACTTGGCCCAAAGCTTACAGATTTGGCTCTTTGCCCGATCCTTTGGTTTTCGTTGCTCATGATTTTGCACCTTTCGGGTGATCTTAGAGCTTTTTACCTAATTTCTCATCCTGCTGTATCAATCCTTAAGACGTATAAACGGCAAGATGATAAAAAAGGGAATGCCCTATGAAACTGAAAGTTCCCTGCAACAATATTAGTCAAAAACTGAGAGGCACGTTCAGGCTAAACATCAAGAAATACATAACTGATTGCCAAATCTGACGGTCGATTCTCAACACCACGTGATGCTGCCATTGGTCTCGCCCAGCGTCATAGGGTGCTAGACATCCTAATATCCTTGTTCTAAGGCATGGCGTTCAAACCTGGTCTTCTGCTTTGTTTTCATTTCCACACAACTTCACCTTCAAGGCTGCTCCTATCTCCATTACTGTCAGCCCACATCAGAAAAACACTGTGTAAATGACCAGGGTGCTAGGCGAAGGCAAGCACGGTTCCTGGCAGGGCAAGGCAGGCTGTACCCAGCTTAATGTATGCCTAGAATCTCCAATCTGAACAAAGGAGCATTCATGATAAGAACCAGCTAGTAAACTGGAACATGATGCAGATATAACCTGTATATAAACTGACAGAAGCTTGCGCTCAAAAGCTTCTCCTACATATTGGAACAAAGAAAAATCCATGAGATGTTGCTTAAAGTTTTAAACTATACAAAAATCATGGGAAAATGTGCATCAGTGAACACTGCATCACGAACGAAACCAAAAACCTCCAACGCCTAGTTCTTTGTATCCCTTGTTGTTATAGCTACTCTCAGACCAGAATATCAAACAATAATACACATGCAACGCTGCTTAGAGTAACTGATGATGAATTAAACCTACTAACTGCATCTCCAGTGTTCAAGCTTTAGGATATATATATACACAAAGAGAAAGAAAGAGGAGGAAACTAAATCAGAAAGATCAACCAAATTGAGAGTAATTTTCTCACACATGTTCTAAACGCCCCTGCCCTGTTCTTGATCAACACAATAGACACTGCACGTATCTGATACTTCTCAAGGCATCAAGAGACCTGTGCAAGGGCTTCAAATCTGAGAAATATTATCCGATGTGTCTAAAACAATCACTCACAAATATATTTTTCTAGGAATTTACTCAGACATTTCATCAATGATAGCTTGCAATGCAACTCACATAATAAAGAGAAGCATATATCGTACATGAAAATCAAATACCTGAGAGGGGTAAATATTGTTCATGCAATTGATAGCTGACTGCACCAAAATATCATTAGAAAGGAATTTTTGAGTAGATAGTAGACATAAAAATGCATTCATCTTTCCTGCAGTCTGCTTGGATATTTATCGAAAACCTTATAGGCATAGTCGCATAGATATAAAACCATCTGTACAAATAAAGATGAGAAATTATAAGGAGTGAAAGAGAGGGGAGGAGGAAAATTGGGACAAAAGAAATGGCAACCATCATCTAACCATGGATTCATGATTGGGGGAGGGGAGCTGCTTCACATTATGAAGGGAAGCTGCAGAAAAAAAGTGGCTACAATCAATTAGATCCAGTGGTGATATATACACAGGAAGAAAGCTACAAATCAAAGATGTGAAAGGGGGACGTACCTTTAGGGCGGATTCCCAGCTCGTGGAGGGCCTCAAGGACGATGCGACGGAGGTAGCAGCGGGTGTCCTTGCCATATCCTTGTCGTGCTTGCGCTTGTTGAGGACGGCCTTGGTGACCTCGCGCCAGAGGACAATGGAGAGGCCCTTCCGGGAGACGATCTTCCAGTTCATCTCCTCCTTCAGTTGCTGCTCTAGCTTCTCCGCGTGATGCACCTCTCACGCTGAATAGATAAAAAAATACTGAATAGATAAAAGACCATCATTGCAGCAAATAGAGGACATTGAATCTTGTACTACTAAAACAAATTAAATCACCCAATGCCACCAAATATTTGGCATCATTGCAGCGAATTTATATAGAAACCCAAAATCTGAAATCAATTTACCTCATGATATGATTCAGATAAAAAAAACTCAAGAGCCGCATTGTGAGAGCCACCTCATCTTCATCAATTGAACCCCGGCCACAATGCTTCTTGCTCCTTCAAATCTCTGAAAGCCAGCACATTCTCCATTCGCTACTCCTTGAATAGTCCATACAATTATCATAGTAAGGATTTTCACCAGGCACCTTGTAGGCAAATATACAAATGGATCTGCAGAAAAAAAAAGTGAGAAACCCCACTTTGTCAATTCCAAAGGGAATAAAGAAATTGACAATGCGTTAAGAACAAAGTTGTATGAGATTATCATGAAATTCATGTCTAACATCAGCAAGCATAAAACTATCTAGTACCATCAAGCATGACTAACCAGTAGAAACAGGAAATAGTTGGCACATCATTGAAATCGACGACTCAGTGCCTAAGAAACTTTTAATCCTTTACACACAACTAAAATCACAAAAGAAAGGACATGTAAAAGCAATCTACCTGACATCATAACGCCTAAAGAAGAGGAGGATAAACAGAGCCAAATGATACAACCGAATATAGGTAAGTAGAGTTACCAGCATCATGATCACCTACAGAAAACAAGGAAGACAACCATTAAGATTAGAATTAACTGAATGAACCAAGAAATGGAACTCTCATTGTTGTAAACATGTTCTGGAGGGATATGTTATAACAGATAAAAAGTAAGAACTATTTGAGAAATCACAAGCTTGTTGATTTTACAAATTTAGCATGGATGATTAAACGATGCTAAGTATGGGTCCAGCTAGAGCTTATCAACTCTAAACCAATATATGTTCTAGCATTCTTCATGTCTATGGCGCATCTTGGATCTGGAGTCTAGTCCTAGCAAATATATAATATCCACTGTCCAGTAGGCACTATGAATGAATCCATAGTTGATAGGCCAAGCAAATAACTCGGTTTAATTCAGCAAAGAGGTAACCTCATTAGTACTATATGGTTGCTGAAGAGTTTTATAATATGTATGCATTCCGGAGAGGAGCCTTTCCTTTAGTATAAGGTGAGTTCTGAGCTCATCCAAATCCTATACTCCAGAAAATCATTTGAGCATCATTAAAGAATCTTCAACATGGTGGATACAACCTAGACAAATAATGATCTAATGAAGCAAGGAAACACAATCTACTTTTTGTTAAGTAATTATAATGCCCTCATTTTTTAGGCAGATTGCAAAAGGGACCTGTAGGAATTAGAATAGATCCCAGAAAATATCTCATCTCAGAGGAAAAAGGGAGCCAACACAAACTCAACAAATTACCTAGACTACAGTTCTCTCTTGATTTTACTTTAGCAGAATGCCATTCAACATCCAAAAAATTGAGTCGATCCAATATTTGCAAGAACATGATTCTGAAAGGTAATACAAAACATATACCTTTTTGCCCTGGTGTCACTCCCCACTCAAATTAAGCTGCCAGATCTGTCACAGCGTGATGCAATTTAACCTGTCAATCAATAGGAACCAAGAAACCATGTTCAAACACATAAAGCATCAAAAGAAATGCATATGAGAGATCAAACAACATATGAATCTAAGTTGAGGCATGTGCATTCTTCCAGGAGTAGTCATTGGCCTTAGGCATTTGCACAAACAGCTACCATACACACCTGCAACCTCACAGTAGGGAGATCTGGCAGCCACAAATCCAAACGCCAAGTTTCCCGTGGTGAAAACCTACCCGCCAGCACCGAATCCCCTCGCGTTCTCCTCTCCCAATCTAGCCTATTTAAGGGAAAACGGGAATAACAGTAAGAAGCAATGGCAAATCGAAGGACTATGTTGGGTAGAGAGAGTACCAGAGCCACCGCCGCTGCTACCGGCGATGGACCGCACAAGGTGGAGGTTGGCACGCCAAGGTCGAGGACGACTGCAGCGTCGTGAACGGATCCCCTGTAGCCCGGTCGCCGAGGGACGAGGACGCAGCCCTCCGCTCCTTCCGTCAGCGTAGAGGAGGAGCCGGAGCAGGACCCAGCGGCGACGTGGGGATGAGAGGCTCGCGGGGTGGCGGCTGGGATGGGGACGCGAGGGGAGAAGAGGAGAAGGCCAGAGGCGGCCGGGAAGAATGGATAGGGTTTGGCTCGTGGTGGATACCTTTTCCCCTCTCCTTCAGATTCTTTTATTTTTTCTCATTTAGCTCAGCTAATCTCGCAGCGAAACGTGGCCCAAGCGTGGAAGGAGAAATGAGTCGCTCGCCCAGCCCTTGCGCGCCTGGTGGCATATCGTGGATAGCCTCTCCATGCCCCATGGGGGTGCAGCAATTATACCTTTAGATTCAACATATGTCTCATTTAACCATTTTGTTGTTGCCACGTGAGCCTGACATAGGGACTCACATGTCGGTTTTGTCATTAGATCAGTATTGGACTGAATCAGTGCTTTTTGTAAGTGCGTAGAGTGTTTTTTCTTTTGAAACTTTTTCGTAAAATGGTGTTTTTTTAAAACTTCTGTCTGAAATGTGGTGGTTTGTCGTAATTTTCTCATACCAGCTGGATTGATAGTTGCGCTGTTGTGGCGCTACAAGGTTACATAGGGTCGCATGAGTTTGCTGGCGAGATTGGCGAGATGGATATCTTTTTCGGATTATCTAGCAAAGAGTAGTACTCCCTCCCATCCAAATTAATTGACTCTACTTTATCTAAATATGAATGTATCTAGATGTATTTATTGACTAGATACATTCGTATCTAGATAAAGTGAAGTCAACTAGTTTGAATTGGAGGAAGTAGCTTATTTGTTCACGGTTCATGAAGATGGTTTCTTGGCTGGTGGAGTTTTTTTTTTGCGAGAAAAGGAGATGATATTAAAACGGCCAAATTACAGAAAGGTCCACACAAAAAAGAAATTACAACCAAACCCCGCTGCAACCCGACTATGTCGGCGCCGTGGACGAGCCGGTGGCGCGCCGTTCGCCGCTGCTCGCTGACGCCTTGGATCGAAGCAGCCCCAGGTGGAACGGGAAGTCGCCGGTCAACGGTCCCGGAGGACCTACACCCATGGCCACCGTCGTCGTCGCACCGTTCAACATCACCAACCTCCTCCAGATCTTGTACCGCCGGATCCGCCATCCCTCGAACTCCGACACGGGGGAGCCGTGCACGGCCACTCCACGGAGCAGCGAGCACGCAGAAAGGAGCTGGTAATTCGACAATTTGACCAGGAAATGGTTGGACTTGTGTCTGAGTATCTTCCAGACTGGAAGTTCCATCAGTGAATTTTTCTTGCTGTCATATTATACGGGATGGATGTAGAAAGAAACCCTAGCACCGCCTCCTCTCCGGATCGCTCCCAGGCGACCCCGAGGCGACCGCGCCGCCGCCGCCAAAACTCTGCCCCCTGAGCACTCTACCCCCGCTGCTGCCGGAGGAAGCCACCTCACGGCCGACGGCGACGGCGGGAGGTCTCCTCCTCCCTCCAATCCAAACTTCAACCGCTCTCCTAGTCGCAGAAATCCCCCAAGATCCCGATCCGCAAGCCTGACCTCCATGGCCGCCGCCGTCCTCGTGCTGGTGGCCGCGCGCGGCTTCCCCAACCTCCCTTCAAGGCCTCGACGGCGCCACTGTGCTGCTGCGGCCGTGCTGCCTTCGACGCTGCCGCCGCCTCTGCCTCCCTGCCCCGCATCGTCCCCGTGGGTGAGCGGCCTATCCCTCATTCCAGCCGACGCCCCTCCGTCGGCTGCTGCCTCCGCCGCCCCGGCTGCTTCTCCCGTCCTCGTCACGCCACCCCGCCGCTGAACCGCTGGTCCGCCGTCGAGCAACCCCGGACTAAGGTACGCCTGGGTCGGGTGCTAAGTCGGTGCACCCGCCGCTGCCGCCTTGTGTTGTGCGCTGGGACCCTGACCCGTTGTGCCCACCACTTTGCCCTGCCGCCGTGAAGGTGCTTCCCTACTCTGCTCCTCCGGCCAGCCAGGTGCGGGCCGTGCTCTGCCTCGGAGGCAGCCAAGCCGCGGCCGGACAGGCTCGCCTCATCTCTTACGACCTGTCTTCGGCCGCTCGTCGGCACCTACGCATGGACGGCTCGGCCTCCTTTCCCTCTGTGCCATGACGACGGGCATGCGCGGCTTGACTTCATGGCTGGCGACCGTGTCGCCGGGGGCGCCCAGTGGTGGATGGACATGTTTTCCTTATCCCAAAATCATCCTAGTTCCGTCCCGCTACTTGGCACCTCCGCCTGCATGTCTCCCCCGCATGACATAGGCATCCCTAATGGGCACGCCGAAGAAGGTACCCGGGGTTTAGTGAAGGCCCACCACCCGAAGATTACAAAGCCCGGAAGCCCAATAAAGCGTCGATATGGAAGGTAGAGATATATTAGGAATAGAGACTTGTAACTATATGGGACGAACTCAAAGAGTCTCCTGCTATTTGTAACTTGTACATCACGAAACCCTCGGCTCCGCCTCCTACATAAGGGGGAGTCGAGGGAGAAAGAAAGGATCGATTCATTGTCAACACAACCCTAGTTTTTAGCAGTCGAGTACCTTTTCGGCTGAAACATTCGAGATCTACTTGCCCTATACTTTCCACGAAACCCTAGTCTACAACTTGCAGGCATTGACAAGTTAATACCTTGTAAATTGGCGCCGTCTGTGGGAATTAGAGGCGAAAAGGAGCTGATCTCGATGGCACGTTCAACATCATCGACATCATTGGTGGCAAGCAACGCGATGGACGGAGGTAAACATATCAAAACTGGTCTCGTTGATATTGTTCCTCACCCTCCCGCCCGTGTGGATGCATATGCCTATGTGGAGGAGCCAATGGAGATGACGTTCGGAAGTTTCCACTTCTGCGTCGGGAGAGAAGGATCACATCGCCTAGCGGCACCGATTTTTTTGAGACCGTTAGTGGTTGGTTCCGATTTCTCGAGATCATCGTCGTCAATCGAGTCAAGCGACGAGGAAACTTCATCGGCAAGCTACGCCAAGCCCGCCGTCGGTGGAGATCTCGCCGATCTGTTCGACGGGATGTCTTTCGGGTCGTTCACGGATTCCAATCTGGATAGCGACTCGGAAAGCATCGAAAGCTTCAACTTCATCGACATATCTACTTCTATTTGGCACCGATCGTTACGGTGTCACCGACCCTGAAGATGAAAACACAATGACAACATATCATCAAGTCTGTGCAATCGGCGACTCAAGTCGTCAAGAGGATGAAGCATCAGAGGCTTTGGATGATTTGGGAAATCCATACATCGATCCCACTGACCTCACGCGAGGATTGGGAAGCAAGTACGTCGGGCCTACACTTCGCGAGAAATTACAACTTTCGCAAGCAGCTTGGGACAGAGCATCAAGAGCCATGAATGGCACAGAGCCGATGACCACCACGGCTACGGTGGAGGAGCTGCAAGCATATCAATATAGACTCGCGCGTGCTTGCCGAGAGCTGGAAAAATAAAGGGTGATACTTGAGCAAAGAAAAGTTGCAGCCTCCGCATCGAGCAGGCGAAGAGCAGAGTTAAGCCGACAATCAGGAACTTCGGGAGATAATCATAGAGCAGCACGTGATAGAGGAAGATCTCGACTGGCGCATGTACCCGAGCATGAGAGGGAGCACCTGATCCAGAACCTCGACATGTCCTTTATGTCGATAAATACAAGAGGAAACATCATCCCCAAAACACCGGAGGCAGGATATATGGCGACTCAGGCCTATATATTGGCATCTAGGACAACTCCTGGAGATCCAAGAGAAGCGTTATACCAAATGGCCATGGCAGGAGTTGGAGCCATTGGAACAACGTTCGCAAGTTCAAGCACACCACCTGAAGGTGCCCCAAGGCGAAATAGTCCTCGACCCGCTGTGGTAACGCGAGATCCTCCAAGGACAGGTGATGCGAGAGACACAACAACGCAAGCACGAGTCGATAGAGCACGACAAGAAAGGAGAGAACGTCGGCACTCACCAGAAGTGGATGAAGAAGATATGTGTGGATTTCCTTGCTTCACTCGACGAGTTCGCAAAACTCGGGTTCCGTCTGGGTTTAAATTACCCGACAATTACAAAAAATTCGATGGTTTGCAAGATCCTGAGTACTGGTTAGTCGACTACCTGGAGACAGTGAAGTTGACGGGTGGAACTAAAGCAACTGCCATGCAGAGCATCCAGGTCCACCTAACGGAGCCGCAAGTCATGGATAAAAAAGCTGCCAGAAGGATCCGTCGACAGCTGGGAAACTTCCGAAGATATGTTTGTGAAAAATTTCGATCCACGTGCAAGAAACCTGCGTCAATAGAGCAGCTAAGGGCCTGCATGCAGAAGTATGATGAACCAATGAGGAGATACATCCAGAGGTGGAACATTATAAAAAATTCGGCAGAGAACAAATCTGACGAAAGAGCAATAGATACGTTTGTTGCGGAGATCCGAAGAAAGGACTTAATCGAGGACCTAGGAAGGTCTAACCCGAAAACAATAGCAGCGCTCATGGAGATAGCGAATTGCTGGGCAGATGGCGAAGATACTGTCCAAAACAAACGGCATAGGTCACCCGACGAAGACCGCAACAGAAATAACAATAAAAATAGGCGACGTTTCTCTCGACAGTTCTCAGACTATGATGGCCCCAACCAAGTAGCGGCTGGTTTTCGAGGAAATAGTGGAGGAATTTATCGAGATGATTATCAGAGGAGTAACGAGCAGCGTAGTGATTACAAGGATGCTCCAAGTTCTAGCTGGCAAAATAGCCGGCCGAGGTTCCAAAGGCCATATGTATCACCCAAAGATCTTTTGAATGGACCATGCCAGATGCACTTCTTTGTCTATAATACTGGGAAAAGACATTCGGGTCATCTTCAGAAGGACTGCCGAACTTTCGTAGCATTTCATAGATACGCATGACATACCAATGCACATGCAGCAATCAGGGGGAACCCCCAGGGGCCAAGGAGTGAGATTCACCTTCCACCCCCAACCGCAATTACCGATGAAAATCGACATCAGTTGCAATTGGCGGAAACCCCAGCCAACAACGGTCCTTATATTGACACAACGGGAGCAGTGTCAATGATTCAGAAGGGCAAACCCTTGAATAGAGCTCAAAAGGTGATTTCGCGACAAGTTTACATGGTCGAGAAGAAGCCTCCACCAACGATCGAGTACTTGAATTGGTCGGCACAGGACATCGGGTTCACCCAAACAGACCACCCGCCTCAAGTTCCACGACCAGGGCAATCAGCTATGATTTTTCCAGCGGTGATTGCAGGATTCGATGCATCGCGCGTGTTCATAGATGGAGGGGGTAGCTTAAACCTTATGTACGCAGATACATTGAGGAATATGAACATATCTCTGGAAAATTTAACACCAACTGACACGCGCTTCCACGGTATCACGCCCGAAAAGCCAAGTTATCTATTGAGAAAGATCAATCTTGACGTTCAGTTTGGAACTCGAGAGAATTACAGAAGAGAGAAGCTGGAGTTCGAAGTCATAGATTTTCCGTCACAGTATCATGCTCTACTGGGACGACCCGCCTATGTCAGATTTATGGCGGTGCCACATTATACATATCTAGTATGGAGACTACCTGGACCCAAGGGCCCAATCACGGTAAAGGGGACCTTCGCTTTGGCAGATAAGTGCGACAAAGATTTCCACAGGATGTCAGAAACTTTCGGGATGCAGGCAGAATACGATGCGTCAAGGTTAACAACTGATTATGATGTGTTACCTGACGGAGGAAGGCCGCTTAAGGAGCAAACTTTCAACACCTCCAAGAAGTCAAAGGAAGTACAGATTCACCTGACGGATCCTAAGAAGACGACAGCTATCGCAACAAACATGGACAGCGCATCGGAAAGCATGCTCGTCGAGTTCCTCCGTGAGCGCTAGGAAATCTTCGCATGGTGTCCAGCTGACATGCCAGGAGTATCCAGGGAACTCGCCGAGCACCCCCTTAATTTGGATCCAAGGGCTAGGCCAATTCGACAACCTTTGCGGCGTTTTTCGGAGCCAAACCGCAAAGCTATGCTTTCAGAAATTAATCAACTTCGAGAAGTAAATTTAATCAAGGAACTACACACAGAGGCCACATGGGTCGCTAACCCAGTTCTGGTCCCGAAGAAAAACACTGATGTCCTTCACATGTGCGTTGACTTCATGTGTCTCAATAAACATTGTCCAAAGGATCACTTTCCCCTCCCGAGGATCGATCAAATTATCGACTCCACAACGGGATGCGAACGTCTTTCCTTCCTGGACGCATATTCTGGTTACAACCAGATCCGCCTAAAAGAAGAGGATGAGGTCAAAACAGCTTTTATAACCCCTTATGGCGTGTTCTGCTACAGAATAATGCCCTTCGGGTTGAAAAACGCGAGAGCTACTTATCACAGGATGATGCAAAAGTGTCTAGCCACGCAGATTGGCAAGAACTTTCAAGTATACATCGACGACATCGTCATAACAACAAAGTAGGGGTTATCTTTGATTGATGATCTTAGAGAAACCTTCGACAACCTCGACAAGTTTCGCCTTAAGATAAACCCGACGAAATGCTCCTTCGGTGTTCCTGCGGGAGAACTCCTCCGATACTTAGTATCAGCCAGAGGAATTGAGGCAAACCTTGAGAAAATACAAGCCATCTTGACAATGAGGAAGCCCACAAAGCTCAAGGAGATACAACAGCTGAGAGGCCGTGTCGCAACATTGAGCAGGTTTGTTGCCAGGCTGGGAGAAAAAGCGTTGCCGTTTTATGCACTAATCAAGCAAGGGGAAAAGTTCGAGTGGAACGAAGAAGCAGACAGAGCTGTTGAGCACCTCAAGCGTACAATCTCGACACCCCAATACTGGTGGCACCAAAGGATAAAGAACCTCTCCTGTTGTATATCGCGACCACACCTCAGGTGGTCAGCACAGTCCTCGTGGTGGAAAGAGAATAAGAAGGGAAAATTCATGTAGTTTAAAGGCCGGTATACTTCATCAGTGAAGTTTTATCGCCATCAAAACAGTGTTACCCACAGTATCAGAAATTAGCATTGGCGTGGAGAGATAAGATGGACACGAGAAGGTTTAGGGCGATATTCTGAGATGGTTGCGGGCGTTCGGCTTGTGCTTATCGTTGACGAGGACGTGGCCGGAGCCCTCCTCTGCGTTGTCGACTCCGGAGAGGAAGACGAAGACGTCCGTTTCCTTTTTAACCGAATCGGTATGGTGGGCTAGGGCTGGGCTGGTACGAGGACGCGGCCTACTTCGCTGCCAGGCAAGGTAAGCTCCTTTCTCTTCTTTTCTATTTTTGTTTTCTATTTTTTATTTGAATTCAAGTATGCTATGGAGAATTTGAAGCTCGGAAAGTTTCATAAATTTATTGAAGATGTTTTGTAAGATATTGACTTGCATTAATAATAGTAATGGAGTTTTATTTTATTTATATAAATTTGTTAAATGAGCACATATGTTATAGTTGATTTTATTATTCTTCCTTTTTGAATTCAATTTTTGGGTTGGAATAATTATGAATGCACATTTTATGATAATAATTACCAAATATGAGATTCAAAACATAACCTTTTAGTAGGAAATTTATTTATATGTATTTGTTTTGTTGTATTTAATATTTAGAATAGAAGTGTTAATGAAGATGGTGTTATAGTCATGATTTCTTGTGCCAAATTATTTCTAAATTTTGGAATGTACCTTGATTTATTCTAAAGTTATTAATATGGTTTACTTAACATATTGATTTTATGTTCCTAGGAATATCATGTGATTCTTATAAGTCATGCATTTTGTAAAATGGATATTTGGGTTATATCGTACTTAGCAACTTTGGCCACTAAGATGGAAGTGTAGGGTTTAATATTGTTTTTAACATTAATCACCTAAATGGCATTTAAGCTTAGGGTATATATATGGCTTGGGTTCATACTTGTGATCCATGATACACAAGTTAAGGAAAAAAATTCTATGTGGAGTTGATTTAATGTTGAATGGTCTAGGGTTATGCTTATGTTTCACTAATTGAAGCATGAGTGGAAATGAGGTGTGGTAAGGTTCTACTTAGGATCTCAAGTGATTCTCAAATTAGGGTTGAGATATGGTCATAGGCTATAGTATACTTAATTGGCTAGAGTTACTCTTCCTTACCATTGATAGGATTCTTGGATCAAGACAATACTAGGGTTGACGACCAGTGATTGGATAAGGAAGGTTTCAAGTATAATGCCATTACTCCTCCACTCAAGATATGAGGAATGGTCTAGGGTTGACGACCAGTGATCTACCTATCATTTCATGTGATGAATACTACCTTCTTATCACATAAGTTTAACCAATCATCTAAATCTACAAAGCATGGTCATTCATTAGTCATGGTCAACTTATTCCTCACTAATCTCTCTTTATTATTCCTCTCATAACTCTCATTCTAGACTCTTAGGGTTTATGATCATCTCCAAGTGGTGATGATCATGGCATGGTTCTCATAATGAATTATAAGTGAAATAGGTTCTCACTTACCACCAAGTGTTGGATTGATCAATTTGAGTTTAGTACTTATCTTGTATTTCTCATAGCATTATTTAGTATCAATGACTTACCTTAATTGGATATGGCTTGAATGATAACCAAACATTCTACTCAAGAGATGATGTAAATATATGGATGGTCCTCTCCCTTCTCTGAGGTTTAGTAATAATAGGTTTGGATAAACAAGATTGGGATAGTCAAGGTTTGATAAAGAACTAGTGTGAATGTCCTTGACATGAGTTTAATATTGTAGTTGAAAATATACCATGTGGATCATGGTAAGAATATTTATTTTAGTAAAAGACATGGAAAAGATAAATAAAGAATAGTTTCTCAATTATTTCTATTCTATGGTTTGTAGTTGAATAGACATTCATGTGTTGTTGTAAGGAATACCATGTTGTGATCTTTTATAAGATATGGTATTTGATCCTCACTTAGGGTGTTGTTATTGTAAAGCTCTTCCTATTTGATCTAACCCACAGATCAAATCATCTCTACCCAAAACAAGGTTTTAGCAAAGATCACTGATACATCTCCGACGTATAGATAATTTCTTATGTTCCATGCCACATTATTGATGATATCTGCATGTTTTATGCACACTTTATGTCATATTCGTGCATTTTCTGGAACTAACCTATTAACAAGATGCCGAAGAGCCAGTTGTTGTTTTCTGCTGTTTTTTGTTTCAGAAATTCTAGTAATGAAATATTCTCGGAATTGGACGAAATCAACGCCCAGGGTCCTATTTTGCCACGAAGCTTCCAGAAGACCGAAGGGGAGTCGAAGTGGGGCCACGAGGCGCCGCCACACTAGGGCGGCGCGGCCCGGGCCCCGGCCGCGCCGACCTATGGTGTGGGGCCCTCGTGTGGCCCCCCGCGTTGCCCTTCCGCCTACTTAAAGCCTCCGTCGCGAAACCCCCCGTACCGAGAGCCACGATACGGAAACCCTTCCAGAGACGCGCCGCCGCCAATCCCATCTCGGGGGATTCTGGAGATCTCCTCCGGCACCCTGCCGGAGACGGGATTCATCTCCCGGAGGACTCTTCACCGCCATGGTCGCCTCCGGAGTGATGAGTGAGTAGTTCACCCCTGGACTATGGGTCCATAGCAGTAGCTAGATGGTTGTCTTCTCCTCATTGTGCTTCATTGTTGGATCTTGTGAGCTGCCTAACATGATCGAGATCATCTATCTGTAATACTATATGTTGTGTTTGTCGGGATCCGATGGATAGAGAATACTATGTTATGTTAATTATCAAGTTATTACCTATGTGTTGTTTATGATCTTGCATGCTCTCCGTTATTAGTAGAGGCTCGGCCAAGTTTTTGCTCTTAACTCCAAGAGGGAGTATTTATGCTCGATAGTGGGTTCATGCCTCCATTGATATCTCGGGACGAGTGACGAAAAGTTCTAAGGTTGTGGATGTGCTGTTGCCACTAGGGATAAAACATTGATGCTATGTCTAAGGATGTAGTTTTTGATTACATTACGCACCATACTTAATGCAATTGTCTGTTGTTTTGCAACTAGATACTGGAAGGGATTCGGATGATAACCTGAAGGTGGACTTTTTAGGCATAGATGCATGCTGGATGGCGGTCTATGTACTTTGTCGTAATGCCCAATTAAATCTCACTATATTTATCATGACATGTATGTGCATTGTTATGCCCTCTCTATTTGTCAATTGCCCGACTGTAATTTGTTCACCCAACATGCTTTTATCTTATGGGAGAGACACCTCTAGTGAACTGTGGACCCCGGTCCATTCTTTTATACTCGAAATACAAATATGTCTGCAATACTTGTTTTACTCGTTTTCTTGCAAACAATCATCTTCCACACAATACGGTTAACCCTTTGTTACAGCAAGCCGGTGAGATTGACAACCTCATCTGTTTCGTTGGGGCAAAGTACTTTGGTTGTGTTGTGCAGGTTCCACGTTGGCGCCGGAATCTCTGGTGTTGCGCCGCACTACATCCCGCCGCCATCAACCTTCAACGTGCTTCTTGGCTCCTCCTGGTTCGATAAACCTTGGTTTCTTTCTGAGGGAAAACTTGCTGTTGTGCACATCATACCTTCCTCTTGGGGTTCCCAACGAACGTGTGAGTTACACGCCATCAAGCTCTTTTTCTGGCGCCGTTGCCGGGGATATCAAGACACGCAGCAAGGGGAGTCTCCACTTCCCAATCTCTTTACTTTGTTTTTGTCTTGCTTTATTTTATTTACTACTTTGTTTGCTGCATTATATCAAAACACAAAAAAATTAGTTGCTAGCTTTACTCTATTTATTGTCTTGCACTCTATATCAAAAACACAAAAAAAATTAGTTACTTGCATTTACTTTATCTAGTTTGTTTTATTTACTACTGCTAAAATGAGTAATCCCGAAGTTGAAGTTCTTTCATTTAAGCAACAAGGGGGAGAATGTTTAAAAGATGCTTGGTATAGAATTAGTGATGCCCATAATAGGTGCACTAAGAAACACTCCACCACTATCCTACTCAGGAATTTTTATGTTGGTATGTCTAGCTGGAATAGATATGTTCTTGATTGTCTCGCGGGAGGTAACTTCCTAGGCGCTCCCGCTTTAGAAGCTAGTTGCATTATTGAGAGTTTATTTGGAACACCACCTATTAATGAAACTAAAATTGAAACCCCCCTTGAGGATGTTATGAAAAAATTGGAAACCATAGAGAAAAATTTTCCGAGTGTTGAAACTAAGTTGAAAATGTTACTTGATAAAACTGATGAACTTGATAAATCCTTAGGAGGAATTGATGAAAGAATTAGTGTCCTAGAAACTTGTGTTGACCATGATAATCAAATTAATAGGATTGGCGAACTTGAAAAAGCTATGGGAACCGTGGGTTCAACCTTTTCATCCTTACAGTTTAGAGAGAAAGCTTATGTGGGAAAGGAGCAAAAGTTTATGTATGTCTCTAAAATGCCTAAACCAAAGAAATATTATTATAGGCCTAAAATTGACAAAGCCCTTAGTACCACTACAGATGGGGGAGCTTATGATATCAATGCTCCATCTCTCGATAACACTTGAGATACACTTTCTGCGCCTAGCTGAAAGGCGTTAAAGAAAAGCGCTTATGGGAGACAACCCATGTTTTTACTACAGTATTTTTGTTTTATATTTGAGTCTTGGAAGTTGTTTACTACTGTAGCAACCTCTCCTTATCTTAGTTTTGAGTTTTGTTGTGCCAAGTAAAGTCTTTGATAGTAAAGTGAATACTAGATTTGGATTACTGCGCAGAAACAGATTTCTTTGCTGTCACGAATCTGGGTCTAATTCTCTGTAGGTAATTCAGAAAATTAAGCCAATTTACGTGAGTAATCCTCAGATATGTACGCAAACTTTCATTAAATTTGGGCATTTTCATTTGAGCAAGTCTGGTGCCTCAATAAAATCCATCTTTACGGACTGTTCTGTTTTGACAGATTCTACCTTTTATTTCGCATTGCCTCTTTTGCTATGTTGGATGAATTTCTTTGATCCATTAATGTCCAGTAACTTTATGCAATGTCCAGAAGTGTTAAGAATGATTGTGTCACCTCTGAACATGTTAATTTTTATTGTGCACTAACCCTCTAATGAGTTGTTTCGAGTTTGGTGTGGAGGAAGTTTTCAAGGATCAAGAGAGGAGTATGATACAATATGATCAAGCAGAGTGAAAGATCTAAGCTTGGGGATGCCCCGGTGGTTCACCCCTGCATATTCTAAGAAGACTCAAGCGTCTAAGCTTGGGGATGCCCAAGGCATCCCCTTCTTCATCGACAACATTATCGAGGTTCCTCCCCGAAACTATATTTTTATTCGGCCACATCTTATGTACTTTGCTTGGAGCGTCGGTTTGTTTTTGTTTTTGTTTGAATAAAATGGATCCTAGCATTCACTCGTATGGGAGAGAGACACGCTCCGTTGTAGCATATGGACAAGTATGTCCTTAGGCTTTACTCATAGTATTCATGGCGAAGTTTCTTCTTCGTTAAATTGTTATATGGTTGGAATTGGAAAATGCTACATGTAGTAATTCTAAAATGTCTTGGATAATTTGATACTTGGCAATTGTTGTGCTCATGTTTAAGCTCTTGCATCATATACTTTGCACCCATTAATGAAGAAACACTTAGAGCTTGCTAATTTGGTTTGCATATTTGGTTTCTCTAGAGTCTAGATAATTTCTAGTATTGAGTTTTGAACAACAAGGAAGACGGTGTAGAGTCTTATAATGTTTACAATATGTCTTTTATGTGAGTTTTGCTGCACCGTTCATCCTTGTGTTTGTTTCAAATAACCTTGCTAGCCTAAACCTTGTATCGAGAGGGAATACTTCTCATGCATCCAAAATCCTTGAGCCAACCACTATGCCATTTGTGTCCACCATACCTACCTACTACATGGTATTTATCCGCCATTCCAAAGTAAATTGCTTGAGTGCTACCTTTAAAATTCCATCATTCACCTTTGCAATATATAGCTCATGGGACAAATAGCTTAAAAACTATTGTGGTATTGAATATGTACTTATGCACTTTATCTCTTATTAAGTTGCTTGTTGTGCGATAACCATGTTTCGGGGACGTCATCAACTATTCTTTGTTGAATATCATGTGAGTTGCTATGCATGTCCGTCTTGTCCGAAGTAAGAGAGATCTACCACCTTAATGGTTGGAGCATGCATATTGTTAGAGAAGAACATTGGGCCGCTAACTAAAGCCATGATTCATGGTGGAAGTTTCAGTTTTGGACATATATCCTCAATCTCATATGAGAATAATAATTGTTGCCACATGCTTATGCATTTAAGAGGAGTCCATTATTTGTTGTCCATGTTGTCCCGGTATGGATGTCTAAGTTGAGAATAATCAAAAGCGAGAAATCCAAAATGCGAGCTTTCTCCTTAGACCTTTGTACATGCGGCATGGAGGTACCCCATTGTGACACTTGGTTAAAACATGTGTATTGCGATGATCCGGTAGTCCAAGCTAATTAGGACAAGGTGCGGGCACTATTAGTATACTATGCATGAGGCTTGCAACTTGTAAGATATAATTTTCATAACTCATATGCTTTATTACTACCGTTGACAAAATTGTTTCATGTTTTCAAAATAAAAGCTCTAGCACAAATATAGCAATCGATGCTTTCCTCTTTGAAGGACCATTCTTTTTACTTTTATGTTGAGTCGGTTCACCTATCTCTCTCCACCTCAAGAAGCAAACACTTGTGTGAACTGTGCATTGATTCCTACATACTTGCATATTGCACTTGTTATATTACTCTATGTTGACAATTATCCATGAGATATACATGTTACAAGTTGAAAACAACCGCTGAAACTTAATCTTCCTTTGTGTTGCTTCAATACCTTTACTTTGATTTATTGCTTTATGAGTTAACTCTTATGCAAGACTTGTTGATGCTTGTCTTGAAGTACTATTCATGAAAAGTCTTTGCTTTATGATTCACTTGTTTACTCATGTCATTACCATTGTTTTGATCGCTGCATTCATTACATATGTTTACAAATAGTATGATCAAGGTTATGATGGCATGTCACTTCAGAAATTAGCTTTGTTATCGTTTTACCTGCTCGGGACGAGCAGAACTAAGCTTGGGGATGCTGATACGTCTCCGACGTATCGATAATTTCTTATGTTCCATGCCACATTATTGATGATATCTACATGTTTTATGCGCACTTTATGTCATATTCGTGCATTTTCTGGAACTAACCTATTAACAAGATGCCGAAGAGCCGATTCGTTGTTTTCTCGCTGTTTTTGGTTTCAGAAATCCTAGTAACGAAATATTCTCGGAATTGGACGAAATCAACGCCCAGGGTCCTATTTTTCCACGAAGCTTCCAGAAGACCAAAGGGGAGTCGAAGTTGGGCCACGAGGCGCCGCCACACTAGGGCGGCGCGGCCCAGGCCCTGGCCGCGCCGACCTATGGTGTGGGGCCCTCGTGTGGCCCCCCGCGTTGCCCTTCCGCCTACTTAAAGCCTCCGTCGCGAAACCCCCGAGCACCGAGAGCCACGATACGGAAAACCTTCCGGAGACACCGCCGCCGCCAATCCCATCTCGGGGATTCGGAGATCTCCTCCGGCACCCTGCCGGAGAGGGATTCATCTCCCGGAGGACTCTTCACCGCCATGGTCGCCTCCGGAGTGATGAGTGAGTAGTTCACCCCTGGACTATGGGTCCATAGCAGTAGCTAGATGGTTGTCTTCTCCTCATTGTGCTTCATTGTTGGATCTTGTGAGCTGCCTAACATGACCAAGATCATCTATCTGTAATACTATATGTTGTGTTTGTCGGGATCCGATGGATAGAGAATACTATGTTATGTTAATTATCAAGTTATTACCTATGTGTTGTTTATGATCTTGCATGCTCTCCGTTATTAGTAGAGGCTCGGCCAAGTTTTTGCTCTTAACTCCAAGAGGGAGTATTTATGCTCGATAGTGGGTTCATGCCTCCATTGATATCCGGGACGAGTGACGAGAAAGTTCTAAGGTTGTGGATGTGCTCGTTGCCACTAGGGATAAAACATTGATGCTATGTCTAAGGATGTAGTTGTTGATTACATTACGCACCATACTTAATGCAATTGTCTCGTTGTTTTGCAACTTAATACTGGAAGGGGTTCGGATGATAACCTCGAAGGTGGACTTTTTAGGCATAGATGCATGTCTGGATGGCGGTCTATGTACTTTGTCGTAATGCCCAATTAAATCTCACTATATTTATCATGACATGTATGTGCATTATTATGCCCTCTCTATTTGTCAATTGCCCGACTGTAATTTGTTCACCCAACATGCTTTTATCTTATGGGAGAGACACCTCTAGTGAACTGTGGACCCCGGTCCATTCTTTTATACTGAAATACAAATCTGCTGCAATACTTGTTTTACTCGTTTTCTTGCAAACAATCATCTTCCACACAATACGGTTAACCCTTTGTTACAGCAAGCCGGTGAGATTGACAACCTCACTGTTTCGTTGGGGCAAAGTACTTTGGTTGTGTTGTGCACGTTCCACGTTGGCGCCGGAATCTCTGGTGTTGCGCCGCACTACATCCCGCCGCCATCAACCTTCAACGTGCTTCTTGGCTCCTCCTGGTTCGATAAACCTTGGTTTCTTTCTGAGGGAAAACTTGCTGCTGTGCGCATCATACCTTCCTCTTGGGGTTTCCAACGAACGTGTGAGTTACACGCCATCAATCACAGCGAAATTTATAGCGCTTGACTTGATGATATATTTCAATTCCATCAAGTCAAGTGAAACTTCAGTCCTTGTGACAAGTTTTATTTGAAAGCGCGAAAATTCCTCGGATTTTCTATGCATGAATGCAATGCACACATCTCTATTCTCTCTTTTTGTAGCATCTAAACCTAGGATATTACACTAGGTTCCTTCGTAAGTATATTTGAGGTATGAAGGTATCAATGAAGATTAAGATACACCGAAAAGTGCTTTGAACAAAGGTAATTTGGCATAGAGGAGTTGACATGGCAATAATAAATGTTGTTTTTTTATAACAAGGAAATGATTGAAAACTTGCTTATAACATGCCCTTTTGCAAAAACAAAGGAGTATAGTTCACATGATGTTTAATCTATCCCTACCAACCAATATCAATATTTTTATTTGAGTTGGTTGGATGAGATAGATAAGAAAGGAAAAGCTCAAATCCGAGTGAGAGTATGCGTTTCACTTTGGGCTATTTGGAATATACGCAATGCCTTTATTTTCAACAAATCATGAGATTTTTAGGTTATCCCTTTACTCACACATTTAATCTGTATGTGGTCCTTCCTCTAGCTGACACAGTGCAAGCAAACCATGACACTGGATGCTAGCCTATGAAAACCATTGCACGAGATTAATACAACTAGTGTGACTGGCGGCTTGATAACATGATATCATGTTTATGCATCGGTGATGCATATGTTATTAGTCTTATTTATTTGATTGACACATGTGATCAGGGCCGGCTCTAAAATTTCGAAGGCCCCAGGGCAAATTCTATGGATGGGCCCAACAGAGAATAAAAAATCTATTGCACACATGTATGGATAATTTTGTGTGTGAATTAATTAACACCGGTAATTCTTCAGTAGTATAAAAAATCTGATACGCCTTTTTTCCAAACCATGTTTTGTAGATGCAACGAATAAAAAGAGAAATATCGTATGAACAAACCTCCTCAAGTAATCATGAGAAACAAGACTACCTTGCATTAGTCTATCTCCTCCACAAATGAGCTGAAAGAACGGACAAACTGAACGCAAGGCCATTGTTGTAGAAATAAAGAACAAGCAACCACAGATTGGTAATTTTGATTGAGCACAAAAACTAGAGTCTGCTAGAGAATCGAGATTTTGATTGACCACAAAAACTAGAGTCTGCCAGTAGCTTCTGGTTGAGTTTTCGAATCAAGATTTACCTATTGATATTGATCTCTCCCCAATCATGTGTCTCCGTCTTAGTGTGACCGTGTGTGTTTAGGAAAATAGGGACTAGGGATTTCAGGGGTGGGGTGGGGCGAGGGAGGCGAGGCGGCAGAGGAGGAACTCCATGAGTGATTCGATCGAGGGAAAGGAAACGTCAATCGCGAGTTGTGTTTCGTTTCCTGGACGCCTGACCTTGCTGTGCGATACATCAAAACTAGATCATCAATGCGCGCATTGCCGCGCCCGTCCATTTGAACGGAAGATGATTGAAAGTTTGAACAATCTGAATTGCATTGTCGAAAATGGAAGCATGCATACAGAATTATTGGAAATTCTAACTATTTGATTTTTTATAACAAAAATAAACTACCAAACTCTATAAATTTATTGGTCTATGTACCATGCTATTTTGAAAATTTACATTATCCTCTTAATAGGGAACATCATTTGTGCCAACGACTGTCATTTTTTTCTTATTCGAGAACAAAGCATGTCCCATTATTGACTTCCTTTATCATTGCGGTGAAAACAAGTTAATGTGGAATCTACAAAAGTTACAGTATGCATTGGAATGACTCGAAGAAAATTTGATGATGCTAAAAATGACTCCACAACAACTTGCCTTCTAGGCAAAATATATGAGGGTAGATGGTGCCTCATTTGAAGTAACCTGGATAGGGGAACCATACCCTATTTATAATTAAAAGGGAAACAAGAAATTATAACCAGCACAGGATAACTGCACAGTACCTTACATGTTGCAATAGATGCATCGTGGACTCATGGTTCCACTCCCGATCTATGGTACATAGTTGCCCATTTTCATCACGTGTAGTCTCTGATAGGCGAAAATAAAGCCCATCAATATTATAGGCACCTATAATAAAAGCACCAATGAAACGGTGTGTCCTTCTATGACCATAATTATTAAGAAAAGATCATGACAATCATAACTCTGGAGCACCAGATGCATTTCCAATAGGCACCACCCACTTGTCCGATGAATCATACCTAGTGATTGATTATTGATCAAATTATTTGGCATATGTAACATCTTTATCGGATCAGAATATCCTCTAATTCCATAAAAGAAAGCAGCATCCATATTAGCTTTGTATGCACAGCGGTGAAATCAAGCAAATCTGCAAACAATACTTAAAGCAGACAACCAATAATTTTTGGAGTACCTCAATTGACGTGATAGGTTGATGCCCGAAACACAAACTGTGATTGTAGGAGTGAAGTTATTTAAGACATCATGTAAGATTATAAATTATTATTCCATATAAGATGACAATTCAATTTAAACAATTGAAGTTAGAGAAAAGAAAACCAAGGAAACTGAAGAGGTGAATCGTGACCCCCTCACTGGTTTTGACATTCCTATCTACACAGGGACAGAGGCCACCAGGAAAAAGAGCTTATTCAAAAATCCAGTAAGGATGATAGCTCATGTCATATTAATTCCAAAAGATCTGTTATTCTATAATGAATAGGGGACCTCTGGACAGAACTGAGGCCAAAAGATCTGTTATGCTCTCAAATGCACGTAACCAGCTTATAGATAAACATCATACAAATTTTGTAGTTCGGACCAAGTCTACCACTTTGAACTTGATGTAAATAAGCCCTACTATTTGTCCCTTTGCAAGTTAGCTCCAATGTAAGACATCCATTTTATAATCAAAATAACTGTAGCCCATGTCATATTAATTATTTCTACCAGAATCACCAAGAGTACAGCAGATACATACCTTTGATGATTAGGTAGCACCACCCCTATCAGGATCGCAAGGACTGTCAACACTACATAATATTTTTGCAATGTTTATTGGACAACGCACAAGGTCAATACCTAATTGGTACAACTTGATGGCAGCATTGAAGAGATAAGAATAGCATTCAGCCTGAAAAGCAAGGCCATGACAGTTATTAAACAGTTGCTTATTTGCCTTGACATAAATTCTAGGAACCATAAGAATGATCCCACGAGAGAGCGCCTATAACCACAATATGTAAAGAGCTAACACAAAAAAGAAAGCTTAATATGAATATTGAAGAAATATTTGCTCTTTCTTTTACCTGTGGTTCTAATCACTTAGTTATCTGTTGTACTGTCATGATATTGACACAGAACTATAGGGAGGCAAGATTTCCCGGTTGGTCATGTGAACCCCATCATTACCTACATGTTCAACGAAGATGATGTATGGGAGGGTTGGTATGGTCCTATATGTTCGCGGATCCTTCACTCATAGGTGTTGTTACTGATAAGATATATACACCTGTAGTGTTGTACCTATTGCAGATCGCCCAGTTAAATTTCTCTGTGCTGGGAACCTGGCAGAACCGCTGAACGTAACATTTTCAATAATTATCTCGACGAGCACAGATGCTGAATGTTTTGGCACAGACTACAACGCTGAGACACACTGGCCATGTCTGGTTTCCCTAAACAAATTAAAAGCTACGTGTAGCCCATCCTGTGCTCAGAAGTCAGATCATAATCTCGGTTCATACAAACATGTTACAACTGCAGCTTGCAACATACATTTGTAGGTTAGAGATTTCCCCATTGTTTGGCCAGCTATATGCACCATTGGTGGCGAAGTGGCTAATGGAATAGTTATGTAACATGGTGAGGAACGTAACATACATATATGCTCTGTGGAAAATGGAAGCAACAACAACCTTAGAAACAAAAGGTAAACTGTTCTTTGCATATAAAGTCGTACCTTTTAAGTGTTATCTGCAATCAAACTGTTGTTGTGCTGAGAAAATGATCAGTAGCTACAGCATCATGCCATTCTTGCATCTGCAAGAGTTGAGCGGAAGGATCTAGTCTAAGATAATTGATTCAAATGACGTTCATAGACAGTAATAACAGCTCAGAAGTTTCTAAAGCAGGTCACGCGTATATATCATGCATCACTGAGGGATATATAAAAATCATGAAAACAAATTCAGTGCATTCAGTGTCCTGATTCATTGCATTGTCTGAGCCTACTAAGTAGCTACATTATTTCGCAAGCAGGTCAGATGCTAAGCAACTACATTCACCTACAGTGAGGTAAGGAATATAATTATAAGCAAATCAATGCACTACAGTGTAACTTCATGTTGGTACCAATAGATAGAATTATAATCATAAGTGCTTAATAAATCTGTAGTCGTCATATGCCTTATATGAATTGACCTAAACCTATTGTTGACTAAATTAGAAAAAATAGCAAATTGTAATATAGTATAATTTAAGTAATTAAGAGAGGTAGCATGTGGACATAATCTAAGACTTAGTATTGGATGAACTGATGATCTAAAACGAAAAAACCAAGGTTCAGTGAGAGGTCATGAGAAGAATGTTAATCATCAATAATTATCAGCATCTGAAAACTGATGAAGAAATTTAACTAACAGATAAATAGAAAATACCTGTGAATTGGCTTTGAGCTGGGAGTCACCCGACATACAAATTCCATGGTATGCTGCAATTTGTACTAACTTCTCATAATTGCATTCAGTGATGGTGCATCCATACAAAATATTGCTCATAGCAAATCTCGTTTTAATTAGTACTCTTTGGCATTTTCTCAAACTACCCATAGAACTGATTGTGCCCTTGACTATAAGGTGAAGACTAAATGATGAGATCAATGAGAGGAATAGCCGCCCTTCTGTCCCTGATGGCAAGAACTGCAGGCAGCGATTAGGTTAAGGCTTGGAATGGGACGGCGGTGAGAGCAAGGGGAAGAGGAGACGAGAGGTTCCCGTTAGCAAGGATAGGAAATACCTCCACGAACCTGTGCAGGTGGAAAGGCAGTAGAAGCAGGGCAACGTCCGTGGCTAGGTGAAGACGAGATGCATTTCTACAACGGGTCCTCCTTAGTATCCCCGCAGATTTTGTCTCACCTCTCCCTTAATTCCCCACCGCGACGTTTCCTCTCTCTCAGAGAACCCTAGCACCGCCCACCGCCCCCATCCTTCCAGGTGGAACGACACCTCAGTCTTGCCCAGACGTCTCCGTCGCCGTCCGCCCTCTCCTTATTCTCCCTTGATGGCGCACCACAGATGGGAAGGGGACTCTGGCTCAAGCGGACGAGGAGCTCCGGCGTCGCGATGTGTCGCTTCAGCACCCGCCCGGCGCCCACGAAGGTATGTGCAGGAATCTTGAAGTCAACGGGAGCAGCGAGGCCTACAATGTTGGTAACTTGAGAGGGAGGCCCATTTTCACTATTTTTGGCCCGATTAACAAACAAACGCCCAGCTCGATACGCGGAGTAGCAGACCCGTAACGGTGGCCGTCCCATTTAACGAGAATCGTCCACGGGAAAAGTTCCAGCGACGTTTCGGCGACTTAGGATAATCTGGAGCCTTAAACAGTTCGATCGGACGGCTCAGGGTTTCAAATGGCTGTGGAGGTTTCTAGGTAGTTCCATTATACTGTTAACTAATATGGACCTTTTTTCCCTTGTACTATGCGGAATCCCTCCCTGCCAGTCGACCGTGCGCGCGGTCGACACTTCCGCGCGAAGCGCTCCATCGACGCGTTTACAAACGGGACCACGGGTGCATGCATGTGGCAGAGCTGGCCCTGACTCCGCATGCGTGCTGTCGCTATCACGGTAGTGCTGTTTCGGCAGCCGTTGCTGCTTTTTTGTTCTTTCAATGCATGCATGTTTGCTGATGTACGAACACGCAAGGTGCTCGCATTGCTAGCTAGTTGGTTCACTGCAGCTAGAAATGGATGGCGCGGTATTAATTTTCTGCCGCCTTGCTAATTTGCTCTCAGCTTATTTTGAATGCATACTTCACATGCAGCAGCCGACCGACGGATCATGGACTGAATCCTTCTGCACGCTCACGTACGGACCCACGTGCGGAATTGATTAATTAACTCGATCTCCTATTATTGTTGCAACAAAAATTAACTCCGCTACAATTCCCTTTAATTAATTTCTCTTTTTCTGTTGTTTTTTTATCAAAAGTCTTATTATTTGGGCTTACTTTTTTCTATTCTCTTTTTACAATTCCCTTTTTTCTCAATTCCCTTTATTCAATCCCCTTTCATTTTTTCAAATTTTCTTTTTGTGTTTCTACTTTGTGTAAAAATTCATGTTATTTGGACTAATTTTTAAATTCCCCTTTTCGGGCTAGTGGTTTTTTAGAGGGGAAAATAACGGGTGGGAAAACCACTTGCAACTCAAAAGAACTACCACTTGCAACTTAAATAATATCACTTTTAACTTAGTTAGCTTTTCGAGTAGGTAACTTTTCACATTTTACCATTGATAAATAACGAGAAGATGGGTTGATAAGTTTTGAGCTAATAAAATCACAAATATTCTAAATGAAATTAGCTTTTCGGGTTGATATTTTTTCACATTTACCGTTGATAAATAACGAGAAGAGGGGTTGATTAATTGTAAGCTAAAAAATTCGCTAACATATTATTCTAAATGAATTAACTTGTTGGGTCGATAACTTTTCACATTTACCGTTGATAAATAATGGGCATACGGGTTCATATATTGTGAGCTAAAAATGTTCTGAAATTGTTCTAAATGAAATTAGCTTATCGGGTCGATAACTTCTCACATTTACCGTTGATAAATAGAGGGTAGAGGCGTTGATAAATTGTGAGCTAAAATATTCCTAAAATATTCCAAATGAAATTAGTTTTTCGGCTTGATAAGTTTTCACATTTACCGTTGTTAAATAACGAGAAGATGGGTTGATAAATTTGAGAGCTAAAAATGTTTCAAAAATATTCTAAATAAAATTATCTTTTCGGGTCCATAACTTTTCACATTTTACCATTGGTAAATAATTCGCAGATGGTTTGATAAATTGTGAGCTAAAAATATCCGCAAAATATTCTAAATAAAATTAGCTTTTTTGGTTCGATAATTTTTTACATTTACCATTGATAAATAACGGATGGATTGGTTGATAAATTTTGAGCTAAAATGTTTCTCAAATATTCTAAATTAAATTAACTTTTGAGGTTGATAACTCTTCACATTTACCATTGCTAAATAACGAACATGGGGATTGATAAATTATGAGCTAAAAATCTTCTTAGAAGTATTCTAAATAAAATTAGTTTTTTGGGTCGATAACTTTTCAAAATTACCGTTGATAAATAATAGGCAGATCGATTAATAAATTGTGAGCTAAAAGTGTTCCCATAATATTTTAAATTAAATTATTTTTTTGGATCAATAACTTTTCATATTTACCGTTGATAAATAAGAGGCAGAGGGCTTGATGATTTATGAGTTAAAATCTAAAATCAGAATTATCATTTAAGAAATAAAAATTTAAAAATTTAAATTGGAAAAGATTCTCACAACAAAGCAAACTCGGACGGGCATTAGAAGTTTATTAGGTGGAAGAATATTCTGCTTGTCCATGTTTAGTTGTTTAACGTGATATAGAAAAGAAACTTGCTGGTACACACCTGTTTCTAGCGCGACATATTAGGTTATTTTTCTAGTTTTTAAAATTTTAGTTTGTCTGTTATTTTTACCTCTACCGATGTTGATATTAGCGTACAAAACTAGCTACGCCTCCATTTTTGACATGAAGCACTAACAGCTCAGTTGGTTTCGGCTCGGCTGCGCGCGCAGGCCTTGATGTCGCGGGATCGAAACCCTCTGAGGCCGATTAAATTTTCACGTGTTTATACGGAAAGGGAAAGGGAATTGATATGGTTTCCTTTTTCGGAAACATCAAAAACGACCGCTCGGGTTGGAGTCAGCGGTCGACCGCTGTTTAGGGGTGCCCTGTACTATGTCATATACAGTACATAGCAGGTTTGAGCCCCCTGTATTGGATGGGCCTCCTGGATGGGCCTCGGCGTCAGCCGTTGCACTACCTTGCCCCTAGCGTTTCCCTATGATGTTTCTTTTCTGTGGTCGTTTCTCTTATTTATTTGTCCATTAAAATAATTTTCATAAAATTTAAAATTTGAAAAATGTTCAAGTTTGACAAAATTTGAACGAATTTCGAACTTTGAACAAATTTTCATTCTTGAACGAATTTTCAAATTTGAACGAATTTTAAAATTTGAATAAATTTCAAATTTTGAACGAATTTTAAATTTGAATGAATTTCGATATTGGAACAAAATTTTAATCTTGAACGAATTTCCAAATTTTGGATGAATTTCGAAATTTGAACAAATTTAAATTTTGAACGTTTTTTGAATTTTGAACAGTTTTTACATTTTGGACGATTTTCAAATTTTGAACGAATTTAAAATGGTACATTTTTAAAATCTGTAGACAGAAAAAAAAACTTGTAAAATGTTAGTTTTTAAAAATAAAACTATAAACAGAAAAAGGAAAAAAAATAAGAAAACGAAAAATAAAAGGAGGTTACCTAATGGGCCGCGGCCCGATTCATGCCCGCCGGGTCGGAGGGGTGTGCGGCGCCCGTACCTACCGACCCGGTCGGAGTATAGCAGCTCCCCTAGAGCCGGCCTTGCATGTGATCCATGACGTGTAATTTTTGGTGGGCGCATTAAAATGCCCACATGTATCAATCGGTGCAGCGGCTTACCCCATTTTAGAAAAAGGTTCCACTATGTGTTATCACCAGAATTTGACCGAGTCAGAGGTGGGCCGCGATCAAGATGGACTTGAAGAATATACATGGAAGAAATACGTGAATCGGCCTTTTATACCAAGTTGGGCTTAATTGCCCGTGTATCTGTAACATATTAGATCGCATCTTAGTTTAGAAGTTAGAATCTTACTCGTGCACGGTTTGGTGCACGCCCACATTAGAAAGTCCCCTGGACTATAAATATGTATCTAGGGTTTATGGAATAAACAACAACCAACGTTCAACCACAAACAAATCTCGGCGCATCGCCAACTCCTTCGTCTCGAGGGTTTCTACCGGTAAGCACCATGCTGCCTAGATCGCATCTTGCGATCTAGGCAAGCACAAGCTGCCCACGTTGTTCATGCGTTGCTCGTATCGAAGCCTTTTTGATGGCGAGCAACGTAGTTATCATAGATGTGTTAGGGTTAGCATTGTTCTTCGTATCATATGCTGTCGTTAGTGCAACCCTTGCATGTCTAGCCGCCCTTACACCTATCTTAGGTGTAGGGGCGGCACCCCGCTTGATCATAGTTTAGTAGATCTGATCCGTTACGATTGCTCCTTGTTTCTACAAAGATTAGTTTAATATCTGCAATAGTTAGGCCTTACAAAGGGTTGGAGGATCCAGCGGCGTGTAGGGTGGCGTTTGCTAGTCCTAGAACGGATGTTCCGGGATCAACCTCGTGTTGGTTTTTAGGCCCTGTCTAGGATCGGCTTACGGTCACCGTGCGTGAGCGCGAGGCCCAATCGTGAGTAGGATGATCCGATTATGCGGTGAAAACCCTAAATCGTCGTAGATCTCATTAGCTTTATCTTGATCAAGCAGGACCACCATATATTCGGACACCTTGTCCGGATCATGGGTGGATCGGCTCTTTGAGCCGATTCACAGGATAACCTGAGAGCCGATCGAGGCTCGTATTTAATGTTTACGTGTATGCCATGCAGGAAACTAAGCGAGGCATCATCCACACCTTCCTGACCAGGTATAGGTCAGGTGGCACGCCCTTGTGATAAGCATCGGACGTGCGACCAGGAGGCTTTGCGGGCCGTCGCTCTGAGGGACTGGGGCCAGCCGCAGCCCTAGTTGTTCCCGGCTCTACCGTGTTGACCGTCTCTCGCCCGCCGGGGGTTTCGACGTCAACACATTCGGCACGCCCGGTGGGACGACCTTCGACATCCGCAACATCGCCATCCACATCCGAGATGGCGGAAGACACTCCGGTCAAGTACGAGGATCTGCCTGATGAGCTCAAGAAGAAACATGACGAAATCAAGGCGGTCCTCGAAGCCGAACTCATCGGCTCCTTTGAGAACACCCGTCCGCACGGTGTCAAGCTCGATAGAAGCTCACGTCCGTTGTTTGGCGTCAGCATGGTGGATCTCAGCCACTCCATATGCCAGCCAGAGTTCTCCTTTGGTGTTAACATGGCAGGGCTTGCAAGCCGCCATGGCAAAGATGAAGCAGAAAGCAGCCACTCCCGTGGCAAGGATAAAGAGGAGGCCGATCCACGCGACCGGCCCCAAGATGATGACAGACGGTACCTGACAGAGGAGGAAGTGAGAAGCGTGCGGTATCAACATCCACTCTCCGAGCATCTCCTCAACAAATATGAGCAGCAGTACGACCGACGTCGGCGCTACGACGTAAACGATGAGAGGAATTGTCGGTCCGATGCAGAGGTCAGGAGGTACCGTCAACATGATAGAAGCAACGACGGGTACAATCGTCGCGCTGAAGGAAGGTCAAGGGGGCAGGATTACATGGATAGGCACTGGGACTGTCCGTTCTTCAAACATTGCCGGGACTTAGGAATGAGCCGATTGCCAACAATCGAGAACCGCCCGAATGCAAACAAAGGAAGAAGGATGCCGCTAACGTGTCCGTGTTCAAGCGTCTAGGGCCTCTCCCGCCTCGGAACAAGCATGCTGAGTCCGCTCGGGTGGAAGATCTCGAGGAACTAGAGGACGATGATGAAGAAGACAAATATCATCGGCCCAGGTGGTGCCCTGAGGGGCTCAGCCGTTCCCAGAAGCGAAGGGTTCAGCGTCTTCGTGGGTTGGAAGAAGCTGAAAGATTGTACCTGCACACGCTGAGGAAGGCACGGCCTGATTTGGCCACCAAAATTCAGCAAACCCTGGACGAAGAAGGTCGGCCACAAAGAAAAGAGTGGCGCCCCAGGCAGAGGAAAGCCGATGATGATACATCGGCTGGCACAAACATGGTCTTCATTCTTCCAACGGAGTTTAGCGCTCCAAGATTATATGAAGCACCTGTGGCGCAATTAGACTGCGGCCCACGGCCGGTCATCTTTGAAAAGCCAAAAGAAAGAAGTTACAGGCATCTGAAGGCCCTGTACTTGCGAGGCTACATCAATGGGCAGCCTGTCAACAAGATGTTGGTGGACACCGGAGCGGCGATTAACATTATGCCATACTCCATGCTACGTCGGTTGGGACGCTCCAGCTCGGATCTGATCAAGACCAACGTAACACTGAGCGATTTCAACGGCCAAGCATCTGACGCACAAGGTGTTCTGAACGTGGATCTGACCGTAGGAAGGAAAACTGTCCCTACGACGTTCTTTATCGTCGACAGCAAGAGTACCTACGCTGTCCTACTAGGGAGAGATTGGATCCACGCCAATTGTTGCATTCCATCCACGATGCACCAATGCCTGATACAGTGGGATGGAGATGAAGTAGAAGTCGTCCACGCGGATGATTCGGTCGAGGTTTCAACAGCTGGCATGGACGTTTGGGAGACATCGGGCCAAGAGCCACTCTCGTGCATCAATCCGGACGATCGCGAGCGCATCGACGTGACAAAGAACGGGGTTAGGCTGGTTTTATCCACAGGCCTGACTGTGTAACAAAGCAAACGTCGATGAACAAACGTGGCGAGGCTGATCCTTGTGATCGGCCCCAAAAATTTATGAAGGGACATCACAAAACCTTCACCGAGCAAGCAATGGGAGGCCGATTCCAGTAATCGGCCAAAAGTACACCTCACCATCCATTCTGCCTGGGTTCAACATGTTATCCAACAGAGCCGATACCATCAATTCTCTTGACAGAATCGGCTCGGGGGGGCACCCAGGTGGATAAAACACGAGGATATGCAGTGGAAGCGTCTCATCCTTTGATGATGGGTATTGGAGCATGGGGGCCGATACATAAATCGGCCGAAAATTCAAAAAAATTTAAGCACAGCCGATGTGCAGGCATCGACTTAATGATCAATGGAGCAGGAAGTGGATCTTCTCTTCAGGGACCCCTAATTCCCATTGGCAAGTCTTCAAGATCAGCACGTGCAAGCCAGGGTAGGGATGAACCTAACAGAGGTGGTGACTTGGTAACTATCACTTCCGGGGGGTTACGTCCAGAGTTTGGAGGGCGTCAGAAATGCAAGGGCATCCTCGCCAGAAGTTGCTTCAGTCTGCCAAGAATGATGAGCCGATCTATTTTGTTGAATCGGCTGATGCTGCATTACGAGTTGGAAACCGAGGATGACCGACGTGGTCGGCTCACTGCTATTCTCGCCCCGGCTGAGGCTCGGGGGGCAGCTTGCCCCGAAGGATCCTCTGCTACAGGAAGCCGATTCTGTTGGAATCGGGCCGGCTCGCGCCACAACTTGTCCGAAGAATGGTACCGATATTGCAAAATTATCATTTTTTAGCATGCCGGCCGATTCAGCGACAAACCCGGGGCTCGTTGGAGATACCTGCTCAACACCGGATTACCGACCGCTCGGATCGACTGTATCGCCTGACGACGGAAAAAAGGTGATCAACCGGTTGGCCCCGCACGATAGCGCTCTCAGACGTTGTTGAGCCCAGGCCTATTTTCTTGAGTTACGGTTCCTCCTCACTGTTTCCACCCCGGCTGAGGCTCGGGGGGCAGATGGCCTCGTGGATACGCTATTTTTAGAAGCCGATTGAAGAGTCATCGGCTGGCAAGGCAACGCGATTACTCTCAAAGGCGAGGGGTTCTTGCAAAAGAGAGATCCATCATCACCGATGGAGAATTGGTTCTGGGCTATCTGGTTGCTGCAAGGAAACAGATGCAGAGGATATCTGTACTACAGGGGTCTCGGTTTCAACAGCGAGTTGTTTCAGCAGCTGTCTTAGGACTCTGTGGAAGGCGTGGTCTGCCTCATTGTCCACCAGGGCTTCGATTCATCAGTCGAAGAGGTGAAAGATGGATCATGAGGGACCGATGCATTGTCATCGGCTCATTAAGCATTGGCTAATTGGCGATCGACGGGATCAGTATGAAGGAAAATCGGCTAAATTGGCATAAGGGAAATCGGCAAAATCGAATTGGGGGATTTCTTCATAAGCGAGATTTCTTACATGGAAGAGCTGATTACTCTCAAAAGGGAGTACTAAGGGGATACATTGCCCCGTCTATCGCTACCGATCCTAGCTAGGAGTCCTATCTACGGGCTGTTGCGGCCCTCGTCATCGCCTTCATCGCCGGCTGTCGGCGCCGCTCCCGGCCGGCTCGTCGTCGCTCGCTCCGGCGGCCGCCGGCAAGGACCTTCGTTGTCCTCATCCTCCTCGTCGTCGTCATCGCCGTCGCTGTCGAAGTCACTCAGATTCCCCGGCCAGGGGCAATGGCGCTTGGCCGGCGGCTCGTCGGGGAGGCTGTTGTCGTCGTCCTCCTCCTCTTCCTCCTCCTTCACCTCCTCGGAGGTGGTGAAGTCTGCCCAGGAGAAACGATCGTCATCGCTCTCCTCCTCCGATTCCCCGTCAGCAAGGAAGCGGAGGTCGCTCTCCCCGTCGGTCGAGGATTTGTCATCCTCGGACCAGACGGAGGAGTCGTGGTCCTCCTTGTCCCACACCGTTGGGGCGAGGATATCGTACGCCGCCTGCGTACCCCACTCGGGCGTCGACTCTCGGATGGGAGAGGACACGTAGGAAAGATCCGATGAAGAAGAAGAGGAAGAGGAAGAAGACATGGTTGCAAGAGGAGGGTTTTTTGGAGTGCTAATGCGGAGGGGGTGAAGAGGATAACTGTTCGATGCGGTTAAATAAAGGGAGATGGGGATTTAATTCTCGAGCAGAGACATGGTGCCAAAACTGTCAAGTCGTGCAGAGAAGTTGGGAAGGCAAGTCGTCATGATGAAGCATACTGCGACGGTTCTGCTCTGCCACGACATGACCCCTCGGAGGAAAAACAGAGTGGTTTTGAAATTATCATTACCAAAACCAGGGGGGCATGTGTTATCACCAGAATTTGACCGAGTCAGAGGTGGGCCGCGATCAAGATGGACTTGAAGAATATACATGGAAGAAATACGTGAATCGGCCTTTTATACCAAGTTGGGCTTAATTGCCCGTGTATCTGTAACATATTAGATCGCATCTTAGTTTAGAAGTTAGAATCTTACTCGTGCACGGTTTGGTGCACGCCCCACATTAGAAAGTCCCCTGGACTATAAATATGTATCTAGGTTTTATGGAATAAACAACAACCAACGTTCAACCAACCAAATCAAATCTCGGCGCATCGCCAACTCCTTCGTCTCGAGGGTTTCTACCGGTAAGCACCATGCTGCCTAGATCGCATCTTGCGATCTAGGCAAGCACAAGCTGCTCACGTTGTTCATGCGTTGCTCGTACTCGAAGCCTTTTTGATGGCGAGCAACGTAGTTATCATAGATGTGTTAGGGTTAGCATTGTTCTTCGTATCATATGCTTGTCGTTAGTGCAACCCTTGCATATCTAGCCGCCCTTACACCTATCTTAGGTGTAGGGGCGGCACCCCGCTTGATCATTAGTTTAGTAGATCTGATCCGTTACGATTGCTCCTTGTTCCATCAAGGATTAGTTTAATATCCGCAATAGTTAGGCCTTACAAAGGGTTGGAGGATCCAGCGGCGCGTAGGGTGGCGTTTGCTAGCCCTAGAACAGGATGTTCCGGGATCAACCTCGTGTTGGTTTTTAGGCCTTGTTTAGGATCGGCTTACGGTCACCGTGCGTGAGCGCGAGGCCCAATCGTGAGTAGGATGATCCGATTATGCGGTGAAAACCCTAAATCGTCGTAGATCTCATTAGCTATTATCTTGATCAAGCAGGACCACCATATATTCGGACACCTTGTCCGGATCATGGGTGGATCGGCTCTTTGAGCCGATTCACGAGATAACCTCGAGAGCCGATCGAGGCTCGTATTTAATGTTTACGTGTATGCCATGCAGGAAACTAAGCGAGGCATCATCCACACCTTCCCGACCAGGTATAGGTCAGGTGGCACGCCCTTGTGATAAACATCGGACGTGCGACCAGGAGGCTTTACGGGCCGTCGCTCTGAGGGACTGGGGCCAGCCGCAGCCCTAGTTGTTCTCGGCTCTACCGTGTTGACCGTCTCTGCCCGCCAGGGGGTTTCTGACCGTCAACACTATGTCGGTAAAAGGGACCTTATTAACAACTACTCTTGACCTAAATTAAAATTTCAAAATATATTATAAGAGTTAAGACAAGATCCTCAAGATTCATTTCTTAAACCTTCTTTTGTATCGATGAACTTTGGCTTAAACTTCATTTTGTATTCGACTATGACACGCTTGATGAATACATTAGTCCGTTAATAAATTTATTATTAACAATCAATACTCAAGGAACTAAACACTTGCAATCTAAAGATACCTTCTCTTGCACACATAGAAGCCGACACAAGGCCGGCTTGCTTCTTGACCAATCGATTTCTCACTCTTACGGACCTTGCTCCTATATATGTGAGCATAAGGACCATCATTTATGCAAGCCCATTACATATCAACACACATGCCTTGTTTAAAAAAAAACATACACATATATAGTTGATTCTTTAGTGTAAACCATTGCGACCTCCTGTTGCACCCCATGTCCACTTTAAGGATAGCCAGCGCCACCCGATCCTCCACCATAACCTCCACCACCACCGTACCCGCTGCCGTATCCGCCACCTCCACCATATCCGGCACCACCACCGTAACCTCCACCATAATTTCCGCCATATCCACCATTGCCTGAATGACCATGCCCTCCACCATATCTAGGTCCATAGCCTCCGCCACCATAGCTACGCCCATAACCTCCACCGTGCCCATAGTTTCCATATCCTCCACCATACCCACCATCATAGTTTCCGTATCCTCCACCGTGATGGTATCCACCACCATTTCCATATCCTCGACCATAGTTTCCATATCCACCACCATGTTGGTATCCACCACCATACACATACCCTCCGCCATTTCCGTATCCCCCACCATTGCCATACCCTCCACCGTTTTCGTATCCTCCACCATGTTGGTAGCCACCTCCCCACTTCTCGTCCTTGAGGCCCGGCCCTCCTGCAGGTTTTAAATTTTTATCCTCGGACTCTGCATGTATATATATACAATCCTCTAGTGAATAATGTGTGGTATTGTATATCCATGTATATATACGATAAACGAGTATCATAACTTGTGTCGACTAATTTATCCTGTTCAGTTCGCTAAACTTTTTTTTTCTAACAGCTCTTCCTAATATAATGGAGAGAGAGATAGAGAACCTTTGGCTTCAGTAAAGCTCTCGAGCATCTGCCATATCCTCCGAGATAAGCATGAGCGAGACTAGTACGACACCGAGCAGAAGGGGGACTTGATAGCCATTTTTGATGATCAGTTTGATCGTGTAATAGCAAGCTAGCTTGGAATGAGATGATATCGCTGCTAGAGCTGCCAGTATTTATAGAAGAGGCAAGGCATGCATGCACGCTAGCTATGCCTATCATTTGAGTTAATGGATGCGAGCAAAAATTTCAACCTTCAATAACTGCAAGTACTGATAACAGTTGGCTGTTAGCCGAGATATCGCACTCTGTTAGTATCTCATTATCTTGATTTGGATCCCGTTAGAGCGGGGCATTGACCTTCGTCCATCGATTAGTTATCGGATTCGTCGATCGATCTATATCACACTGACTGATTCAATTTGCGACATACTCTCTCTGTCCCAAAATGTAAGGCGTAAGGCGTATAAGGATTTGCCAAAAATGTAAGGCGTATAAGGACTATTTCATTAGATGTAAAAAATCACTGATATGTAAAACGAAGCGGAAGAGAGAGCAACCCCCGCGTCGCCACCTCCCCAGCGACACGGGGGAACCGTAAGCGCCGCCAGCCCTAGGGGCCTCTCCCCTCCCTCCCCTGCATCGCCGCCGCCGAAGGGGGCGCTGGCGAAGCCGCGCGCGCCCAGTGAAGGTGGCGGCGGGGCGTTGTTTCCCCCCTCGCGGGACTCCCTCTTGGAGGCTGGGCTCTGCTGGTGGCGAGCATGGCGGCGCGGCTGGAGGTTGGCTGGTTGCGGAGGAGGCTGCAGGGCGTGCAGCAAGGGATCGACGGGGGTGACTGCTGGAGTTCGGCGGGGATCTGGGGCCTGGCGGCGCTGGAGCAAGGGCCCGATCTGGGCCCCATCTCGGCCTGGCGGGCCGAGGGCGTCGCGCTGGTGAGCTTCTCTGCGGCAAGCAGGACTCGTGGTGCTGCAGGAGATGTCCCTGTCAGGGCGGCGCGGCGGGCTGTGTTGCTGGGGGCGGGGCGCGACAGCAAGGTGCCGTGTCCGGGTCGCGGTGGACGGCCTCGCGATGGCGAGGTGCTGCGTTTCACGCCGGCTTGCTGTGGGCCTCTCCGGGGCGCGGTGGTGCTCTGGCCGCGCGCGGTTGACGGCCGGCGTTGATGCCCAGCGCCGGGGTGGGTGTGGCGGACGTGGTGGTTAGGTGCTGGTGGAGATCCGGGGGCGGCGGCCCAGGGCAGCGGCGAGGTGTTGGTGGGCATGGTGGAAGAAGGTGGTCCGGTCTTGGGCACGAGGCAGGATGGCGCGACAAGTTCCGGGCTAACGCCTTGTCTCGGTTGCTGGCCGGCCGGCAGCTGGCCGAGGCCGGCGATGGCGGCGGCTTCGGGCGCCGCTCCCTTCTTGAAGGCTTCGCCGAGGTGACGTTGTGGCTTCTTGTCTGGGTTTGCTCCGGGGAAATCTCTAGATCCACCGTGATCAGTTGATGGCGGCACTCTTGTGTCGTCTTCCCTCTTGAGGGCATCGATTTGGAGCTGCTTAGGTCGGAGGGACCCGTGGAAGTTGGATGGTGTTGGCGTCATGGGTTGCGTGGCGACGATGACAATGGTGAGCGGATCGGAGTTGCGGCATATTCTTTGTCACCCCTGCCGTGATGGTGAAGTCGGAGCTGCGAGGCGACTTGCGGCAACGATGCCACTTGATTGGTGCTTGCGTCGGTGCAAGGCGTGCAACTTCTCCTATGAAGGTCACGGTTGAAGTCGGAGCTGCTTCCTCCTCGACGTGCTTGGGGGTCGACTGTTTGGCATAGGCTCACTTGGGTTCCGATGTCGTTTGCGGCGAGGGCCTCGATGGCGGATGTCTAAAGTGAAGTCGGAATCGATGTCTCGTGGAGGAGTGACGACGATGACGCTCGATGACATCCTCAACGGGTCTTTCTCCTCGATGGCGTCTGTGCTTCGTGTGGGTAGCCAGGTTGGCGGGGTGCTATGTGTGTGTTGTTGGTTTTCGCCCGATTTTCTCCTAAAAATTGGGCACTTTCTTCTTAATTAATAGATTGAGGCAAAACTTTTGCCTCCGTTTCAAAAAAGGATTTG
>NC_061508.1:80894159-80918242 GCF_022539505.1 Lolium rigidum
TATTTATCGGCAAGGAAGGTGACAGGAGGGGGAAAACAAGGGGAAGATGTACTAATTTAAAGGGTTATGTCTGTTCATGAATCTTAATGCTTTGTTCCGGTCTACACGAAAGGGTAGACCTTAATTGCTTGTAGTTCCAAGTTTGCCCCACTGAAAAAGGCAAGCAGGACAAAAGATGATATGCAAATTCTCTTAGTTAGTACGCATAACTATATTTGGATCACACACCTACACACAACTGAATTAGAGATGAGTGCTATGTTAGTTGGATTACATTACATGATCAATATCATCCATACATTACCGCATTGGTGCCTCATGCCTGCGTATTTAGCCACTGAAACTTTCACATTACTTCTTCCTGTGAAAACTGGAAATCTGCAGCTTTTGTTTACTGTTTTCTTTTACTGCTTTGAATCAACTGCTGTAAAATCACCACTTGCTTTGTGAGTTTATTTATACACATGTGTGATTGAGAGTGACGTCTCAATTGCTAAGGTCTGATTGGTATTCTTGTATTCCCCTTGAGTCGAACTATAAATTTGGGTAATACCTCCCATCGAAGATTTCGGTGATTCCCTATACTTGTGGGCATCAAATACTAGGTACAATACTACTCTATGCTAGTATAAATTATATATTAAATGGTTTAACACCCTCCCTTAATCTAAAACTCTAGAGAGGTTGACATTATCGAACATGTATTAGGCTCGACTAGAGGGGGGGTGAATAGGCGCTATGCAAGTTTTAGCCTTTTCCAATTTTGGGGTTGTGCATGTGTAGGTTGACATTACTGAATGGGTATTAGTCTCGACTAAAGGTGATTTCTTTGAAAGGTAAAGTGTTACTACAATGTCACAATGCACAAACTCAAGTATAAAGTAAGCGAGACAACCAGACGGATGGTAGCGGAGAAGATGCACGATGTGTTTACCATAGTTTCCTCCACCAAAGGAGGTACGTCTATGTTGAGGAAGTGTGGACCACAAATGTGCCAACCTCCACAAAGGTGTCACCTTATTCCTCGTTAACACCCCATAAAGGAGTATTAACTTCTCCACTATCAAGGCCGGTCAAGGTGGAAATTCCTTCACGCAAGGTGAGCTCCACAATGACCGAAGGCTCCCAACAACATCACTAACTAGTCACAAAAAGATCTAGGACGAGATGCTCTACCAACTACAAGGACCCCCACAAAGGAGATCTAGGGTTTCCAAGTCCACTAAGGAGAAGTATGGGGATCACTAAATTTCTTTGGTAGATATGTAGATCTAGTCCTCCTCCTTCGATTCCCGAATTTTGGAGGGATTTGGTTGGCTAGAGAGGGATATCCAATCGATTTGAGCTCAAGAACAATGGAGGAGAGAGAAAGTATTTGTGCTGCTTAGAGCTGATTTGAGGAAGAAGAAGGCTCCTCTATTATAGCATGTACGCTTGGAACAGCCGTTTCTCTATCAGGTGGGGGGGGGATTATCCGACCTAAGTTGGCCCGGATGTTCCGATCCCTCGGATATTAAGGGTAAAGTTCTTCAACACTTGGGCCGGAAGATCCGACCCTCTCTTCGGAATATTTCTTTTCAAGGAGACGGAATATTCCCCTCGGTCAACTCTCCAGCTACGTAACTTGCAAAGTCCACTGATGCGGGCCGGAAGTTTTCTTCATGCCGACCGGATGGACAAACCATCCCCCTTAACTCTATTAATTTTTACAATTCCCTTTATTCAATCCCCTTTCATTTTTTCAAATTTTCTTTTTTTGTTTCTACTTTGTGTAAAAATTCATGTTTTTGGACTAATTTTTAAATTCCCTTTTTCGGCCTAGTGGTTTTTTAGAGGGGAAAATAACGGGTGGGAAAACCACTTGCAACTCAAAAGAACTACCAATTGCAACTTAAATAATATCACTTTTAACTTAGTTAGCTTTTCGAGTAGGTAACTTTTCACATTTTACCGTTGATAAATAACGAGAAGATGGGTTGATAAGTTTTGAGCTAATAAAATCACAAATATTCTAAATGAAATTAGCTTTTCGGGTTGATATTTTTTCACATTTACCGTTGATAAATAACGAGAAGAGGGGTTGATTAATTGTAAGCTAAAAAATTCGCTAACATATTAAATGAATTAACTTGTTGGGTCGATAACTTTTCACATTCACCGTTGATAAATAATGGGCATACGGGTTCATATATTGTGAGCTAAAAATGTTCCGAAATTGTTCTAAATGAAATTAGCTTATCGGGTCGATAACTTCTCACATTTACCGTTGATAAATAGAGGGTAGAGGCGTTGATAAATTGTGAGCTAAAATATTCCTAAAATATTCCAAATGAAATTAGCTTTTCGGCTTGATAAGTTTTCGCATTTACCGTTGTTAAATAACGAGAAGATGGGTTGATAAATTTGAGAGCTAAAAATGTTTCAAAAAAATTCTAAATAAAATTATCTTTTCGGGTCCATAAATTTTCACATTTTACCATTGGTAAATAATTCGCAGATGGTTTGATAAATTGTGAGCTAAAAATATCCGCAAAATATTCGAAATAAAATTAGCTTTTTTGGTTCGATAATTTTTTAAATTTACCATTGATAAATAACGGATGGACTGGTTGATAAATTTTGAGCTAAAATGTTTCTCAAATATTCTAAATTAAATTAACTTTTGAGGTTGATAACTCTTCACATTTACCATTGCTAAATAACGAACATGGGGACTGATAAATTATGAGCTAAAAATCTTCTTAAAAGAATTCTAAATAAAATTAGTTTTTTGTGTCGATAACTTTTCAAAATTACCGTTGATAAATAATAGGCAGATCGATTAATAAATTATGAGCTAAAAGTGTTCCCATAATATTTTAAATTAAATTATTTTTTTGGATCAATAACTTTTCATATTTACCGTTGATAAATAAGAGGCGAGAGGGCTTGATGATTTATGAGTTAAAATCTAAAATCAGAATTATCATTTAAAAAATAAAAATTTAAAAATTTAAATTGGAAAAGATTCTCACAACAAAGCAAACTCGGACGGGCATTAGAAGTTTATTAGGTGGAAGAATATTCTGCTTGTCCATGTTTAGTTGTTTAACGTGATATAGAAAAGAAACTTGCTGGTACACACCTGCTCTAGCGCGACATATTAGGTTATTTTCCTAGTTTTTAAAATTTTAGTTTGTCTGTTATTTTTACCTCTACCGGTGTTGATATTAGCGTACAAAACTAGCTACACCTCCATTTTTGACATGAAGCACTAGCTCAGTTGGTTTCGGCTCGGCTGCGCGCGCAAGCCTTGAAGTCGCGGGATCGAAACCCTCTGCGATTAAATTTTCATGTGTTTACTGTAGATACGAAAAGGGAAAGGGAATTGATACGGTTTCCTTTTTCGGAAACATCCAAAAACGACCGCTCGGGCTGGAGTCAACGGTCGACCGCTGTTTAGGGGTGCCCTGTACTATGCCATATACAGTACATAGCAGGTTTGAGCCCCTGTATTGGATGGGCCTCTGGATGGGCCTCAGGCCGTTGCACTACTTGCCCTAGGCTAGAGCCGGGCGTTTCCTATATGCCGACCAGGTCGGCGCCTGCACCGCACCGCGCACCCCCGCGCGCGGTGTGGGCCGCCCGGTTAGGCAATTTTCCCTATTTCTCTTTTTTTTTTCCTTTTCTTTTCCGTTTTCTGTTTTCTTTTTTCCTTTTTATGTTTTCTTTTCTGTTTTCTTTTTTCTCTCATTTTATTTTTCTATTTAAAAATAATTTTCATAAAATTTTAAATTTGAAAAATGTTCAAGTTTGACAAAATTTGAACAAATTTAAATTTTGAACGTTTTTTGAATTTTGAACAGTTTTTACATTTTGGATGATTTTCAAATTTGAACGAATTTAAAATGGAACATTTTTAAAATCTGTAGACAGAAAAAAAACCTGTAAAATGTTAGTTTTAGAAAATAAAACTATAAACAGAAAAAGGAAAAAAAATAAGAAAACGAAAAAGAAAAGGAGGTTACCTAATGGGCCGCGGCCCAGTTATAGCCGCCGGGTCGGAGGGGTGTGCGGCGCCCCGTACCTACCGACCCGGTCGGAGTATAGCAGCTCCCCTAGAGCCGGCCTTGCATGTGATCCATGACGTGTAATTTTTGGTGGGCGCATTAAAATGCCCACATGTATCAATCGGTGCAGCGGCTTACCCCATTTTAGAAAAAGGTTCCACTATGTCGGTAAAAGGGACCTTATTAACAACTACTCTTGATCTAAATTAAAATTTCAAAATATATTATAAGAGTTAAGACAAGATCCTCAAGATTCATTTCTTAAACCTTCTTTTGTATCGATGAACTTTGGCTTAAACTTCATTTTGTATTCGACTATGACACGCTTGATGAATACATTAGTCCGTTAATAAATTTATTATTAACAATCAATACTCAAGGAACTAAACACTTGCAATCTAAAGATACCTTCTCTTGCACACATAGAAGCCGACACAAGGCCGGCTTGCTTCTTGACCAATCGATTTCTCACTCTTACGGACCTTGCTCCTATATATGTGAGCATAAGAACCATCATTTATGCAAGCCCATTACATATCAACACACATGCCTTGTTTAAAAAAACATACACATATATAGTTGATTCTTTAGTGTAAACCATTGCGACCTCCTGTTGCACCCCATGTCCACTTTAAGGATAGCCAGCGCCACCCGATCCTCCACCATAACCTCCACCACCACCGTATCCGCCACCTCCACCATATCCGGCACCACCACCGTAACCTCCACCATAATTTCCGCCATATCCACCATTGACTGAATGACCATGCCCTCCACCATATCCAGGTCCATAGCCTCCGCCACCATAGGCAGGCCCATAACCTCCACCGTGCCCATAGTTTCCATATCCTCCACCATACCCACCACCATAGTTTCCGTATCCTCCATCGTGATGGTATCCACCACCATTTCCATATCCTCGACCATAGTTTCCATATCCACCACCATGTTGGTATCCACCACCATACACATACCCTCCGCCATTTCCGTATCCCCCACCATTGCCATACCCTCCACCGTTTTCGTATCCTCCACCATGTTGGTAGCCACCTCCCCACTTCTCGTCCTTGAGGCCCGGCCCTCCCTGCAGGTTTTAAATTTTTATCCTCGGACTCTGCATGTATATATATACAATCCTCTAGTGAATAATGTGTGGTATTGTATATCCATGTATATATACGATAAACGAGTATCATAACTTGTGTCGACTAATTTATCCCGTTCGGTTCGCTAAACTATTTTTTTTCTAACAGACTCTTCCTAATATAATGGAGAGAGAGATAGAGAACCTTTGGCTTCGAGTAAAGCTCTCGAGCATCTGCCATATCCTCCGAGATAAGCATGAGCGAGACTAGTACGACACCGAGCGAAGGGGGACTTGATAGCCATTTTTGATGATCGGTTTGATCGTGTAATAGCAAGCTAGCTTGGGATGAGATGATATCGCTGCTAGAGCTGCCGGTATTTATAGAAGAGGCAAGGCATGCATGCACGCTAGCTATGCCTATCATTTGAGTTAATGGATGCGAGCAAAAATTTCAACCTTCAATAACTGCAAGTACTGATAACAGTTGGCTGTTAGCCGAGATATCGCACTCTGGTAGTATCTCATTAGGCTGGTGCCATTGCGGGCTGGAGGACGGGCGGTAGCGGCGGCGTCGGGGCGAGAGGCGGGCGGGAGTGGGGCGAGAGGCCAGCGCGGGGCGGTGGCCTGGGCGCCCGGCTGTAGCGCCCGCTACCGCCCGGCTGCCGCCCGCGTTGGGGGTGATAGGGGGCGAGAGGCGGGCAGGAGCGGGGCGAGAGCGGGCGAGAGGCCGGGCGAGAGGGAGGGGCTGAGGTGGCGCGATCTGATTGGTCCATCTCAGGTAGCCGTTGGGGTAGCCGTTGCTGGTTCAAAAACCCCCTATAAATACCCCCATATGGTTTCACTCATTCCACACCTCACTTCATCTCCTCCACTCTCCATTTCCACTCCACTCAACGCCATGTCTTCGTCCAGCAGCAGTTCGAGCGACAGAATGGAGGGTGATATGATCGCTGCATTCCAGGCGGAGTATGAGGAGGAGATGCTCAACGAGGAGGTGGTGCCAAGACGTCGACGCTGCCGAGGGTTCATCAGGCGTGATCGTCTGGGTGCCCACGATCGGCTCTTCGAGGACTACTTCGCCGACGACTGCAACTATCCTCCGAGCTACTTTCGGCGAAGGTATCGGATGAGGCGATCCCTTTTTCTGCGCATTGTGGATAGATTGGGTGAATACTCTCCGTATTTCACCCAAAGAGTTGATGCTCTCAACCGTGCTGGTTTTTCTCCCCTACAAAAGTGTTCTGCGGCTTTGCGTCTGTTAGCTTATGGAGCCGCTACAGATACGGTAGATGAGTGGTTTAAGTTAGCTAGACAAACTTCATCAGATTGTCTAGATAGATTCTGTGAAGGCATCATTGCCTGTTACGGGGAACACTTTTGCCGTCGACCAAATGTCGAGGATACTCGGCGTACGTTAGCGAAAGCCGAGGAGCGTGGCTTTCCGGGCATGTTAGGGAGCATCGATTGCATGCATTGGCAGTGGAGGAACTTCCCGGTGGCTCATGCCGGTCAATTCACAAGGGAGACATCAAACACCCTACCATAATCTTAGAAGCCGTTGCGTCGTATGATCGTTGGATCCGGCATGCCTTTTTGGAGTGGCCGGGTCCAACAACGACCTCAATGTACTCAACCGGCCGCCGTTGTTCACCGATGTGCTTAGGGGAGAAGCACCCGTAGTGAACTTCACGGTGAATGGACACGAGTACAACTAAGGTTACTACCTTGCCGACGGCATCTACCCCTCCTGGCCGGTGTTCATGAAAGGTGTTACTCTTCCACAAAGTGAAAAACAGCGAGTGTTCACTGCTGCTCAATCAGCGCATCGCAAAGATGTCGAGTGTGCCTTTGGAGTGTTGAAGGCTAGGTTCAACAAAGTGAAAAGCAGCGAGTGTTCACTGCTGCTCAATCAGCGCATCGCAAAGATGTCGAGTGTGCCTTTGGAGTGTTGAAGGCTAGGTTCAACAATCTAGCAGTTCCGGGACGCTCCTACTCGAGGCGTACTCTTGGATTGATCATGCGTGCATGTGTCATTCTGCACAACATGATCATCGACGATGAGCGTGGTACAAATTTGGACAACATCTATGAGACATTTGCTTCAAATGTCGGCCCTGCAATACACCACCATGCACCACCAAGCCTAGCTGCCAGGATTCAGATGGACACCGAAATGAGGGAGTCACCGATGTATACACTCCAGCATGATTTGATGGAGCATGTGTGGGCTAATTCCTAAATTATGTAATTTTTTTCAAATTTTTATGTAATCTTTTCAAATTTTTATGTAAATTTTTTTATGATGTAATCGGTAACAATTTTAGTTCAATAAAATAATTTCCTTGCATTATTTATATTGTTGTAATCTGAAAATGAAAAGCTCATGTCGAGGAGAGAGAAAAGCTGACGTGGAGGAAAGAGAAGTAAAGCTGGCACTATAGCTTGTGCATTGGCACCGTGGGGTGAGAGTGGGATGAGAGTGGGGTGAGAGTGAGGAAAAAAGCTGACGTGGCGGGTGAGAGTGAGGCTATGCATTGGCACCAGCCTTATCAGGCTTGATTTGGATCCCGTTAGAGCGGGGCATTGACCTTCGTCCATCGATTAGTTATCGGATTCGTCGATCGGTCTATATCGCACTGACTGATTCAATTTGCGACATACTCCCTCTGTCCCAAAATGTAAGGCGTATAAGGATTGGTCAAAAGTCAAACTTTACTAACTTTGACTAAATAATCAGAAAAATATATTTACATCTACAATATCAAATGGACATATTAAGAAAATATACTTTATAGTGAATCTATTCATGTTGGTTCAGTATTGTAAATTTTTATATTTTTGACTATAAACTTGGTCAAACTTAAAAAGCATTGACTTTTGACTAATCCTTAGACGTCTTACATTTTGGGACGGAGGAGAGTATGTTGCAGTGCAGAAATAAAACTAGATAATTGCCGTGAAAGGTGTGTATTTCAAACATGGAAAAAAATAGCGCGCTATTCCAACGCTAGTAGCACGCTATAGCATATCTGGAGAGCCGACGCTACGCTATTTCGGTGCTATAGCGCGCTATTCGCGTTAATAGCACGCTATATCATGCTAATAGCATATTTTTAGACTCACGCTATTTTGTTATAGCGCGCTATTTTTTTCCTTGATTTCAAATGAAAGGGTAAGTTTACAGATACGTGGTGTGTAGTGTAGGTCTGTCGATCGGCACAACTGAAGAAATTAATTGGACGCAATCTTTGTAAAAACAACAATATACATACATTTCATATCCAAAGATGAGAAGCTAAGCTAGTAAATGTTTTCTAGGTGCGACCATTCAGCTTGCTGCTATTGGCTCAACTCGCCATGAAATTCAATTTTATACGTACATAACGTACGCGACCGCTTACGCCGATGCTAGCTGTGCGTTATCCATAAAATGGCCGACCAAATCATCAATGGATGCGTTCGATGTCACGTCACTTTGCCACTACAGTTTATTTGACTTGCACCCATTTGTAAAAAAAAGATTGCAGAAATTATATAACGCAAGAATAGAAAAACCATGTCATAAAGCCTTTGAATGTGCAGAAAATAAACACACAGTTTTTTATGAACTGAAAATATGAGATCAAGTACGGAGTAGTGATAGAGTGAAAGTGCATTTGAATGCTAAAAAAATTCCTAGGAAACCAGGCCATGCAAGCGCATTCTGTATTACTCGCAAAAAAAGATGCATTCGAGTATGAACGTTGCAACCCCAGTCCCATGTTCAAAGGGCCTTTAGAGAAAATTCTCCTCAGAATTCAGAAGCTCAAAATTCCTATGGATGTTTAAAGATGCTCGAGTGTTAGGGCATCTCCAACGGGGCGACGCAGCGTCCGTTTGGGTCCGCTGGGTTGAAATATGCGTCGGGTCCCTACTCTAGCGGGGCGACGTAAAGTGACCGGGCCGTCCACGGTGACACAAACCTGGCCCAAATATGCGTCTCGGATGCGTCTCTGGCAGCGACCCTGGCTCGATGCGTCTTCTCAGGCGCGCCAGCGACTGGCGCCGCTGCGTCGCTTCGGCAGTCTGCGCCACGGTAATGGCAATGTCTCGCCTGCTGAGCGGCCGCAGCCCACTGATACGTCTCCGACGTATCGATAATTTCTTATGTTTCATGCCACATTATTGATGATATCTACATGTTTTATGCACACTTTATGTCATATTCGTGCATTTTCACGGAACTAACCTATTAACAAGATGCGGAAGAGCCGCTTGGCTGTTTTCTGCTGTTTTTGGTTTCAGAAATCCTAGTAACGAAATATTCTCGGAATTGGACGAAATCAACGCCCAGGGTTCTATTTTGCCACGAAGCTTCCGGAAGACCGAAGAGGAGTCGAAGTGGGGCCACGAGGCGCCGCCACCATAGGGCGGCGCGGCCCGGGCCCCGGCCGCGCCGACCTATGGTGTGGGGCCCTCGTGTGGCCCCCCACGTTGCCCTTCCGCCTACTTAAAGCCTCCGTCGCGAAACCCCCAGTCATCGAGAGCCACGATACGGAAAACCTTCCGGAGACGCTGCCGCCGCCAATCCCATCTCGGGGATTCGGAGATCTCCTCCGGCACCCTGCCGGAGAGGGGATTCATCTCCCGGAGGACTCTTCACCGCCATGGTCGCCTCCGGAGTGATGAGTGAGTAGTTCACCCCTCGACTATGGGTCCATAGCACAAGCTAGATGGTTGTCTTCTCCCCATTGTGCTTCATTGTTGGATCTTGTGAGCTGCCTAACATGATCAAGATCATCTATCTGTAATACTATATGTTGTGTTTGTCGGGATCCGATGGATAGAGAATACCATGTTATGTTAATTATCAAGTTATTACCTATGTGTTGTTTATGATCTTGCATGCTCTCCGTTATTAGTAGAGGCTCTGGCCAAGTTGATGCTAGTAACTCCAAGAGGGAGTATTTATGCTCGATAGTGGGTTCATGTCTCCGTGAACTGCGGGAGTGACGAAACCCCTAAGGTTATGGATGTCTCGTTGCCACTAGGGATAAAACATTGATGCTATGTCCGAGGATGTAGTTATTGATTACATTACGCGCAATACTTAATGCAATTGTCTCGTTGTTAGCAACTTAATACTGGAGGCGGTTCGGATGATAACCTCGAAGGTGGACTTTTTAGGGATAGATGCGGTTGGATGGCGGTCTATGTACTTTGTCGTAATGCCCAATTAAATCTCACTCGTACTTATCATGACATGTATGTGCATTGTTATGCCCTCTCTATTTGTCAATTGCCCGACTGTAATTTGTTCACCCAACATGCTTTTATCTTATGGGAGAGACACCTCTAGTGAACTGTGGACCCCGGTCCATTCTTTTATACTCGAAATACAAATCTGCTGCAATACTTGTTCTTTACTCGTTTTCTTGCAAACAATCATCTTCCACACAATACGGTTAACCCTTTGTTACAGACAAGCCGGTGAGATTGACAACCTCACTGTTTCGTTGGGGCAAAGTACTTTGGTTGTGTTGTGCAGGTTCCACGTTGGCGCCGGAATCTCCGGTGTTGCGCCGCACTACATCCCGCCGCCATCAACCTTCAACGTGCTTCTTGACTCCTACTGGTTCGATTAAACCTTGGTTTCTTACTGAGGGAAACTTGCCGCTGTGCACATCACACCTTCCTCTTGGGGTTCCCAACGGACGTGTCAATTACACGCATCAAGCAAATTTCTCGGCGCCGTTGCCGGGAGATCAAGACACGCTCGCAAGGGGAGTCTCCACTTCCCAATCTCTTTACTTTGTTTTTGTCTTGCTTTATTTTATTTACTACTTTGTTTGCTGCACTTATATCAAAACACAAAAAAATTAGTTGCTAGCTTTACTTTATTTACTGTCTTGTTTGCTATATCAAAAACACAAAAAAATTAGTTACTTGCATTTACTTTACTTAATTCATCATGTTTCATTTTAATTTTACCACAAAAGACATACCGGTAGGACGCGGGTCTATAATTGGGAGGAACAATATAGAAGAATTTTTCAGTCATGTTAGTACCGTTGAAGATTTTGAAGATAGACACTTGGTAGAACTTGCTCCTACTTATGAAATTGCTGCTGCTGCTTTAGTTCGCATGTTGGAAACTAAATTTGTTAATCTCAATCCTATAATCCAACAAATGTTTCTTACACTCGGTGATATGGAAGAGGGGGAAAAGAAAGATTTTGTTTTAGAAACCCTTCTTAGAGAATTTGGTGGTCTAGCAAGAGAGGCTAGAAAGGTCTTTGCTAAATTTAATATACTTGGTTCTCATACTAATTTTGTTGGTCTCCTTGAAAAAATGGACATGGATAGAATAAGGTACACTAATAATACTAATGATGGTGGGGAGATCAAAGCACCAATACCATGTAAACTCCTAGCTATGAATGATGCACTAGAAAATAACTATGCTTGGCTTGTTCCTGAAAATTTGTTCGATGAGAGTAGCAAGCCCAAGACTAATGAAAAGGGAGACGCTGAAAATTATGTATCCAATATACTATGCATGGTTGATAAAACTCCAAACCCCGCTGTAGATACACCACCTTTTGATAATACTTGATATACACTTTCTGTGCCTAGCTGAAAGGCGTTAAAGAAAAGCGCTTATGGGAGACAACCCATGTTTTTACTACAGTATTTTTGTTTTATATTTGAGTCTTGGAAGTTGTTTACTACTGTAGCAACCTCTCCTTATCTTAGTTTTATGTTTTGTTGTGCCAAGTAAAGTCTTTGATAGTAAAGTAAATACTAGATTTGGATTACTGCGCAGAAACAGATTTCTTTGCTGTCACGAATCTGGGACTAATTCTCTCGTAGGTAACTCAGAAAATTAAGCCAATTTACGTGAGTGATCCTCAGATATGTACGCAACTTTCATTCAATTTGGGCATTTTCATTTGAGCAAGTCTGGTGCCCTAATAAAATCCATCTTTACGGACTGTTCTGTTTTGACAGATTCTGCCTTTTATTTCGCATTGCCTCTTTTGCTATGTTGGATGAATTTCTTTGATCCATTAATGTCCAGTAGATTTATGCAATGCCCAGAAGTGTTAAGAATGATTGTGTCACCTCTGAACATGTTAATTTTTATTGTGCACTAACCCTCTAATGAGTTGTTTCGAGTTTGGTGTGGAGGAAGTTTTCAAGGATCAAGAGAGGAGTATGATACAATATGATCAAGGAGAGTGAAAGCTCTAAGCTTGGGGATGCCCCGGTGGTTCACCCCTGCATATTCTAAGAAGACTCAAGCATCTAAGCTTGGGGATGCCCAAGGCATCCCCTTCTTCATCGACAACATTATCAGGTTCCTCCCCTGAAACTATATTTTTATTCCGTCACATCTCATGCACTTTGCTTGGAGCGTCGGTTTGTTTTTGTTTTTGTTTTGTTTGAATAAAATGGATCCTAGCATTCACTTTGTGGGAGAGAGACACGCTCCGCTGTAGCATATGGACAAGTATGTCCTTAGGCTCTACTCATAGTATTCATGGCGAAGTTTCTTCTTCGTTAAATTGTTATATGGTTGGAATTGGAAAATGCTACATGTAGTAACTCTAAAATGTCTTGGATAATTTGATACTTGGCAATTGTTGTGCTCATGTTTAAGCTCTTGCATCATATACTTTGCACCCATTAATGAAGAAACACTTAGAGCTTGCTAATTTGGTTTGCATATTTGGTTTCTCTAGAGTCTAGATAATATCTAGTATTGAGTTTTGAACAACAAGGAAAACGGTGTAGAGTCTTATAATGTTTACAATATGTCTTCTATGTGAGTTTTGCTGCACCGTTCATCCTTGTGTTTGTTTCAAATAACCTTGCTAGCCTAAACCTTGTATCGAGAGGGAATACTTCTCATGCATCCAAAATCCTTGAGCCAACCACTATGCCATTTGTGTCCACCATACCTACCTACTACATGGTATTTATCCGCCATTCCAAAGTAAATTGCTTGAGTGCTACCTTTAAAATTCCATCATTCACCTTTGCAATATATAGCTCATGGGACAAATAGCTTAAAAACTATTGTGGTATTGAATATGTAATTATGCACTTTATCTCTTATTAAGTTGCTTGTTGTGCGATAACCATGCTTCTGGGGACGCCATCAACTATTCTTTGTTGAATATCATGTGATTTGCTATGCATGTCCGTCTTGTCTGACGTAAGAGAGATCTACCACCTTAATGGTTGGAGCATGTATATTGTTAGAGAAGAACATTGGGCCGCTAACTAAAGCCATGATTCATGGTGGAAGTTTCAGTTTTGGACATATATCCTCAATCTCATATGAGAATAATAATTGTTGCCACATGCTTATGCATTAAAGAGGAGTCCATTATCTGTTGTCCATGTTGTCCCGGTATGGATGTCTAAGTTGAGAATAATCAAAAGCGAGAAATCCAAAATGCGAGCTTTCTCCTTAGACCTTTGTACAGGCGGCATGGAGGTACCCCATTGTGACACTTGGTTAAAATATGTGTATTGCGATGATCCGATAGTCCAAGCTAATTAGGACAAGGTGCGGGCACTATTAGTATACTATGCATGAGGCTTGCAACTTGTAGGATATAATTTTCATAACTCATATGCTTTATTACTACCGTTGACAAAATTGTTTCATGTTTTCAAAATAAAAGCTCTAGCACAAATATAGCAATCGATGCTTTCCTCTTTGAAGGACCATTCTTTTTACTTTTATGTTGAGTCAGTTCACCTATTTCTCTCCACCTCAAGAAGCAAACACTTGTGTGAACTGTGCATTGATTCCTATATACTTGCATATTGCACTTATTATATTATTCTATGTTGACAATTATCTATGAGATATACATGTTACAAGTTGAAAGCAACCGCTGAAACTTAATCTTCCTTTGTGTTGCTTCAATACCTTTACTTTGATTTATTGCTTTATGACTTAACTCTTATGCAAGACTTATTGATGCTTGTCTTGAAGTACTATTCATGAAAAGTCTTTGCTTTATGATTCACTTGTTTACTCATGTCATTACCATTGTTTTGATCGCTGCATTCATTACATATGTTTACAAATAGTATGATCAAGGTTATGATGGCATGTCACTTCAGAAATTATCTTTGTTATCGTTTTACCCGCTCGGGACGAGCGGAACTAAGCTTGGGGATGCTGATACGTCTCCGACGTATCGATAATTTCTTATGTTCCATGCCACATTATTGATGATATCTACATGTTTTATGCACACTTTATGTCATATTCGTGCATTTTCCGGAACTAACCTATTAACAAGATGCCGAAGAGCCGCTTGCTATTTTCTGCTGTTTTTGGTTTCGAAATCCTAGTAACGAAATATTCTCGGAATTGGACGAAATCAACGCCCAGGGTCCTATTTTGCCACGAAGCTTCCAGAAGACCGAAGAGGAGTCGAAGTGGGGCCACGAGGCGCCGCCACCATAGGGCGGCGCAGCCCAGGCCCTGGCCGCGCCGACCTATGGTGTGGGGCCCTCGTGTGGCCCCCCACGTTGCCCTTCCGCCTACTTAAAGCCTCCGTCGCGAAACCCCCAGTACCGAGAGCCACGATACGGAAAACCTTCCACAGACGCCGCCGCCGCCAATCCCATCTCGGGGGATTCGGAGATCTCCTCCGGCACCCCGCCGGAGAGGGGATTCATCTCCCGGAGGACTCTTCACCGCCATGGTCGCCTCCGGAGTGATGAGTGAGTAGTTCACCCCCGGACTATGGGTCCATAGCAGTAGCTAGATGGTTGTCTTCTCCCCATTGTGCTTCATTGTTGGATCTTGTGAGCTGCCTAACATGATCAAGATCATCTATCCGTAATACTATATGTTGTGTTTGTCGGGATCCGATGGATAGAGAATACCATGTTATGTTAATTATCAAGTTATTACCTATGTGTTGTTTATGATCTTGCATGCTCTCCGTTATTAGTAGAGGCTCGGCCAAGTTGATGCTAGTAACTCCAAGAGGGAGTATTTATGCTCGATAGTGGGTTCATGTCTCCGTGAATCTGGGGAGTGACAGAAACCCCTAAGGTTATGGATGTGCTGTTGCCACTAGGGATAAAACATTGATGCTATGTCCGAGGATGTAGTTATTGATTACATTACGCGCAACACTTAATGCAATTGTCTCGTTGTTAGCAACTTAATACCGGAGGGGGTTCGGATGATAACTCTGAAGGTGGACTTTTTAGGCATAGATGCGATTGGATGGCGGTCTATGTACTTTGTCGTAATGCCCAATTAAATCTCACTGTACTTATCATGACATGTATGTGCATTGTTATGCCCTCTCTATTTGTCAATTGCCCGACTGTAATTTGTTCACCCAACATGCTTTTATCTTATGGGAGAGACACCTCTAGTGAATGATACGTCTCCAACGTATCGATAATTTCTTGTGTTCCATGCCACATTATTGATGTTATCTACATGTTTTATGCACACTTTATGTCATATTCGTGCATTTTCCGGAACTAACCTATTAACAAGATGTCGAAGAGCCGCTTGTCTGTTTCTGCTGTTTTTGGTTTCAGAAATCCTAGTAACGAAATATTCTCGGAATTGGACGAAATCAAAACCCAGGGTCCTATTTTGCCACGAAGCTTCCAGAAGACCGAAGAGGAGTCGAAGTGGGGCCACGAGGAGCCGCCACCATAGGGCGGCGCGGCCCAGGCCTTGGCCGCGCCGACCTGTGGTGCGGGGCCCTCGTGTGGCCCCCCACGTTGCCCTTCCGCCTACTTAAAGCCTCCGTCGCGAAACCCCTGATGCGAAGAACCACGATACGGAAAACCTTCCAGAGACGCCGCCGTCGCCAATCCCATCTCGGGGATTCTCGGAGATCTCCTCCGGCACCCTGCCGGAGAGGGGATTCATCTCCCGGAGGACTCTTCACCGCCATGGTCGCCTCCGGAGTGATGAGTGAGTAGTTCACCCCTGGACTATGGGTCCATAGCAGTAGCTAGATGGTTGTCTTCTCCTCATTGTGCTTCATTGTTGGATCTTGTGAGCTGCCTAACATGATCAAGATCATCTATCTGTAATACTATATGTTGTGTTTGTCGGGATCCGATGGATAGAGAATACTATGTTATGTTAATTATCAAGCTATTACCTATGTGTTGTTTATGATCTTGCATGCTCTCCGTTATTAGTAGAGGCTCTGGCCAAGTTTTTGCTCTTAACTCCAAGAGGGAGTATTTATGCTCGATAGTGGGTTCATGCCTGCATTGACACCTGGGACAGATGATGAGAAAGTTCTAAGGTTGTGTTGTGCTCGTTGCCACTAGGGATAAAACATTGATGCTATGTCTAAGGATGTAGTTGTTGATTACATTACGCACCATACTTAATGCAATTGTCTCGTTGCTTTGCAACTTAATACTAGAAGGGGTTCGGATGATAACCCGAAGGTGGACTTTTTAGGCATAGATGCAGCTTGGATGGCGGTCTATGTACTTTGTCGTAATGCCCAATTAAATCTCACTATACTTATCATGACATGTATGTGCATTGTTATGCCCTCTCTATTTGTCAATTGCCCGACCGTAATTTGTTCACCCAACATGCTTTTATCTTATGGGAGAGACACCTCTAGTGAACTCGTGGACCCCGGTCCATTCTTTTATACTGAAATACAAATCTGCCGCAATACTTGTTCTTTACTGTTTTCTTGCAAACAATCATCTTCCACACAATACGGTTAATCCTTTGTTACAGCAAGCCGGTGAGATTGACAACCTCACTGTTTCGTTGGGGCAAAGTACTTTGGTTGTGTTGTGCAGGTTCCACGTTGGCGCCGAAACTCCGGTGTTGCGCCGCACTACATCCCGCCGCCATCAACCTTCAACGTGCTTCTTGGCTCCTCCTGGTTCGATAAACCTTGGTTTCTTTCTGAGGGAAAACTTGCTGCTGTGCGCATCATACCTTCCTCTTGGGGTTCCCAACGAACGTGTGAAATACACGCCATCAAGCATATTTTCTGGCGCCGTTGCCGGAGAGATCAAGACACGCTGCAAGGGGAGTCTCCACTTCCCAATCTCTTTACTTTGTTTTTGTCTTGCTTTATTTATTTACTACTTTGTTTGCTGCATTATATCAAAACACAAAAAAATTAGTTGCTAGTTTTACTTTATTTACTGTCTTGCACTCTATATCAAAAACACAAAAAAATTAGTTTACTTGCATTTACTTTATCTAGTTTGTTTTATTTACTACTGCTAAAATGGCTACCCCTGAAAATACTAAGTTGTGTGACTTCACTAGCACAAATAATAATGATTTCCTATGCACACCTATTGCTCCACCTGCTACTACAGCAGAATTCTTTGAAATTAAACCTGCTTTACTAAATCTTGTTATGCGAGAGCAATTTTCTGGTGTTAGTTCTGATGATGCTGGTGCCCATCTCAATAATTTTGTTGAACTATGTGAAATGCAAAAATATAAGGATGTAGATGGTGATATTATAAAATTAAAATTGTTTCCTTTCTCATTAAGAGGAAGAGCTAAAGATTGGTTGCTATCTCTGCCTAAGAATAGTATTGATTCCTGGACTAAATGCAAGGATGCTTTTATTGGTAGATATTATCCCCTGCTAAAATTATATCTTTGAGGAGTAGCATAATGAATTTTAAACAATTGGATAATGAACATGTTGCTCAAGCTTGGGAAAGACTGAAATCTTTGGTTAAAAATTGCCCAACCCATGGACTGACTACTTGGATGATCATCCAAACCTTCTATGCAGGACTAAATTTTTCTTCGCGGAATTTATTGGATTCAGCTGCTGGAGGTACCTTTATGTCCATCACTCTTGGTGAAGCAACAAAGCTCCTTGATAATATGATGGTTAATTACTCTGAATGGCACACGGAAAGAGCTCCACAAGGTAAGAAGGTAAATTCTGTTGAAGAATCCTCTTCCTTGAATGATAAGGTTGATGCTATTATGTCTATGCTTGTGAATGATAGGACTAATGTTGATCCTAATAATGTTCCGTTAGCTTCATTGGTTGCCCAAGAAGAACATGTTGATGTAAACTTCATTAAAAATAATAATTTCAACAACAATGCTTATCGGAACAATTCTAGTAATAACTATAGGCCATATCCTTATAATAATGGTAACGGTTATGCTAATTCTTATGGGAATTCTTACAACAATAATAGGAATACACCCCTGGACTTGAAGCTATGCTTAAATAATTTATTAGTACACAAACCGCCTTTAACAAATCTGTTGAGGAAAAGCTCAATAAAATTGATATTCTTGTTTCTAGAGTTGATAGTCTTGCCTCTGATGTTGATCTTTTGAAATCGAAAGTTATGCCTAATAGGGATATTGAAAATAAAATTGTTACTACAGCAAATGCCATCCAAGTTATAATTAATGAGAATATAAGATTAATGGCTGAACTGCGTGCTAGGTGGGATAGAGAAGAAAATGAAAAACTAGCTAAAGAGAAAAATGTAGCTAAAGTTTGGACTATTACCACCACTAGCAATGCTAATGATTCACATGTTGCTGCACCTCCTACTATTAATGGTAAAATAATTGGTGTTGGCAATGTTTCTACTCCTAGTGCAAAGCGCGCAAAATTACCCGAAACTGCTAAAACTACCGAAACCGCCTCGTGATAAAACCGCTGAAATTTTTTCCAACCTTGGGGATGATAATCCCATTGCTTTAGATTGTAATGATTTAGATTTTGATGATTGCCACATCTCTGAAGTTATAAAGTTCTTACAAAAACTTGCTAAGAGTCCCAATGCTAGCGTCTGTAAACTTGGCTTTCACAAAACATATTACAAATGCTCTCATAAAAGCTAGAGAAGAAAAACTAAAACTTGAAACTTCTATTCCTAGAAAGCTAGAGGATGGTTGGGAGCCCATCATTAAAATGAGAGTCAAAGATTTTGATTGTAATGCTTTATATGATCTTGGTGCAAGTATTTCGTTATGCCTAAGAAAGTCTATGATATGCTTGACTTGCCACCATTGAAAAACTCGTTATCTTGATGTTAATCTCGTCGATAATGCTAAAAAGAAACCTTTGGGGAGAGTTGATAATGTTCATATTATGGTTAACAATAATCTTGTCCCCGTTGATTTTGTTGTCTTGGATATTGAATGCAATGCATCTTGTCCCATTATATTGGGAAGACCTTTTCTTCGAACCGTTGGTGCTACTATTGATATGAAGGAAGGTAATATTAAATATCAATTTCCTCTCAAGAAAGGTATGGAACACTTCCCTAGAAAGAGAATGAAGTTACCTTATGATTCTATTATTAGAACAAATTATGATGTTGATGCTTCGTCTCTTGATGTTACTTGAGTTACACTTTCGCGCCTAGCCGAAAGGCGTTAAAGAAAAGCGCTTATGGGAGACAACCCATGTTTTTACTACAGTATTTTTGTTTTATATTTGAGTCTTGGAAGTTGTTTACTACTGTAGCAACCTCTCCTTATCTTAGTTTTATGTTTTGTTGTGCCAAGTAAAGTCTTTGATAGTAAAGTAAATACTAGATTTGGATTACTCGCGCAGAAACAGATTTCTTTGCTGTCACGAATCTGGGTCTAATTCTATGTAGGTAACTCAGAAAATTAAGCCAATTTACGTGAGTGATCCTCAGATATGTACGCAACTTTCATTCAATTTGGGCATTTTCATTTGAGCAAGTCTGTTTCCCTAATAAAATCCATCTTTACGGACTGTTCGTTTTGACAGATTCTGCCTTTTATTTCGCATTGCCTCTTTTGCTATGTTGGATGAATTTCTTTGATCCATTAATGTCCAGTAGCTTTATGCAATGTCCGAAGTGTTAAGAATGATTGTGTCACCTCTGAACATGTTAATTTTTATTTTGCACTAACCCTCTAATGAGTTGTTTCGAGTTTGGTGTGGAGGAAGTTTTCAAGGATCAAGAGAGGAGTATGATACAATATGATCAAGGAGAGTGAAAGCTCTAAGCTTGGGGATGCCCCGGTGGTTCACCCCTGCATATTCTAAGAAGACTCAAGCGTCTAAGCTTGGGGATGCCCAAGGCATCCCCTTCTTCACCGACAACATTATCGAGTTCCTCCCCGAAACTATATTTTTATTCCGTCACATCTTATGCACTTTGCTTGGAGCGTCGGTTTGTTTTTGTTTTTTGTTTTGTTTGAATAAAATGGATCCTAGCATTCACTTTATGGGAGAGAGACACGCTCCGTTGTAGCATATGGACAAGTATGTCCTTAGGCTCTACTCATAATATTCATGGCGAAGTTTCTTCTTCGTTAAATTGTTATATGGTTGGAATTGGAAAATGCTACATGTAGTAACTCTAAAATGTCTTGGATAATTTGATACTTGGCAATTGTTGTGCTCATGTTTAAGCTCTTGCATCATATACTTTGCACCCATTAATGAAGAAACGCTTAGAGCTTGCTAATTTGGTTTGCATATTTGGTTTCTCTAGAGTCTAGATAATATCTAGTATTGAGTTTTGAACAACAAGGAAGACGGTGTAGAGTCTTATAATGTTTACAATATGTCTTTTATGTGAGTTTTGCTGCACCGTTCATCCTTGTGTTTGTTTCAAATAACCTTGCTAGCCTAAACCTTGTATCGAGAGGGAATACTTCTCATGCATCCAAAATCCTTGAGCCAACCACTATGCCATTTGTGTCCACCATACCTACCTACTACATGGTATTTATCCGTCATTCCAAAGTAAATTGCTTGAGTGCTACCTTTAAAATTCCATCATTCACCTTTGCAATATATAGCTCATGGGACAAATAGCTTAAAAACTATTGTGGTATTGAATATGTACTTATGCACTTTATCTCTTATTAAGTTGCTTGTTGTGCGATAACCATGCTTCTGGGGACGCCATCAACTATTCTTTGTTGAATATCATGTGAGTTGCTCGGCATGTCCGTCTTGTCTGAAGTAAGAGAGATCTACCACCTTAATGGTTGGAGCATGCATATTGTTAGAGAAGAACATTGGGCCGCTAACTAAAGCCATGATTCATGGTGGAAGTTTCAGTTTTGGACATATATCCTCAATCTCATATGAGAATAATAATTGTTGCCACATGCTTATGCATTAAAGAAGAGTCCATTATCTGTTGTCCATGTTGTCCCGGTATGGATGTCTAAGTTGAGAATAATCAAAAGCGAGAAATCCAAAATGCGAGCTTTCTCCTTAGACCTTTGTACAGGCGGCATGGAGGTACCCCATTGTGACACTTGGTTAAAACATGTGTATTGCGATGATCCGGTAGTCCAAGCTAATTAGGACAAGGTGCGGGCACTATTAGTATACTATGCATGAGACTTGCAACTTGTAAGGTATAATTTACATAACTCATATGCTTTATTACTACCGTTGACAAAATTGTTTCATGTTTTCAAAATAAAAGCTCTAGCACAAATATAGCAATCGATGCTTTCCTCTTTGAAGGACCATTCTTTTACTTTTATGTTGAGTCAGTTCACCTATCTCTCTCCACCTCAAGAAGCAAACACTTGTGTGAACTGTGCATTGATTCCTACATACTTGCATATTGCACTTGTTATATTACTCTATATTGACAATTATCCATGAGATATACATGTTACAAGTTGAAAGCAACCGCTGAAACTTAATCTTCCTTTGTGTTGCTTCAATACCTTTACTTTGATTTATTGTTTTATGAGTTAACTCTTATGCAAGACTTATTGATGCTTGTCTTGAAGTACTATTCATGAAAAGTCTTTGCTTGTATGATTCACTTGTTTACTCATGTCATTACCATTGTTTTGATCGCTGCATTCATTACATATGTTTACAAATAGTATGATCAAGGTTATGATGGCATGTCACTTCAGAAATTATCTTTGTTATCGTTTTACCCGCTCGGGACGAGCGTAACTAAGCTTGGGGATGCTGATACGTCTCCGACGTATCGATAATTTCTTATGTTCCATGCCACATTATTGATGATATCTACATGTTTTATGCACACTTTATGTCATATTCGTGCATTTTCTGGAACTAACCTATTAACAAGATGCCGAAGAGCCGCTTGCTTGTTTTCTGCTGTTTTTGGTTTCAGAAATCCTAGTAACGAAATATTCTCGGAATTGGACGAAATCAAAACCCAGGGTCCTATTTTGCCACGAAGCTTCCGAAAGACCGAAGAGGAGTCGAAGTGGGGCCACGAGGGTCCGCCACCATAGGGCGGCGCGGCCCAGGTCTTGGCCGCGCCGACCCGTGGTCTGGGGCCCTCGTGTGGCCCCCACGTTGCCCTTCCGCCTACTTAAAGCCTCCGTCGCGAAACCCCCGATGCGAAGAACCACGATACGGAAAACCTTACCGAGACGCCGCCGCCGCCAATCCCATCTCTGGGGATTCTCGGAGATCTCCTCCGGCACCCTGCCGGAGAGGGGATTCATCTCCCGGAGGACTCTTCACCGCCATGGTCGCCTCCGGAGTGATGAGTGAGTAGTTCACCCCTGGACTATGGGTCCATAGCAGTAGCTAGATGGTTGTCTTCTCCTCATTGTGCTTCATTGTTGGATCTTGTGAGCTGCCTAACATGATCAAGATCATCCATCTGTAATACTACATGTTGTGTTTGTCGGGATCCGATGGATAGAGAATACCATGTTATGTTAATTATCAAGTTATTACCTATGTGTTGTTTATGATCTTGCATGCTCTCCGTTATTAGTAGAGGCTCTGGCCAAGTTTTTGCTAGTAACTCCAAGAGGGAGTATTTATGCTCGATAGTGGGTTCATGCCTGCATGGACACCTGGGACAGTGATAGAAAGTTCTAAGGTTGTGTTGTGTTGTTGCCACTAGGGATAAAACATTGATGCTATGTCTAAGGATGTAGTTGTTGATTACATTACGCACCATACTTAATGCAATTGTCTCGTTGCTTTGCAACTTAATACCGGAAGGGGTTCGGATGATAACCTCAAGGTGGACTTTTTAGGCATAGATGCAGTTGGATGGCGGTCTATGTACTTTGTCGTAATGCCCAATTAAATCTCACTATACTTATCATGACATGTATGTGCATTGTTATGCCCTCTCTATTTGTCAATTGCCCGACTGTAATTTGTTCACCCAACATGTTTTTATCTTATGGGAGAGACACCTCTAGTGAACTTTGGACCCCGGTCTATTCTTTAATACTGAAATACAAATCTGCTGCAATACTTGTTCTTTACTGTTTTCTTGCAAACAATCATCTTCCACACAATACGGTTAATCCTTTGTTACAAGCAAGCCGGTGAGATTGACAACCTCACCGTTTCGTTGGGGCAAAGTACTTTGGTTGTGTTGTGCAGGTTCCACGTTGGCGCCGGAATCTCCGGTGTTGCGCCGCACTACATCCCGCCGCCATCAACCTTCAACGTGCTTCTTGGCTCCTCCTGGTTCGATAAACCTTGGTTTCTTTCTGAGGGAAAACTTGCTGCTGTGCGCATCATACCTTCCTCTTGGGGTTCCCAACGAACGTGTGAAATACACGCCATCATGGACCCCGGTCCATTCTTTTATACTGAAATACAAATCTGCTGCAATACTTGTTCTTTACTGTTTTCTTGCAAACAATCATCTTCCACACAATACGGTTAACCCTTTGTTACAGCAAGCCGGTGAGATTGACAACCTCACTCTGTTTCGTTGGGGCAAAGTACTTTGGTTGTGTTGTGCAGGTTCCACGTTGGCGCCGGAATCTCCGGTGTTGCGCCGCACTACATCCCGCCGCCATCAACCTTCAACGTGCTTCTTGACTCCTACTGGTTCGATTAAACCTTGGTTTCTTACTGAGGGAAACTTGCCGCTGTGCGCATCACACCTTTCTCTTGGGGTTCCCAACGGACGTGTCAATTACACGCATCACCCACCTCCGCCAATGCGCA
>NC_061508.1:80918342-80958842 GCF_022539505.1 Lolium rigidum
GCTTCTCCATGAAACGTACCACCTGGTTCGTCTAAATATGATTCGTACCGGGAAAGTAGCTCCAGTTGATCTTCCTGGGCGGCGCCGGGTTGAAAGGCGACAAGTTAATAAGGTCCGCGGCGCCGTCGTTCTTCACGTAGAAGAAAGTCGATTGCCATAACCGGCAGGACTCAAGGCCGGAGAATTTAAAAAAGGGGCTCCCTTGGCGGGAGCCGATTGTGCAAGACCCGCATTGTACGGGGGGTTTGGGCTTAGGAATGTCCTTGCCCTGGACGGAGTTTATCCGGAGAGAGAAGAAGCGAGCGAAAGTCTCGCGAGTGGGGCGGATGCCGATGTAGGCCTCCATGAATGTAGCATAGCAAGAAAGGTAAAAAACGGCGTTGCCGGGAAGATGATAGAAGTCAAGAACTTGGCGGAAGAAATCGGAGGCGGGAAGGCCGAAGCCACGCTCGAAGTGAGCGAGGAAAACTACAAACTCACCGGGTTTGAGTACTGGTTCGATCTCATTGCCAGGATCTCTTGGTCTTTGGCAGATTCGGCTTCCATCCGGGCGAGATCTGCTGTGAGACCGTCGGATTCTTCGCTCCGGTGGCTATCGGAGGGTGACTCGGAGAAGGACTCTTCACTAGACATACAGATCTACCCGAAAAACAGATTTCCCAAGAACTACCCTCGCGCGAAGATCTACGAGTAAGAGAAAAAGCAAAAGAAAATAGGAAGTAAATACCCTACCGGCCCAAGATCTGAACAGGAAGAAAAGAGATGTAAATGCGAGTCGAGCCTAACCTGAGGCGGCGGAGACGCTTGGGGAGAAGGTCGCCGGAGCGGCGGCAAGCTCGTGAGGGCCGACGGAGGCTGGCGACGGAGAAGGGTGAGAACCGCCGAGGTAAGCTCGGAGCAGTGGCGGTGAAGAAGCACCAGTGAATCTCTCCGCGGCGAAGATCTTCGGCGCAGCAAGAGCGACGGCGCAAGTTCGTCGGAGCAGGGCTCTGGCGGCGACCGGCGGCGAGGAGATTGCGCGAGGCGAGAAGCTCTAAGCACTGGGAGGAAGGCGAGTGCGGGGAAAGAGATGAAGTGGAACCGCACTCCCTCTTTATAGGAAGAAGAAATAGCGGGCCAGAAACCGCTGGGCCGCGGCGGTTCGCATCGTGGGCCGCCACGTGGCGCGAGAATACACGCGCAGAAAACATAGTGCCACAGGGAAGCCACACGGATCCGGTACGGCGGTGGGGATCCGCTGTGGCGCCATAAATGCTGGTGCAGAAGCCGAAGGGAAGTGACCCCTGACACTGGCGCGTCACACACAGTGCGCATGTCAGTGACAGGCACTGTACCCGAGAAATTCTCGACTTCGCCGAGGAGGGAGTTAATGTCTAAGATACCGGAGGATAAGATACCGGAGAATACCTTGCAAAGAGAGGAGGACGTAAGTCCGGCAAAGATGCCGGGAGATCAAAAACTAACCACCGGAAAGATTAAACCGGTACCTTGTAACATGAGAACCTGGCATGGTCTGTTGGACAAGGTCCATCGGACTATACCAGCTTCGGGGACTAATGTTGGGGGGATGACCCCCGGTATGCCAAAGGCATGCCAAACCGGATGGTTTGAGCCATCAAGATACCGATTTAATGTTTATGCCGGAGCACAAAGTTAAGAGTTTGGCTAAGTAAAGCTAAGCCGGTATCCCCAAGAGGGGATACTTGGAACCGGAGTAAAGAAGATACCGGGCTACCGGTAAGAAGTGCACTGTAGCACGTCGGCAAAACTGGTCAAAGATTCTCTCCAGAGCTAGAGGACAAAGATGAGCTAAGCAAAGTAGCTTTAAACGAAGCCCTGACGCCAAAGAGGAGGGTGACGCTGAAAGAAGCAAGAGGACGTCAGCCTCCCTGATTAAAGAAGACCCCGGTGTCATCTATGATTAAAGTAACTTTGTAAAGTAGTTTGTCTAGTCAAAGATGCCATTAGGGTTTCTTCCTCTGTAAGCCACCCTTTCCCCTATATAAGGAGAGGGGGTACACCCGAATATAGGGGATCGACCTAGAGAGAACCTCGTATGCACAAACCTGTAACTTGTTGAGATCAATGAAGAGAAAGATCTAGAGCAGAGTTCTTCCTTGTGTGTTTCTTCTTCTACCTTTGCCTTTGGCTAAGTTCTTGAGGAAAGCATCCGGAAGTTCATCCAATCTAATCAAAAACCCTCCCCTGAATCCTCTTGCGCCCATTCGGCCCCATCTTAAGCCACCCTATGGCATCTGTCTGTTCCCCACGATGACAGATTTCCTCTGTCAAGGGCCGGAAGGTCTGGTCTGGAAGTGTCGGATATTCCGATGGGGCGGATGTTCCGCCCTCTCGGGGGCCGGAACATTTGGCCTAAGTGGGGACTATTAAAACTGGCTCGGCCGAGGTGGGGAGAAGATTCCATCTTCTTCCCCAACTCGACCCAAGTCTCCACCCTCTCTCCTCCTCTTGGGGCTCCCCGTCGACCCCCAAGACCTCCTCCGTCGTGCTTCAACCCGCACGTTGGCTCCTCCGCCCGGAGTCATCTCCACCAAGCATTTTTTGCCATGGATACCGGCATTTTTCTCTCTCCCACTTTTAGGGTTTCACCCTAGCTTGCCGTGTAGACACCACAATACTTGATTTCCTTTGGTAGAACTTCAATTCAAGAGGCATTCTAGTGCTCCCTAGGATCGATCTACGGAAACATTGGTGAATAATAGAGATCTCATTGACATTGTAGATCTGAGATTTTGAACAGTGGAGGGCAGAACTTTCGGTCCCTGCCAGGCCGGAACACTCGGCCTGGGTAAAATCACGGATCCACCTATGTTTTTCACCCTTGTTTCGCATATCGGTCTTACGATTTCTTTTCGGGGTATATTTCCTCATCACCTTTCTATATATCTACTGCTTTTCACAGGTGGAAGCTCGCAAAGAGGAGGAAGTGCACGCCGAGGAGTTGCCAAGAACCATCTTCTCGTCCTCACAAGGACCGCATCATAGAGCTTCCAGACGGTTCATACACTACAAGGGAGACTGAGAGGATTGAGGAGCAAGCAATGATTTGTGTTGAAGCTTTAGAGAGGGAGAACCTTGCAAAGAGGCAGAGGAGGAAGGGAAACTCTATGTATACCATGACCATTGTTGATTATCATCATCTCCGCAAGAAGAATGTGTACAAGCATGCAAGGACTGCCACAGATGATTGTTTCTGGACCAATGAGCAAGAACAAATCATGACAGATGTGTATGAAGCTCATCGCACCAAGGTTTGCCCAATGCGAGCCTTGAACATCTCTAAGTTGGGAACCAAGGCTTAATTAAATGAGATGATGTCGGTCACTGAGAAGCTTGGCTTTCATGAGTTGATGGAGCTCCGCCAAGACTAAAATGTGCAGCTTGTGCACTAATTCTTCTCCACCATTTTCTTCGGCAATTCCACTGATGGTGATATCTATTGGATGACCGACAACCAGCCATACAAGTCCAACTTTAGGGAGTTTGCTGCCATCCTTGGCTATCCTTTTAGTGGGAGGAATTCAAAGAATAGTGCGTTGCGGATGCATGAGCATGGAGTTGAGCCCGACAAGAACAAACTTACCCCTCATCTCTACATGGCTGGTGGATGTCCCGGACTTGTGAATAACCTCCACCTACTCTATGACATTCTTCTTCGCGTGTTTCGTTGCAACATCTCCCCAAGCGCCGGCAACAATGATACCCTCTGTGGTGGACTTATCTACCTCCTCTATCACTCCTTCAACATCTTCCACAATGGATAATAATACATGGAAGACCAAGTGATTGATGTGATGGACTTCATCTTTGACGAGTTGCACTATGCCGTCATGGAGAGGAAGGTGCCTCCATATTCTCCCCTATGTGATGAATCTGCTCGTTCATGTGGTCAAGAACCAAGATGATTTGCTTCAATTTAGTGAGATCCACAAATATGGCACCATCAAAATCAAGCAAGAACATGTCGTGAGACAAAGCCATATTTGTAGCCCAAGAAGGAGAAGACCCAGTTTGGCCATTTACTCTCTCTCTCTCTCTCTCTCTACCTCTCTCTCTCGTGACCTTGTGAACAACAAAGGGAAGAAGCTGAGTTGGTTTGAGAAGATGGTGTGCATGAATGTCGAGATCCACAAGGAGAACTACTTCAAATACAAGGAAACCCGCAAGATCAAGATGCAGAACAAGGAGATACTCCGGAATCAACACCTCTTTGCCAATGATGCTCGTCGTCGTGCCGGTGAAGAGCCTATTCCCGCTCCCTCGATGAGTGCTACATCCTCCACCATTCAATACCACGAGTTTAACACTTCCAAGGTGGAATGGACGGACTTCAACAACATCACATCCAAGCCTCGAAGCAAGGGAAAAGAAGTTGTGGAGGAAAGCAAGGAGGAGGAAGCCGACAACTTCGACGACTTCGAGAGATCCTTCTCCGGGACGCTTAGCATGCGCTTCTCCCTTTTTGATGTCTCGATGCCAAAGGGGGAGAAGTTGTTTTATTAGGATGTGCGGGAATTTGCATGGGTTGGGCATCATGTGCTTGTGGTTCATTTTTGTTGTTTATGCAATGATGCCCCATTCCCTAGTTGAACCTTAAATTCATTTGGAACTTTGATTTGTAGTAACTCTATTTAGGTGGCTATGGTGAACCTTGGGCATCTTTGCCCATATCTATGTGATGGTTGATATTATTCTCTATTTCATATCTATTACCATCTTATTATGGAGGGATATTGATAATCTTTGATGAGTTTTGGTTTTCTCAAGACTAGGGTATGGATTTCAAATCCAAAGCTCATTTAGCTTGTGTTATGCCTTGCTAGTGTGGAAAAATGAGGGTGAGCTTCTCTAAAATTGATGTGTATTTGTATTTAAATGCAACTATGATATATGCACACTTTGAGGGGGAGCTTTTCTCATATCTTTGTACAATTGTGATCTTATCATAATATGTATTGTGCTTGCAAATTCTTGTGTTGTCATCAAACACCAAAAAGGGGGAGACTGAAAGAGCATATTCTAAATCCCTAGTGTTTTGCACTCGAATGAGAATTTTACCATATGTGCTCAGGTGTGTAGGAATCAGTTTTAGCACTATGTATGGTATTGAACATGTTGAGGAGAGTCTTCTTGATCTAGCGAATTGAAGATGAAGCTGTAAAACTTTCCAGGCCAGAAAATCCGGCCCCCACGTGGCCGCATAATCCGGCCCCTGAAAGCTAAAGCGGCCAAGGATCAAGCAGGGGCAAATTGTTTTTCCATCTGTCCCTCGGATCAAGAAAAGGTTCAGCCCATTCCATGGGACTCCTCATGTGCGGAGTTAGGGGTGTATGGTTTTTGCATTCGGCCCCCAGATGAATAAAACTTTCAGGCCATTCAAGGGACTTCATACGCGCAGAGTTAAGGGGGATGGTTTGTCCATCCGGTCGGCATGAAGAAAACTTCCGGCCCGCATCAGTGGACTTTGCAAGTTACGCAGATGGAGAGTTGACCGAGGGGAATATTCCGTCTCCTCAAAAAGAAATATTCCGAAGACAGGGCTGGATCTTCCGGCCCAAGTGTTGAAGAACTTTACCCGGAATATCCGGGGGCTCGGAACATCCGGGCCAACTTAGGTCGGATAATCTCCCCCCCCCCACCTGATAGAGAAACGGCTATTCCAAGCGTACATGATATAATAGAGGAGCCTTCTTCTTCCTCAAATCAGCTCTGAGCAGCACGAATACTTTCTCTCTCCTCCATTGTTCTTGAGCTCAAATCGATTGGATATCCCTCTCTAGCCAACCAAATCCCTCCAAAATTCGGGAATCGAAGGAGGAGGGCTAGATCTACATATCTACCAAAGAAATTTAGTGATCCCCATACTTCTCCTTAGTGGACTTGGAAACCCTAGATCTCCTTTGTGGGGGTCCTTGTAGTTGGTAGAGCATCTCGTCCTAGATCTTTTTGTGACTAGTTAGTGATGTTGTTGGGAGCCTCCGGCTGTTGTGGAGCTCACCTTGCGTGAAGGAATTGCCACCTTGACCGGCCTTGATAGTGGAGAAGTTAATACTCCTTTATGGGGTGTTAACGAGGAATAAGGTGACACCTTTGTGGAGGTTGGCACATTTGTGGTCCACACTTCCTCAACATAGACGTACCTCCTTTGGTGGAGGAAACTATGGTAAACACATCGTGCATCTTCTCCGCTACCATCCGTCTGGTTGTCTCGCTTACTTTATACTTGATTTTGTGCATTGTGACATTGTAGTAACACTTTACCTTTCAAATAAATCACCTTTAGTCGAGACTAATACCCATTCAATAATGTCAACCTACACATGCACAACCCCAAAATTGGAAAAGGCTAAAACTTGCATAGCGCCTATTCAACCCCCCCCCCCCCTCTAGTCGAGCCTAATACATGTTCAGTAATGTCAACCTCTCTAGAGTTTTAGATTAAGGGAGGGTGTTAAACCATTTAATATAGAATTTATACTAGCATAGAGTAGTATTGTACCTAGTATTTGGTGCCCACAAGTATAGGGAATCACTGAAATCTTCGATGGGAGGTATTACCCAAATTTATAGTTCGACTCAAGGGGAACACAAGAATACCAATCAGACCTTAGCAATTGAGATGTCACTCTCAATCACACATGTGTATAAATAAACTCACAAAGCAAGTGGTGATTTTACAGCAGTTGATTCAAAGCAGTAAAAGAAAACAGTAAACAAAAGCAGCAGATTTCCAGTTTTCACAGGAAGAAGTAATGTGAAAGTTTCAGTGGCTAAATACGCATGCATGAGGCACCAATGCGGTAATGTATGGATGATATTGATCATGTAATGTAATCCAACTAACATAGCACTCATCTCTAATTCAGTTGTGTGTAGGTGTGTGATCCAAATATAGTTATGCGTACTAGCTAAGAGAATTTGCATATCATCTTTTGTCCTGCTTGCCTTTTTCAGTGGGGCAAACTTGGAACTACAAGCAATTAAGGTCTACCCTTTCGTGTAGACCGGAACAAAGCATTAAGATTCATGAACAGACATAACCCTTGAAATTAGTACATCTTCCCCTTGTTTTCCCCCTCCTGTCACCTTCCTTGCCGATAAATACCAACCTCATATATATTATAAAGCAATATAGGTTTAGTACTGAAATCATGTCACTCGTACCCTAGTAACAAGCATTAAACATAGAAAAGGTGTACCAACACTCATACAAGAATATCTTCAAGACGAACACCTAAAATCTCGATACATATGGAGGATTACATGATCAATCTCATCCAAAACCCATCCACCTCTTAAGCCTACAGAGAACTACTCACTCATGGTGATGGAGAGTGAGTCCATGATGGTTGGTGATGATGTTGGTGGCGGTGATGATGAAGAAGCCCTCGAAATCCCTCTCACTAGGGTGGAGAGCAAGACTAATCTGACCCCCAAAACGAAGATCCTGGTCTTGGCGGCGCTCTGTTTTGCAAAACGCCGTGTGCTTCTAGGGGTAGGTTTTAGGGTATATAAGGCACCATGAGAAGGGGGGAGGCGGGACGACGACCGAGGGCCGAACGGGCCTGGGTGGTGTGCCCAAAGAGTTAGGGTGCGCCACCTGGCCTCGTTCGGGCCTCATGGCTCCCCTGTCCTGATCCAAAGCTCCAGGTCCCTTCTTTTGGTGAAAAACTTCCGTAGTATTTTTCCCCGATTTTATTTCTTTTGAAAACTTGACAAAAGGAGCTTTGCTAAAAACATCATCAGATTCAGCAGTTTTTATCCGTGTATGGTGAGATTTCGGAGTAATTCATTGAGCAACGTGCTTGGAAAAGTAGATACATTTTAGATGTATCAGTATTTTATGAACTTTGTAATACCACAAGTAGGGTTTTTTCTACACTATATAAACACGAAGCCTGACCTAAGAAGAGGGTATGGTTCTAGCCCTACACACGCACAACCCCAATTATTAGGAAATTAAGCTAAAAAGATATGGTTTCAAGACGAATGATCAAATGACTTAAGGGTTGCCTGTCAGCGAGATTCTTCCACTGCCGGCATAATTATAGGTACTTCCCATGACATCCATTGACGGGACCACCAGAGGCCTTTGAGATCCAAGAGTTAAGAACTTTTCCATCCCATAGCTCTTGTCTTATTGATTCTCTAGTGATGAGACTATTACATAGATTTTTAAGTCTTTCAAAGGCTGAAATCATGCATATATATTTTGGTTTGTGTGACACTGATAGTTAGTTGTTGTCACATCTGCTTTTCTGAAGTGTAACATTCCAACCATTATCAGCTAAATGGAATGGAGTTAACCAGTCTAACCAAACAAGTTATTGTTGTCTCATGTGTCCCTCCTCATCTCTCGTACGGCATGAATGCAACAACATTTTCCTTATAATGATTTTTTAACACATTCCCTACAACCGAGAACCTTATCACGCATATTACACAATGTTGGGCCGAACGGCCCATAACGCCATCTATTTGTCAACTGATTTAGGGTTTTCTCTGAAACGCTTATAAATACATCATCTTCTGATGAACAGACTCCCCCCCCCCCATCTCGCGCCGCCGACTTCCCATTCTATCCATTATATGTCCACCTTGTCCCGGTCCACCTCTTTTACTTGTGCGGAGATCATAGTTGAGGGAAATAATCTAGACACCGATCTTATTTTCCGCATCTTAAAATCAGCTAGATCTGTTAGTTTATCATGGATGTGCTTCGTCGGTGCAAGCGACGCCGTGGCCGAAAGCACAAGGTGAACAAACACAGGGGTGATCATGTCGGCAACTAGATCAATGAGTTCAAGGTGAGCACACATGTTGTAGATCAAACCATTGATAATGAGATTTCTGATTGCAAGATGCGCAAGAACGTGTTGGATTAGCCCGCTTATGTCCATGGAACGGAGTTAAAGTCCGATGTCGCCTCGATCCACTTGAGAAATAATAACAAATTTGGTATGTTCCCTCCGTTCTTCTTGATCAAATACTTAATTTTATGATCTTCTTTTTTTTTCAAGTGCAATTGCATGTTTTAATATGTATAATGGATTCCTTAGATACATCAAAATAATCGCCACAAACTTCAATGTAAGATTACGTGATTTATCTTTTTACTCCATTTCCACTGTCTTGATCCTAAAACATCACATGTCTAATGTTTCATTTGTGGGTAGTTGGCGCACCCACTCTAGTCTATGTCATGTCTATCCACATAGGCCCAAGTAACAATTGGGCAGCTTAAGGTCCATAAAAACATAATGATAGCATAACATAAATGGAAAATCTAAAGGTGGCACTGCAATAAATGGAAAATCTAAAGGTGGCACTGCAATAAATAGAGGCCATAAAGATGGAAAGAAATAAATAAAATCTGGCTATATGGTGCTGCATAGGGGTGGAATCGAGCCGAATTCAGTGAAATCGACAAGTACTAGAGAGCTTATAAAGAATGTATGTATTAATGGATGGATCCTTTTTGATCCGTTCTTAGGAAGGTTCTAAAAAAAAAATCTCGAATTACGTCGTGATCTCTTTGCCCATTAATTAGAGGAAATTTATTGTCTTATATTTCTGGATCCGCATTTATTGCAGCAATCTAAATAATGGGCTGCTGCAATGAATGCGGATTCAAAAATGGAAGACAGTAAATTGCCTTGCCCATTATTTAAAGGAAATTTACAATATTCCATTTTCTGGATCTGCATTTATTGCAGAACTCTAAATAATGGGCGGCTGCAATGAATGCGGATCTAGAAATAGAAGATAGTAAATTTACTCTAATTAATGGGCAAAGAGATAACTGCGTAATCCGAGAAGATTTTTTAAAATCTTCCTAAGAATCGTATCAAAAAGATCCCACCATTAATAGATACACTCTTTATAAGCTGTCTAGTAGACTTGTCCATTTCACTTAATTCAGATCGTTCACCCGAGAATCGTATCAAAAAGATCCAACCATTAATATATACACTATTTATAAGCTGTCTAGTAGACAGTAAATTTCCTTGCCCATTATTTAGAGGACATTTACAATCTTCCATTTTCTGGATCTGCATTTATTGCAGCACTCTAAATAATGGGCGGCTGCAATAAATGCGGATCCAGAAATAGAAGATAGTAAATTTCCTCTAATTAATGGGCAAAGAGATAACGGTGTAATCCGAGAAGATTTTTTAAAATCTTCCTAAGAATCGTATCAAAAAGATCCTGCCATTAATAGATACACTCTTTATAAGATGTCTAGTAGACTTGTCCATTTCACTTAATTCAGATCGTTCGTGGAGGCGTCGGCTGTTCGAATATTTTGTTAGTTGGGAACCATGTCGGCGGCTCATGATCCAGGCAAGGGTGTGATTGAGGCAGATGCCCACGAGGATGAGCACGCGGCCCCGCTGCAGACCTTCTCCAATAGGTTTGCTGCAGACATGAGCCAGCCGTAGCCGCAGGCGAAGCGCGGCCGCCCGCGCAAGTACGTCGACCCAAGCGTTGCCATGCCGATGCCGCTGGCTATCGTGCCGGCACGACATCCAACTAATGACGTCCTGCGGCCACCAGTGATGCCGCTGCCGGTGCCGCCACCCCCACCACCACCCGTCAAGAAGAGGAGGGTCCAGGCGCAGAGGTCCACGGCCACCAAGAAGACGGCGGCAGGTATGTAGTACTACTAGTTCTGATAGGATAGTACGTAACATTAAACGCATGCATGAGCATTTAGTTCAGATACCCGAAATTTCAGGTGAGTAATTTAGGCTGGTCATAGTGCATAGTATCATATACTAGTATCATGCATATGATACTTGTCTATGATACTATCTCTATAGTGGGTGGTATTATAGTGTAGTATCATAAATTTGTAAATTTATTATTTTGTAGAATCCCAATGTAAATCTATGTACAAGATCTATTTGGTATTTACTTTTCTCGTAACGTGCGCTATGATACAGTATCTACCTATATTATTCTAGTCCTATCTCTCCTCATTAATTAGATGTCATATCATTATTTTTGTGGGCCTAGGATGCATGATACTACCTAATACTAGCACTATGGTCAGCCTTAGTAACAGGTTGTGGTAACTGCCGGCAAACAGTAAATTTGGTAATAATGACGACCTTGAAGAAACACTTGAATACTACAATCATGCGTGATGTGTTTTCTCTTTCATTATAGATCACAACACTTGAATGCTATCATCAGTTTTCCAGCACTACGTCATACTTTCAGATCTTTCTGAATTTTAATGGATGTTGTTTTCAGTGTTATCGGGTGTCATTGGAATGAATCATGAGGTTATCACAGTCGAAGTTGGAGAGGTAAACTGTCCCACTCGCTTACGATGTACCTAGAGACATAATATTACTAGTGTACTACAAGATTACAGTATGCATATAACAGATTATCTGAGTGAGATTTCTAATTTTGGTCAAATAAATACGCTGATGAAGTTCTATCATTATGGAGCAAAGTTGTTCAGATGCAACACTTTGAGAGACGTATTTACATATTCCGCGCTTGAATTGTTTTAATAGTTTCATTGGATGGTCTTTCTTGCTCTTAATATTAAAGCTCGGGCTTAGTAAGAAATACTTAACCTTTCACGTATTCTTTAATTACATGTCAACATATTTAATAGTTATTTAAAAAACAGAAAAATCTTATGTGCCTGAGGCATGGGTAATGGGTTATATCATAAAAAATTTCTAAACCGGACTATAGCACCATTCCATTACTTACATCACAGAAATACAAGCCCTTTACAAGTACTCCAGATCTCCAACTAGGGAGCGGAAAATAAAGAAGTGATGCACTAACCATAAATATATTCTTCATACTCAACCATTCATGGGATAATTAGTACTTCAGTTTTTTCGTGATGATCGTATATTTTATTATAATCATATATTTTCCATAGGCTCTCATGATTTCATCTTTTACTTTGTATATATTTTCCATATGCTCTGTTCTACCAAAGCTTGTGCTTGTTGTGTTGTGTTGTAAATACTAACAAAGGATCCATGATTGCAGGATGTAGCTATGAAAATCATGCCCCTTTTTAGGAATGGATGGGTAACTTGTATACTGTCTGCCCATGGAGCTTTATCCAATGTGACACTGCTTCAAGGAGGTTCTTCTGCTGACACGGCTATTTATCAGGTTTGGTCCATTTTTTTTAGCTTGGAATGCACTTGAAATCAATATTTTCTCATAAATTTCGACCATAAAGAAAAAAATAAATGTTAGATACTAGTTAGAGAAATTTATTATTTCCTTTTATGACCTATCGAAACAAAACATATCATTTTTTTTGTTCTGCCTTATTTCGAAATGAATTGTTGCGGTCTAGCCTATATATTTGCATCAGTTTCGAATAATATCTTAGCTATTTTTATTCAATATGTAGGGTTATTTTGAGATGCTCTCATTGTCCGGCTCGTATCAACCATCAGAGACTGATGGAATGAGCAGCGGCACAGGTGGACTCAGTGTTTCACTTGCTAGTCTGGATGGCCATATTTTTGGTGGCCGAGTGGCAGGACCTTTGACCGCAGCTTCGCCTGTTCAGGTAACCCAGTTTTACTTCGTTCAAAAAAAGGTAACCGAGTTTTACTTGATGAGCATGCTTTAAACAGTCAAATTATGGTGTTTACACCATATATGTTGATAGATTCTGTACTTCTTGGATCTTGCTCTGTTTGTTAAGTTAAAGATTATTTGCTTAGTGCTTTTGGGAAACCATGACAAATTAGTGTTTTGCCATATAATCTATAATGTTATACTATCCCCTTCGTAAAATTGTTGTGTCAATCTTGCTCTGATTGGTCTTACTTAAGAGCTGCCATCATGTGACGAAGACGAAACATACATGTATATTTCAAGTGGATCTTCTGCTTTCCACTAATGGTTTGTGTTATTGTACTAATGCTCAGGTGGTCGTTGGAAGGTTTCAAGTGGATGAGAACAAGAAGCTCAACCAGGCTGCCACCGGTGGCGTTCCAGGTGCTAGCAGTTCTACACCAAGAGGTGCTCTGAATGGGTCCTCTGGAAGTGCACAAAATTAGAGTGACACTTGCTCATTCAACACCAGCAGCCATCCCCCAGTATTCCATGAAACTGAAATCCAGATGAATCTACAGTTCTGTAGGAAGCCTTGCTGAAAGAACTTGTAGTTTTCGTGCTTCGGTTAGTATTGCCAGATTAGGCTCTTGTAATACCAGTCACCTCTATCTTAGCTTTTCGTTCCAAGGTCTCTCATGATGCTTGGAGTTTCGCACCAACCTCGCTCCAAATACTTAGTTTTTCGTTCCTAGTTGTTTACCCGTTCGCTCCAAATGCTTAGCTTTTTGCTACTAGCTCCAGATGCTCCGCTTTTGTTCCTTGCTCCATGTTAGACGATAACTATCAGAATTTATTTCTTTTGTTGGATAGACCCATGATGTGGTCTAGTTAAATCATGTTGTAACAGGATGGATGCTTTGTCATATTCTGTTTTTTTTCTATAATCAGTACTCATGAATTTTGCTTATGAAATATTGCATGGTTATATTGCGCACATCCGGCCAGTAGTAGACGTGGGAACTTCAATGGTTGTGTTCCTTTATTAGCTAAGGGAAATGGAAATTTCTCAGTGGCAATAGCAGGTAGCAGCTAGACAACTCCTCCCAAGTCCAAAGTAGTCTCAATTGTGTTCCAAAAACATTCTGTCCCGAATTGCGGGTTTCAGTTCACAAGTTGGTAAGGTAACGAGTGCTTGAAGTACTAACCTAGCTAGTATACACTTGTAGCATTTTTTACACAAAACATGGTATTCCAACAAAATAAGCGGTACTCCCTTCCGTTCACAATTAGTTCGCATTCTAGGTTTAGTCAAAATCATATTTTGTAAATTTTAACTAAATGTTTTGAAAAATATATCTACATTCACAATGTAAAAGCTATAGCATTAGAATGAACATAAGCCATATTTTTATATTATATGCATTTGATATTATGATTATTGATTTTTTCCTATATTTCTGGTCAAACTTGATAAAGTTTAACTTGAAAAAAACTCAGAAGCAGAACTAAATAAAAACAGAGGGGGTATCTAATGACTAGCCATTGACCACAGACCAAGCATGCGAAGACGGACAAATGTGCAGGAAAATCATACCAACCGAGGGAATGAGCTAGTGACCATATATTGAATTACTGCGCATTTTACGATTAAATGACCAAAGTGAGTAAATCGGACAAGAATTTTACTTTTGCCATGCAGTTCGGTATCTTGGATTTTTCAAACTATTGCAAGAACCAGCCAGCAGCACCTCTCAGAGATGTAAGGGCATCTCCAATGGAGCGACGTATTTCGGACACCTAAATTGTTCGCGCGTGTCCGTATGTGTCGGCCTGCAGACGCGAAAATGTCCATTTTTGTCCGCGCGTTCATTTGCATCTGGGGGTGCCTCCAGCGGACCGACGCATTTTTCTACTACTTATTTTTTTTTCCTCTTCTCCATTTATAAACATAGTTCCAAACATTACACAAACTAATACATATTGGGAACATGGTTTTACACAAACTAATAAACATGGTTTACACAAACTAATACATAGTTTGAAACATGATTTACACAAATTAGAACATTGCAAAATGAGAAAACGTAACTAGTGTTGGTTCCGTATGTTCGCTGCCAAGAAAGAACACTCTCGGGCACACTCAATCACCTAAATTGGAAAATCCAGCTGGTAATTATACCACTATTGTTTTCACCAAGGGAGGACATACGGAAACCGCCACTTGTGGCTTAAATTGGGTCGTGACCATATTCGCTGCAAAGAAAGAACACTCTAACAGTTCTAACTATCGGTGTCCGAGCCAGACTTGCCGGTGTGGTAGTGCCTGCGGTAGGATGTATCGTCGAACACCTTGACGATCATCACGCCTTCCCCCTCGTAGAGGAAGGTGAGCTAGCAGTCGGGCTCGAGCGCGAGGTCACGGGCGAACTTGTCCCACCCCGTGTGCAGGTACATCTTGCACTGACGTCGAACAAGATCTCGACAGGCCACCGGCAGAAGTTGCAGCTGGCCTCCCGTAGCTGCAACTGGGCCGGCTCGACGCCATCGACGAACTCGACGAACTTGCCCGGGAGCAGCTTGATGCCGAGGGGGTCGTCGTCGATGCGGAGGAGGAACTCGAAGCAGCGCTCCTCCTGCGAAGACGAGGAGGGCGCAGGCGACGGCGACCGTCGGGCTGTAGCCGGTCCACCCCGGCGGCCCCAGCTCCGGCACCGGGGGCGCCCAGGCCCGTGGTCTCGACCGCCTCGCCGGCCACCTGGACCCGCCATGGACTTCCTCGCGGGGCTGGCTGCGTCGCAGGAAGAGCTAGGCGGCGCTACGGTGGAGCTCGTGGCGGCTAGGGTTTGTGTGGAGGAGTGGATGAGGAAGAAGAGCGCGCGCTCTCTTTATATAGGCTGAAGGTAGGCGACAGGCGCGGGACGCGTGGCATCGCCATTACTGCGTTGGCGGAGGTGGGCTGCGGCCGCTCAGCAGGCGAGGCATTGCCATTACCGTGGCGCAGACTGCCGAAGCGACGCAGCGGCGCCAGTCGCTGGCGCGCCTGAGAAGACGCATCGAGCCAGGGTCGCTGCCAGAGACGCATCAGAGACGCATATTTGGGCCAGGTTTGTGTCGCCGTGGACGGCCCGGTCACTTTACGTCGCCCCGCTAGAGCAGGGACCCGACGCATATTTCGACCCAGCGGACCCAAACGGACGCTGCGTCGCCCCGTTGGAGATGCCCTAACACTCGAGCATCTTTAAACATCCATAGGAATTTTGAGCTTCTGAATTCTGAGGAGAATTTTCTCTAAAGGCCCTTTGAACATGGGACTGGGGTTGCAACGTTCATACTGAATGCATCTTTTTTTGCAGTAATACAGAATGCGCTTGCATGGCCTGGTTTCCTAGGAATTTTTTTTAGCATTCAAATGCACTTTCACTCTATCACTACTCCGTACTTGATCTCATATTTTCAGTTCATAAAAAACTGTGTGTTTTCAAAGGCTTTATGACATGGTTTTTCTATTCTTGCGTTATATAATTTCTGCAATCTTTTTTTTTACAAATGGGTGCAAGTCAAATAAACTGTAGTGGCAAAGTGACGTGACATCGAACGCATCCATTGATGATTTGGTCGGCCATTTTATGGATAACGAACAGCTAGCATCGGCGTAAGCGGTCGCGTACGTTATGTACGTATAAAATTGAATTTCATGGCGAGTTGAGCCAATAGCAGCAAGCTGTAAATGGTCGCACCTAGAAAACATTTACTAGCTTAGCTTCTCATCTTTGGATATGAAATGTATGTATATTGTTGTTTTTACAAAGATTGCCTCCAATTAATTTCTTCAGTTGTGCCGATCGACAGACCTACACTACACACCACGTATCTGTACACTTACCCTTTCATTTGAAATACACACCTTTCACAGCAATTATCTAGTTTTATTTCTGCACTCCAACATACTCTCCTCCGTCCATGTAAGGCGTCTAAGGGTTAGTCAAAAGTCAATGCTTTTTAAGTTTGACCAAGTTTATAGTCAAAAATATAAAAATTTACAATACTGAACCAACATGAATAGATTCACTATAAAGTATATTTTCTTAATATATCCATTTGATATTGTAGATGTAAATATATTTTTCTGATTATTTAGTCAAAGTTAGTAAAGTTTGACTTTTGGCCAATCCTTATACGCCTTACATTTTGGGACAGAGGGAGTGTGTCGCAAATTGAATCAGTCAGTGCGCTATAGACCGATCGACGAATCCGATAACTAATCGATGGACGAAGGTCAATGCCCCGCTCTAACCGGATCCAAATCAAGCCTGATAAGGCTGGTGCCAATGCATAGCCTCACTCTCACCCGCCACGTCAGCTTTTTTCCCCACTCTCACCCCACTCTTATCCCACTCTCACCCCACGGTGCCAATGCACAAGCTATAGTGCCAGCTTTACTTCTCTTTCCTCCACGTCAGCTTTTCTGTCTCCTCGACATGAGCTTTTCATTTTCAGATTACAACAATATAAATAATGCAAGGAAATTATTTTATTGAACTAAAATTGTTACCGATTACATCATAAAAAAAATTACATAAAAACTTGAATAGATTACATAAAAATTTGAAAAAATTACATAATCTAGGAATTAGCCCACACATGCTCCATCAAATCATGCTGGAGTGTATACATCGGTGACTCCCTCATTTCGGTGTCCATCTGAATCCTGGCAGCTAGGCTTGGTGGTGCATGGTGGTGTATTGCATGGCCGACATTTGAAGCAAATGTCTCATAGATGTTGTCCAAATTTGTACCACGCTCATCGTCGATGATCATGTTGTGCAGAATGACACATGCACGCATGATCAATCCAAGAGTACGCCTCGAGTAGGAGCGTCCCGGAACTGCTAGAATGTTGAACCTAGCCTTCAACACTCCAAAGGCACACTCGACATCTTTGCGATGCGCTGATTGAGCAGCAGTGAACACTCGCTGCTTTTCACTTTGTTGAACCTAGCCTTCAACACTCCAAAGGCACACTCGACATCTTTGCGATGCGCTGATTGAGCAGCGGTGAACACTCGCTGCTTTTCACTTTGTGGAAGAGTAACACCTTTCATGAACACCGGCCAGGAGGGGTAGATGCCGTCGGCAAGGTAGTAACCATAGTTGTACTCGTGTCCATTCACCGTGAAGTTCACTACGGGTGCTTCTCCCCTAAGCACATCGGTGAACAACGGCGGCCGGTTGAGTACATTGAGGTCGTTGTTGGACCCGGCCACTCCAAAAAAGGCATGCCAGATCCAACGATCATACGACGCAACGGCTTCTAAGATTATGGTAGGGTGTTTGATGTCTCCCTTTGTGAATTGACCGGCATGAGCCACTGGGCAGTTCCTCCACTGCCAATGCATGCAATCGATGCTCCCTAACATGCCCGGAAAGCCACGCTCCTCGGCTTTCGCTAACAGACGCTGAGTATCCTCGACATTTGGTCGACGGCAAAAGTGTTCCCCGTAACAGGCAATGATGCCTTCACAGAATCTATCTAGACAATCTGATGAAGTTTGTCTAGCTAACTTAAGCCACTCATGTATCGTATCTGCAGCGGCTCTATAAGCTAACAGACGCAAAGCCGCAGTACACTTTTGTAGGGGAGAAAAACCAGCACGGTTGAGAGCATCAACTCTTTGGGTGAAATACGGAGAGTATTCACCCAATCTATCCACAATGCGCAGAAAAAGGGATCGCCTCATCCGATACCTTCGCCGAAAGTAGCTCGGAGGATAGTTGCAGTCGTCGGCGAAGTAGTCCTCGAAGAGCCGATCGTGGGCACCCAGACGATCACGCCTGATGAACTCTCGGTGGCGTCGACGTCTTGGCACCACCTCCTCGTTGAGCATCTCCTCCTCATACTCCGCCTGGAATGCAGCGATCATATCACCCTCCATTCCGTCGCTCGAGCTGCTGTCTGGACGAAGACATGGCGTTGAGTGGAGTGGAAATGGAGAGTGGAGGAGATGAAGTGAGGTGTGGAATGAGTGAAACCATATGGGGTATTTATAGGGGGTTTTTGAACCAGCAACGGCTACCCCAACGGCTAGACCAATCAGATCGCGCCACCTCAGCCCCTCCCTCTCGCCCGGCCTCTCGCCCGCTCTCGCCCCGCTCCCGCCCGCCTCTCGCCCCCTATCGCCCCCAACGCGGGCGGCAGCCGGGCGGTAGCGGGCGCTACCGCCGGGCGCCCAGGCCACCGCCCCGCGCTGGCCTCTCGCCCCACTCCCGCCCGCCTCTCGCCCCGACGCCGCCGCTACCGCCCGTCCTCCGGCCCGCAATGGCACCGGCCTAATGAGATACTAACGAGTGCGATATCTCGGCTAACAGCCAAGCTGTTATCAGTACTTGCAGTTATTGAAGGTTGAAATTTTTGCTCGCATCCATTAACTCAAATGATAGGCATAGCTAGCGTGCATGCATGCCTTGCCTCTTCTATAAATACTGGCAGCTCTAGCAGCGATATCATCTCACCCCAAGCTAGCTTGCTATTACACGATCAAACTGATCATCAAAAATGGCTATCAAGTCCCCCCTTCTGCTCGGTGTCGTACTAGTCTCGCTCATGCTTATCTCGGAGGATATGGCAGATGCTCGAGAGCTTTACTGAAGCCAAAGGTTCTCTATCTCTCTCCATTATATTAGGAAGAGCTGTTAGAAAAAAAATAGTTTAGCGAACTGAACAGGATAAATTAGTCGACACAAGTTATGATACTCGTTTATCGTATATATACATGGATATACAATACCACACATTATTCACTAGAGGATTGTATATATATACATACAGAGTCCGAGGATAAAAATTTAAAACCTGCAGGAGGACCGGGCCTCAAGGACGAGAAGTGGGGAGGTGGCTACCAACATGGTGGAGGATACGAAAACGGTGGAGGGTATGGCAATGGTGGGGGATACGGAAATGGCGGAGGGTATGTATATGGTGGTGGATACCAACATGGTGGTGGATATGGAAACTATGGTCGAGGATATGGAAATGGTGGTGGATACCATCACGATGGAGGATACGGAAACTATGGTGGTGGGTATGGTGGAGGATATGGAAACTATGGGCACGGTGGCGGTTATGGGCCTGGCTATGGTGGCGGAGGCTATGGACCTAGATATGGTGGAGGGCATGGTCATTCAGGCAATGGTGGATATGGCGGAAATTATGGTGGAGGTTACGGTGGTGGTGCCGGATATGGTGGAGGTGGCGGATACGGCAGCGGGTACGGTGGTGGTGGAGGTTATGGTGGAGGATCGGGTGGCGCTGGCTATCCTTAAAGTGGACATGGGGTGCAACGAGGAGGTCGCAATGGTTTACACTAAAGAATCAACTATATATGTGTATGTTTTTTTAAACAAGGCATGTGTGTTGATATGTAATGGGCTTGCATAAATGATGGTCCTTATGCTCACATATATAGGAGCAAGGTCCGTAAGAGTGAGAAATCGATTGGTTAAGAAGCAAGCCGGCCTTGTGTCGGCTTCTATGTGTGCAAGAGAAGGTATCTTTAGATTGCAAGTGTTTAGTTCCTTGAGTATTGATTGTTAATAGTAAATTTATTAATGGACTAATGTATTCATCAAGCGTGTCATAGTCGAATACAAAATGAAGTTTAAGCCAAAGTTCAGGGGAATGGTGTTTTGGCACATGGGAGCATATGCTCCCTTTATTTTGAAATGCATGTTATATACATTTTGAAATTTCAAAAAATTGAAACTAAAAATTCGAACGTACATCTTCACGTGCTACACGCTCACAAAGTCGTTACATAAAAATCCGACTTGTCGTGTGACGTGTGTAAAAAGACAAAATTCAATGCTGAAAATAAGGCTTTTCAGGAGATAAATTTTCTCTTTTTTACACAGACCACAAAACATATTGGTTCCTCGCGAAACTTGACGAATGTACGTATATTGTGGAGATGTACATGTAGAATTTTTTTTCAAATTTTTTTAACATTTCGAAATATAATTTTTTGATAGAGGGAGCATATGCACCCGGGAGCCGAATTGAATTTCCCCCAAAGTTCATCGATACAAAAGAAGGTTTAAGAAATGAATCTTGAGGATCTTGTCTTAACTCTTATAATATATTTTGAAATTTTAATTTAGGTCAAGAGTAGTTGTTAATAAGGTCCCTTTTACCGACATAGTGGAACCTTTTTCTAAAATGGGGTAAGCCGCTGCACCGATTGATACATCTGGGCATTTTAATGCGCCCACCAAAAATTACACGTCATGGATCACATGCAAGGCCGGCTCTAGGGGAGCTGCTATACTCCGACCGGGTCGGCAGGTACGGGGCACCGCACACCCCTCCGACCCGGCGGCTGTAACTGGGCCGCGGCCCATTAGGTAACCTCCTTTTCTTTTTCGTTTTCTTATTTTTTTTCCTTTTTCTGTTTAGAGTTTTATTTTTTAAAACTAACATTTTACAGGTTTTTTTTCTGTCTACAGATTTTAAAAATGTTCCATTTTAAATTCGTTCAAAATTTGAAAATCGTCCAAAATGTAAAAACTGTTCAAAATTCAAAAATAGTTCAAAATTTAAATTTGTTCAAATTTTGTCAAACTTGAACTTTTTTCAAATTTAAAATTTTATGAAAATTATTTTAAACAGAAAAATAAAATGAGAGAAAAAAGAAAACACAAAAGAAAACATAAAAAGGAAAAAAGAAAACAGAAAACGGAAAAGAAAAGGAAAAAAAAAAGAGAAATAGGGAAAATCGCCTAACCGGGCCGGCCCACACCGCGCGGGGGGTGCGCGGCGCGGTGTAGGCGCCGACCTGGTCGGCATATAGGAAACGCCCGGCTCTAGCCTAGGGCAAGTAGTGCAACGGCCTGAGGCCCATCCAGAGGCCCATCCAATACAGGGGCTCAAACCTGCTATGTACTGTATATGGCATAGTACAGGGCACCCCTAAACAGCGGTCGACCGCTGACTCCAGCCCGAGCGGTCGTTTTTGGATGTTTCCGAAAAAGGAAACCATATCAATTCCCTTTCCCTTTTCGTATCTACAGTAAACACGTGAAAATTTAATCGGTCTCAGAGGGTTTCGATCCCGCGACTTCAAGGCCTGCGCGCAGCCGAGCCGAAACGAACTGAGCAGTTAGTGCTTCATGTCAAAAATGGAGGCGTAGCTAGTTTTTTACGCTAATATCAACACCGGTAGAGGTAAAAATAACAGACAAACTAAAATTTTAAAAACTAGGAAAATAACCTAATATTTCGCGCTAGAACAGGTGTGTACCAGCAAGTTTCTTTTCTATATCACGTTAAACAACTAAACATGGACAAGCAGAATATTCTTCCACCTAATAAACTTCTAATGCCCGTCCGAGTTTGCTTTGTTGTGAGAATCTTTTCCAATTTAAATTTTTAAATTTTTATTTCTTAAATGATAATTCTGATTTTAGATTTTAACTCATAAATCATCAACCCCTCTGCCTCTTATTTATCAACGGTAAATATGAAAAGTTATTGATCCAAAAAAAAATTTAATTTAGAATATTATGGGAACACTTTTAGCTCACAATTTATTAATCGATCTGCCTATTATTTATCAACGGTAATTTTGAAAAGTTATCGACCCAAAAAACTAATTTTATTTAGAATACTTTTAAGAAGATTTTTAGCTCATAATTTATCAATCCCCATGTTCGTTATTTAGCAATGGTAAATGTGAAGAGTTATCAACCTCAAAAGTTAATTTAATTTAGAATATTTGAGAAACATTTTAGCTCAAAATTTATCAACCAGTCCATCCGTTATTTATCAATGGTAAATGTAAAAAATTATCGAACCAAAAAAGCTAATTTTATTTAGAATATTTTGCGGATATTTTTAGCTCACAATTTATCAATCCATCTGCGAATTATTTACCAATGGTAAAATGTGAAAAGTTATGGACCCGAAAAGATAATTTTATTTAGAATATTTTTGAAACATTTTTAGCTCTCAAATTTATCAACCCATCTTCTCGTTATTTAACAACGGTAAATGCGAAAACTTATCAAGCCGAAAAGCTAATTTCATTTGGAATATTTTAGGAATATTTTAGCTCACAATTTATCAACGCCTCTACCCTCTATTTATCAACGGTAAATGTGAGAAGTTATCGACCCGAGAAGCTAATTTCATTTAGAACAATTTCGGAACATTTTTAGCTCACAATATATGAACCCGTATGCCCATTATTTATCAACGGTAAATGTGAAAAGTTATCGACCCAACAAGTTAATTCATTTAGAATAATATGTTAGCGAATTTTTTAGCTTACAATTAATCAACCCCTCTTCTCGTTATTTATCAATGGTAAATGTGAAAAAATATCAACCCGAAAAGCTAATTTCATTTAGAATATTTGTGATTTTATTAGCTCAAAACTTATCAACCCATCTTCTCGTTATTTATCAACGGTAAAATGTGAAAAGTTACCCACTCGAAAAGCTAACTAAGTTAAAAGTGGTATTATTTAAGTTGCAAGTGGTAGTTCTTTTGAGTTGCAAGTGGTTTTCCCACCCGTTATTTTCCCCTCTAAAAAACCACTAGCCCGAAAAAGGGAATTTAAAAATTAGTCCAAATAACATGAATTTTTACACAAAGTAGAAACAAAAAAAAGAAAATTTGAAAAAATGAAAGGGGATTGAATAAAGGGAATTGAGAAAAAAGGGAATTGTAAAAATTAATAGAGTTAAGGGGGATGGTTTGTCCATCCGGTCGGCATGAAGAAAACTTCCGGCCCGCATCGGTGGACTTTGCAAGTTACGCAGTTGGAGAGTTAAGCGTGGGGAATATTCCGTCTCCTCGAAAAGAAATATTCCGAAGAGAGGGTCGGATCTTCCGGCCCAAGTGTTGAAGAACTTTACCCTTAATATCCGAGGGCTCGGAACATCCGGGCCAACTTAGGTCGGATAATCCCCCCCCCCCACCTGATAGAGAAACGGCTATTCCAAGCGTACATGCTATAGTAGAGGAGCCTTCTTCTTCCTCAAATCAGCTCTAAGAAGCACGAATACTTTCTCTCTCCTCCATTGTTCTTGAGCTCAAATCGATTGGATATCCCTCTCTAGCCAACCAAATCCCTCCAAAATTCGGGAATCGAAGGAGGAGGGCTAGATCTACATATCTACCAAAGAAATTTAGTGATCCCCATACTTCTCCTTAGTGGACTTGGAAACCCTAGATCTCCTTTGTGGGGGTCCTTGTAGTTGGTAGAGCATCTCGTCCTAGATCTTTTTGTGACTAGTTAGTGATGTTGTTGGGAGCCTTCGGCTGTTGTGGAGCTCACCTTGCGTGAAGGAATTGCCACCTTGACCGGCCTTGATAGTGGAGAAGTTAATACTCCTTTATGGGGTGTTACCGAGGAATAAGGTGACACCTTTGTGGAGATTGGCACATTTGTGGTCCACACTTCCTCAACATGGACGTACCTCCTTTGGTGGAGGAAACTATGGTAAACACATCGTGCATCTTCTCCGCTACCATCCGTCTGGTTGTCTCGCTTACTTTATACTTGAGTTTGTGCATTGTGACATTGTAGTAACACTTTACCTTTCAAAGAAATCACCTTTAGTCGAGACTAATACCCATTCAGTAATGTCAACCTACACATGCACAACCCCAAAATTGGAAAAGGCTAAAACTTGCATAGCGCCTATTCACCCCCCCCTCTAGTCAAGCCTAATACATGTTCAGTAATGTCAACCTCTCTAGAGTTTTACACTACTAGAAAACAGGTTATTAGTGGCGCACTGGTTTTGGCTATCAGTGACGCACTAGTGGTGCGCCACTACTATCACGCCACTGCTAACTTTTAGCAGTGACGCACTAGTGATGCGCCACTACTAAGTCATGTACCAATGGCGCACCAGGTGATGCGCCACTACTAACTCATGCACCAATGACGCACCAGGTGGTGCGCCACTACTAACGTTAGGGTGCACCAGTGATACAGCTTTATGGTGCGTCACTATTGTAAGCTGAGGTGCGGCCACTGCCTGCCAATTGATTAAAAAATAAAAAATGCCACAGGTCAGGGTGTGGCAGGCGGAATTTGAGCGGGCCACTTTTGCCATATTATAAAGCAGTGTTATTACAGGATCCAAATACACAAATACTAAAGTTTTGCAACTTTGCAACTAGAAACCTAAAAAAACAAAAAAAGCAATAAAATCCTTGAGCAACTGTGCGACGCCGGCCTCTTCGATCTGCGCGACGGGGCTTGCGCGAGCTCGCCGGCGGCCGCGCCTACCAGCTCCGCCGGGAACACCAACACCGACGACTCCACCGCCGGCCTTGAGCAAGCCCTCGATCTGCAGCCTGCGAGTGGGTGTCGATCTGGCTCGTCCTCGATCTGGACCTCCCGCATCGCCACGAGTTGAGTTCGACGGTGAGCGACCAGAACCCGACGGCGGCAGTCGTGGTGACGGCGGCGCTGAGGGACATGTCGGCGGTCCGTGGCAAGCGCCTACTTCTCCTGCTCATGGAATACCTCGTCTGTGAAGGGGGCAGCGCGGCGGTGTCGTTCAGTCGGAGGAGGCAGCGGCAGGCGCGGCGGTGTAGACGAGCTCCGCGCGCACGTCCGGCTTCGGCTTCGCCCGGCTCGTCGTCGGCTCGCTCCGCAGCAGCGCACTGTCGGCGCTGTCGTACTTGGCGCCAGAGCTGCGCGCACCGGGGGCACAGCCGCGGCGGCGACGCAGGAGGCCTGCAAGGCTGTCGGAGGGCGCTACTTCTGGCCGCCCTTCTCCTGCTCGGTCCCGCCTCCGCCACCACGTCCTACTACCACCCATCAAGTGAGCAACGAGAGAGCAGGGGAGGAGCGGCCTTCAACGGGAGAGCATGGTAGAGGGATCTGTAGAGAGATGGGAGGAGAAGCGGACGATGGGATCTGCAGAGATGGTTTGGGAGAGAGAAAGTAGATCTTGGAGATGGTTTGCTTCGTGATGGTGAAGAGATAAGTCACGGCTGCACGTGGGTGGGCCCCAAGCATAGATATTTTTTGCACAATTCGGACGATGGGAATGCCATGTGCTGTGGGAACTCGCGCGCGGCATGTATGTGCGGTGGCCGGTGGCGCAGACCTCTAGTGCGCTATTAATATCTAAGGACAGTGACGCACCGCACAGCCCTACATACGTGCGCTATTGGTAATTGAGTATTAGTGGAGTGATACGTCTCCAACGTATCGATAATTTCTTGTGTTCCATGCCACATTATTGATGTTATCTACATGTTATATGCACACTTTATGTCATATTCGTGCATTTTCTGGAACTAACCTATTAACAAGATGCCGAAGTGCCGGTTCTCGTTTTCTGCTGTTTTTGGTTTCAGAAATCCTAGTAACGAAATATTCTCGGAATCGGACGAAATCAACGCCCAAGTTCCTATTTTCATCGGAAGCATCCGGAACACCCGGGAAAGACCGGAGGGGAGCCCTGGGGGCCCCACACCACACCCCGGCGCGGCCAGGGGGGGCCGCGCCCCCCTAGGGTGTGGGCCCCCCAGAGACCCTCCGACTCCGATTCTTCGCCTATTTAAGCCGTCGTGACCTAAAACTTCGATACCAATTGACGAAACTCCAGAAAGACTCCAGGGGCGCCGCCGCCATCGCGAAACTCCAATTCGGGGGACAGAACTCTGTTCCGGCACCCTGCCGGGACGGGGAATTGCCCCCGGAGCCATCTCCACCGCCGTCTTCACCGCCATCTTCACCGCCATCGCTGCCTCCATGATGAGGAGGGAGTAATCCACCCCTGAGGCTGAGGGCTTCGCTGTAGCTATGTGGTTAATCTCTCTCCTATGTACCTCAATACAATGATCTCATGAGCTGCTTTACATGATTGAGATTCATATGAGTTTTGCATCACTACTATCTATGTGCTACTCTAGCAAAGTTATTAAAGTAGTTCTATTCCTCCTGCACGTGTGTAAAGGTGACGAGTGTGTGCACCGTGTTAGTACTTGGTTTATGCTATGATCATGATCTCTTGTAGATTGCGAAGTTAACTATTGCTATGATAATATTGATGTGATCTATTCCTCCTACATATGCATGAAGGTGACAAAGTGTGCATGCTATGCTAGTACTTGGTTTAGTCTTTTGATCTATCTTACACTAAAGGTTACTAAAATATGAGCATCATTGTGGAGCTTGTTAACTCCGGCATTGAGGGTTCGTGTAATCCTACGCAATGTGTTCATCATCCAACAAAAGTGTAGAGTATGCATTTATCTATTCTGTTATGTGATCAATGTTGAGAGTGTCCACTAGTGAAAGTGTAATCCCTAGGCCTTGTTCCTAAATATCGCTATCGCTACTTGTTTACTCGTTTTATCGCGTTACTACTGCTGCATTACTACCGCTGCATTACTACCGCTTGTTTACTCGTCCCGGGCAAAGCACTTTTCCGGTGCCGTTGCTACTGCTTATTCATACCACCTCGTATTTTACTATCTCTTCGCCGAACTAGTGCACCTATTAGGTGTGTTGGGGACACAAGAGACTTCTTGCTTTGTGGTTGCAGGGTTGCATGAGAGGGATATCTTTGACCTCTTCCTCCCCGAGTTCGATAAACCTTGGGTATCCACTTAAGGGAAACTTGCTGCTGTTCTACAAACCTCTCGCTCTTGGAGGCCCAACACTGTCTACAAGAATAGAAGCTCCCGTAGACATCAAGCACTTTTCTGGCGCCGTTGCCGGGGAGGAAAGGTAAAAGGCACTCATACGCTGGTTCCAGGTAAAGTACTTTTCTGGCGCCATTGTGTTTGTGCTTGAAGCTATTTCCTTTAGATCCTGCAATTGCAACTTTTTGTTTCTTGTTTTACACTAGTTAGGCATAATGGAAAACAACAAAAAAATTGGTGAGCTTTTTAATCTTTTTCCTGATTTAGAATTGTTTGATGCGAAAATTAAAAAACCTGTGAAACCTTATTTGCATGCTAGTAGCGATGTTATTAGTATGAATGCAATTACTGCTAATACTATGGATAAGTCTAAGCTTGGGGAAGCTAGTTTATATAAGAATAATCTTTTTTGCTCCTCAGCTTTGGAAGAAATATTTTGCTTTGATAATGCTTTATCTCCCATATGCGATAACTCTAATGATGCTTCTAATATTTTAAATCTACCTGCTGAAAGTATTCCGTATAAAATACCTATGAAAATTATCGAACGTGTTATGGACAACCACTATAAAGGGGATGGAACTGTCCATCCTAGAGATCATTTACTGTTTTTGCACGAATTATGCGGGTTATTCAAGTGTGCAGGTATCTCTATGGATGAAGTGAGGAAGAAGCTATTCTCTGTTTCGCTGTCTGGTAAAGCGGCGCATTGGTATAAATTGTTGGAGAATAGACATTCTCTTGGTTGGGAGAAAATTGCATCTCTCTTTTATTCTAAATTTTATCCTCCTCATGAAGTGCATATTGATAGGAATTATATTTATAACTTTTATCCTCGTGATGGAGAGAGTATTTCTCAAGCGTGGGGGAGATTGAAATCACTAATGCTCAAATGTCCCATTCATGAGCTCCCCGTAATGTTATTGTTAATAATTTTTATGCGAGACTTTCGGGACAACACAAGGACTATCTGGACGCGTGTTCGGAGGGATCTTTCACAAGCAAGGAGGTTGAAGCTAGGTGGGATCTTCTTGATCGGATTGAGGACAACGCTGAAGGATGGGAGAACGACAAAGGTAAAGAGTCAGGTATAAATTACGATTATGAATGCATTGAAGCTTTTATGGATACCGATAAATTTCGAAATATGAGTGCTACTTATGGTCTTGACTCTCAAGTTGCTGCAAATCTTTATAAATCCTTTGCTTCTCATTTTGAATTGCCTAAGAAGAATTTTGATAAGTATCATGAACCTTTTAAAGAGGCTTGCATGAAGAATCAAATTGTTGTTAATTATTGCAATAAGCATGCTCAAACTCCTAAGAATGCTATTTCTTATAAGCATGTTAATTTTTGTGGAATGCATAGACCTTGTGGAATTAATCAAGTCAAAGATGAATATTGCATCCATCATATTAATGAAAAAACTAGAAAGTGGTTTAGGGCTCTAGATGATCTTGGTAAAAAAGTTTGTGCCCTCTATCCTTTTATTTGTGAAGTTTGCCATGAAGTGGGTCATTTTAATTTCCAATGCTCCTCCGATGATAATTTGAACCCAATGAGTGCTGCAAATTTGTATTGTGATGATGAAATTACTCCTAATCAGCATGATGAACTTACTTTATTTTTGGGGTGTGAAGAACTGTCGAGAAAAATCTCTTTGTTACATATGAGTGATCTTGATATTGATGATGTCCTGCATGGGTGTTTTTCTTATTGCATTGATAATAGCCATACAAATACTTACATACAAAATATTTTAGAAGATGACACCTTGCCAAAATATGATAGGACCGCTGTGTGTTTTCAACTAATTAATGAAAAGGAGGGATCCTCCCAAGTTTCTTCTATTGTTTCTGAAAGAAAATCAGGTTATGCGGACAAGCCACCCTTCAAGCCTCTCCCTCCTGAAGAAGGGAACGAGGAAAAGGAGAAGAAGAAGAAGGGAACGAAGAAGAAGAAGAAGAATAAGGGGAATAAAAAGAAAGAGGTAACAGCATATCCCCGCGTATATGAGATAACGATAGGTAACCGTAAGTATGTTGCTCCTTATGATTATTGTGATAATGAATCTGAATACGATGATCTTCCTATGCCCTCTACATACATTAGCAACCATGATTTGAATGAGCACATTACTTTTGATATTGCAAATCTCTGGGAAATTAATTCTGAAAATGATGATGATAATGATTGCCATAGTGTCAGTGCTATCCATGCTTCCTCCCATAATGATATAGAAAGCTCTAAGCTTGGGGAAGAGGTGTTTGAAAATCCTTTAGCTACTGGTCATTATGTTCTTGATACATCTCCTTCTAATAACAATGATGGTGTGGACACGGATAAACCGACCGTGAAAGATAACTATTCTATTTCCTATGATGACACCGTGCCTCCGATCTCTCGATGATTATTACAAAGAATGCTATGATATAGGTTCTAACTATCCTTATGAAACTTGTCATAGTCATGATTGGGTTACCACAAACAATTCCCTTAATATGCAACTTGTTTACCATGTTCAAATTCTTGATAATAATCCTGCTCCAATTACTATTAATGAAAAGAACTCTCCTTATGCCAAAATTAATGATACTTCTATGCATATGAACCATGACAAGAATGTTTTAAGTGATGGGTATATTGTGGATTTCATCAATGATGCTACTGAAAGTTATTATAAGAGAGGGAAATATGGTTATATGCATCTTAATAATATTAAGTTTCCCCTCTTTATGTTGAGAATCTTGAAGTTGCTCGTGTTTTATCCTCTTATGCTTGTCACTTTGTTCTTCATGAATTCATTTGTGTACAAGATTCCTCTTCATAGGAAGCATGTTAGGCTTAAATGTGTTTTGAATTTGCCTCTTGAAGCTCTCTTTTGCTTCAAATACTATTTCCCGCGAATGGATTATTAAAACTGCTGAGCCCATCTTAATGGCTATAAAGAAAGAACTTCTTGGGAGATAACCCATGTGCTATTTTGCTACAGTACTTTGTTTTATATTTGTGTCTTGGAAGTTGTTTACTACTGTAGCAACCTCTCCATATCTTAGTTTTGTGTTTTGTTGTGCCAAGTAAAGTCGTTGATAGAAAAGTTCATACTAGATTTGGATTACTGCGCAGAAACAGATTTCTTTGCTGTCACGAATCTGGGCAAAATTCTCTGTAGGTAACTCAGAAAATTATGCCAATTTACGTGAGTGATTCTCAGATATGTACGCAACTTTCATTCAATTTGAGCATTTTCATTTGAGCAAGTCTGGTGCCATTTTAAAATTCGTCAATACGAACTGTTCTGTTTTGACAGATTCTGCCTTTTATTTCGCATTGCCTCTTTTGCTATGTTGGATGAATTTCTTTGATCCACTAATGTCCAGTAGCATTATGCAATGTCCAGAAGTGTTAAGAATGATTGTGTCACCTCTGAATATGTTAATTTTTATTGTGCACTAACCCTCTAATGAGTTTATTTCGAGTTTGGTGTGGAGGAAGTTTTCAAGGGTCAAGAGAGGAGGATGATATACTATGATCAAGAAGAGTGAAGAGTCTAAGCTTGGGGATGCCCCGGTGGTTCATCCCTGCATATTTCAAGAAGACTCAAGCATCTAAGCTTGGGGATGCCCAAGGCATCCCCTTCTTCATCGACAACATTATCAGGTTCCTCCCCTGAAACTATATTTTTATTCCATCACATCTTATGTACTTTACTTGGAGCGTCTGTTTGTTTGCTTTTGTTTTTGTTTTTGTTTGAATAAATGCTTGTGTGGGAGAGAGACACGCTCCGCTGGTTCGTATGAACACATGTGTTCTTAGCTCATAATATTCATGGCGAAGTTTCCTCTTCGTTAAATTGTTATATGGTTGGAATTGGAAAATGATACATGTAGTAATTGCTATTAATGTCCTGGGTAATGTGATACTTGGCAATTGTTGTGCTCATGTTTAAGCTCTTGCATCATATACTTTGCACCTATTAGTGAAGAAATACATAGAGCATGCTAAAATTTGGTTTGCATAATTGGTCTCTCTAAGGTCTAGATAATTTCTAGTAAGGTGTTTGAACAACAAGGAAGACGATGTATAGTCTTATAATGTTTTCAATATGTCTTTTATGTGAGTTTTGCTGCACCGGTTCATCCTTGTGTTTGTTTCAAATAACCTTGCTAGCCTAAACCTTGTATCGAGAGGGAATACTTCTCATGCATCCAAAATACTTGAGCCAACCACTATGCCATTTGTGTCCACCATACCTACCTATACTACATGGTATTTCCTTCCATTCCAAAGTAAATTGCTTGAGTGCTACCTTTAAACAATTCAAAATTTATCACCTCTGATTTGTGTCAATGTTTTATAGCTCATGAGGAAGTATGTGGTGTTTATCTTTCAATCTTGTTGGGCAACTTTCACCAATGGACTAGTGGCTTCATCCGCTTATCCAATAATTTTGCAAAAAGAGCTGGCAATGGGATTCCCAGTCCCAAATTAATTAACAAAAATAGACACTCCTCCATGGTATGTGATTGTTGGACGGCACCCGAAGGATTCGGTTAGCCATGGCTTGTGTAAGCAAAGGTTGGGAGGAGTGTCATCATAATAAAACTAAAATAAAAAGGCACTCCTTCATGGTATGAGATTGTTGGCAGGCACCCGAGGGTTCGGTTAGCCATGGTTTGTGAAAGAAAGGTTGGAAGGAGTGCCATCCAAAAATAAAATAAAATGGGAGCCGCTCTTTGAAGGTTTGTCCGGCAAGGGGGTTAGAGTACCCGCTACCATTCGTTGACAACAACATACACCTCTCAAAACTTTATTTTTATGCTCTCTTTATGTTTTCAAAATCAAAGCTCTAGCACAAATATAGCAATCGATGCTTTCCTCTTTGAAGGACCATTCTTTTACTTTTATGTTGAGTCAATTCACCTATCTCTCTCCACCTCAAGAAGCAAACATTTGTGTGAACTGTGCATTGATTCTTACATACTTGCTTATTGCATTTGTTATACTGCTTTGCATTGACAACTATCCATGAGATATACATGTTACAAGTTGAAAGCAACCGCTGAAACTTAATCTTCTTTTGTGTTGCTTCATTGCCTTTACTTTGAATTATTGCTTTATGAGTTAACTCTTATGCAAGACTTATTGATGCTTGTCTTGAAGTGCTATTCATGAAAAGTCTTTGCTTTATGATTCAGTTGTTTACCCATGTCATATACATTGTTTTGATCGCTGCATTCACTACATATGCTTTACAAATAGTATGATCAAGTTTATGATGGCATGTCACTCCAGAAATTATCTTTGTTATCGTTTTACCTGCTCGGGACGAGCAGAACTAAGCTTGGGGATGCTGATACGTCTCACTACAAGAAATGTTGCCATGGCCGACGAAGTTGAAGTCGCGCCGTGGTTGCTGGTGTACCATGGCCGACGATTTTGGTCCCTCCGTGGTGCATGTCAAAACTTTTTTTTTCTCGTTTTTGAGGCCACCTAGCCCGACGAAAGCGGCCAAAACGTCGCGTATGGTGGCCCGGGACGTGGTGCATCGCGAATTCTCGGGTTCGCCGGCCGAGTCAACGCAAATCCGCACCGCCGAGGGATGTAGGGCCCGGATGGCAGCCTCTCCGGCATTGTTTTTTTCTCGATCGCGCCATCTCGTTCAACGTTCTCCGATCGAGCCGTTTACGATGCAGGATCATGGGTCCCGCATGTCATCCTCTATGAACCAAAATTCTTTCTATTCTTGGATTTTTTTTGACCCCCCTTATTTCTGGCTACTTCCTTTTTCTTTTGATCCCTTGCCGCCTTGGAAACGTTGAGACCGCCGTCGCTAAATGGGACCCGCATGTCATCCTCTATGTGCAATCAACTTTCTTTTCTTGGAGTTTTTTTTGGCACCTCAAATTTGGTCACTTGCCTTTTTCTTTCGATCCCCGGCCGCCTCTCAAACGGTGATACCGCTGCTGCTAAATGGGACCCGCATGTCATCCTCTATGTACTATAAAACTTTCTTTTCTTGGAGTTTTTTTTGGCACCTCAAATTTGGTCACTTGCCTTTTTCTTTCGATCCCCGCCGCCTCTCAAACGGTGATACCGCTGCTGCTAACTGGGACCCGCATGTCATCCTCTATGCACTATAAAACTTTCTTTTCTTGAATTATTTTTGGCACCTCATATTTGGTCACTTGCCTTTTTCTTTCGATCCCCGCCGCCTCTCAAACGGTGATACCGCTGCCGCTAAATGGGACCCGCATGTCATCCTCTATGCACTATAAAACTTTCTTTTCTTGAATTATTTTTGGCACCTCATATTTGGTCACTTGCCTTTTTCTTTCGATCCCTTGCCGCCTCTGCAAACGTTGAGACCGCTGCTGCTAAATGGGACCCGCATGTCATCCTCTATGTGCAATCAAACTTTCTTTTCTTGGAGTTTTTTTTGGCACCTCAAATTTGGTCACTTGCCTTTTTCTTTCGATCCCCTGCCGCCTCTCAAACGGTGATACCGCTGCTGCTAACTGGGACCCGCATGTCATCCTCTATGCACTATAAAAGTTTCCTTTCTTGGAATTATTTTTTACCCCTAATTTCTGGCTATTTGCCTTTTTCTTTTGATCTCCTGCCCCCTCTGAAACGATGAGGACGTTGTTGGCAGGTCGGTCCCACATGTCATCCTCTATGAACAATAAAAGTTTCCTTTGATGGATTTATTTTGAACCCCTAATTAATTTCTGGATATTTCCCCGCCGCCTTGGAATCGTTGAGGATGCCGCTGCCTCATGGGTCCCGCATGTCATCCTCTCGTAACGGTAAATGTTTATTTTCTTGGATTTTGTTGACCAAACGATTTTTGGCTTATTTTTTCTTTCGATCACCCGCAGCCTTTAAAACGTTGAGGACGCCGCCGGCTCACGGGTCCCACATGTCAACCTCTATGAACAATAAACGCTGAGGATGCCGCTGCCTCATGGGTCCCGCATGTCATCCTCTCAGAACGAAAATGTTTCTTTTCTTGGATTTTTTACCAACAGATTTTTGGTTTATTTTTTCTTTCCATCCCCCGCCGCCTTTAAAACATTGACGACGCTGTTGGCTCATGGGTCCCCGATGTCAGCCTCCCCGTACAAGAAACATATGATACCTTGATTATTTTGCGTACAATAAACAATGTATTGCGCTCTGAGCTATTTCAAACGGATAATTAAATCTTTATTTTTACATAAACAAACTTATATGTTGAATCTCCTTGTTTTTTTGTCTTTGCGAAGCATAGGACTTTCCTGTTTTTTTAGAAAATTCGAACTTTCCTGTTTTGGAGTGGGCTGAAATTGTACGAGTCAAAAGGCCAAGCAGATAGTTCGAAAGCCCGGATGTCCGGATGCAGCCCAATTGAAATCTTTCTTCTTGGATTTTTTTCACCCCCGATTTCTGGCTACTTCATTTTTCTTTTGGTTCTCGTGCCGCCTTGGAAACGTTGAGACCGCTCGCTGCAAAATGGGACCCGCATGTCATCCTCTACGTACAATAAAATTTCTTTTCTTGGATTATTTTTGGCTCCCGATATTTGGTCACTTGCCTTTTTCTTTCGATCCCGTGCAGCCTCTCAAACGGTGATACCGCTGCCGCTAATTGGGACCCGCATGTCATCCTCTATGTACAATCAAGTTTCTTTTCTTGAATTATTTTTGGCTCCCGATATTTGGTCACTTGCCTTTTTCTTTCGATCTCATGCCACGTTTGAAACGTTGAGGAACCCGCTCGCTAAATGGGACCCGCATGTCATCCTCTATGTACTATAAAACTTTCTTTTCTTGGATTATTTTTGGCACCTCATATTTGGTACTTTACTTTTTCTTTCGATCCCCGCCGCCTCTCAAACGGTGATACCGCCGTCGCTAAATGGGACCCGCATGTCATCCTCTATGTACTATAAAACTTTCTTTTCTTGGATTATTTTTGGCTCTCGATATTTGGTCACTTGCGTTTTTTTCTTTCGATCTCATGCCACGTTTGAAACTTTGAGGAACCCGCCGGCTCATGGGACCCGCATGTCATCCTCTATGTGCTATAAAAGTTTATTTTCTATGGTTTTTTTTCACTCTCTCGATTTTTGTCTATTTCCTTTTTTCTTTTGATGCCCCGCCGCCTTGGAAACGTTGAGTAAGCCGCTTACACATGGGACCCGCATGTCATCCTCTATGTACAATCAAGTTTCTTTTCTTGAATTATTTTTGGCTCCCGATATTTCGTCACTTGCCTTTTTCTTTCGATCTCATGCCACGTTTGAAACGTTGAGGAACCCGCCGGCTCATGGGACCCGCATGTCATCCTCTATGTGCTATAAAAGTTTTTTTTCTTGGATTTTTTTTCACCCTCTCGATTTTTGGCTATTTGCCTTTTACTTTTGATCCCCCGGCCCCTTTGAAACGTTGAGTAAGCCGCCGGCACATGGGACCCGCATGTCAACCTCTATGTCCATCAACTTTCTTTTCTTGGATTTTTTTTGACCCCCTAATTTCTAGCTACTTTCTTTTTCTTTTGATCTCAAGCCGCATTTCAAACATTGAGACCGCCGCTGCAAAATGGGACCCGCATGTCATCCTCTATGTACAATAAATCTTGGATTATTTTTGGCACCTCATATTTGGTCACTTGCGTTTTTTTCTTTCGATCTCATGCCGCCTTTGAAACGTTGAGTAAGTTGCTGGCTCATGGGTCCCCCATGTCATCCTCTACGAACAATAAAAGTTTCCTTTCTTGGAGTTATTTTTGACCCCTAATTTCTGGCTATTTGCCTTTTTCTTTTGATCCCCTGCCCCTTTGAAACGATGAGGACGCTGTTGGCAGGTCGGTCCCACATGTCATCCTCTATGAACAATAAAAGTTTCCTTTGGTGGATTTATTTTTTACCCCTAATTAATTTCTGGCTATTTCCTTTTTTTTCTTTTGATCCCCTGCCGCCTTGGAAACGTTAGGATGCCGCTGCCTCATGGGTCCCGCATGTCATCCTCTCGTAACGATAAATGTTTTCTTTTCTTGGATTTTTTTACCAACTGATTTTTAGTTTTTTATTTTATTTTCGATCCCCGCCGCCTTTGAAACGTTGACGACGCCGCCGGCTCATGGGTCCCCGATGTCAGCCTCCACGTACAAGAAACATGTGATATCTTGATTATTTTCCGTACAATAAACAAGTGTATTTCGCTCTGAGCTATTGCAAACGGATAAATTAAATCTTCATTTTTACATAAACAAACTTATATGTTGAGTGTCCTCGTTTTTTGTTTTTGCGAAGCATAGGACTTTCCTGTTTTTTTTTTGAGAAAAACCGAACTTTCCCGTTTTGGAGTGGGCTGAAATTGTACGAGTCAAAAGACCCAGCAGATAGTTCGAAGGCCCAGATGTCCAGATGCAGCCCAATTGAAATCTTTCTTTTCTTGGATTTTTTTCACCCCCTGATTTCTGGCTACTTCATTTTTCTTTTGGTCCCGTGCAAAATGGGTCCCACATGTCATCCTCTATGTACAGTAAATTTCTTTTCTTGGATTATTTTCTGGTACTGATATTTGGTCACCCGCCTTTTTCTTTCGATCTCATGCCGCCTTTGAAACGTTGAGGAAGCCGCTGGCGCTTGGGTCCCGCATGTCATCCTCTATGAACAATAAAAGTTTCCTTTCTTGGAGTTATTTTTGACCCCTAATTTCTGGCTACTTCCTTTTTCTTTTGATCCCCGCCGCCTTTGAAACGTTGAAAACTTTCTTTTCTTTGATTATTTTTGGCACCTCATATTTGGTCACTTGCCTTTTTCTTTCGATCCCCGCCGCCTCTCAAACGGTGATACAACTGCCGCAAAATGGGACCCGCATGTCATCCTCTATGTACTATAAAACTTTCTTTTCTTGGATTTTTTTGGCCCCTGATATTTGGTCACTTGCCTTTTTTCTTTCGACCTCCCGCCGCATCTCAAACGGTGATACCGCTCGCTAAATGGGACCCGCATGTCATCCTCTATGTACAATAAAGTTTCTTCTTGGATTATTTTGGCTCCGATATTTGGTCACTTGCCTTTTCTTCGATCCCATGCCGCTTGAACGTTGAGGAAGCCGTCGGGACCCGCATGTCATCCTCTATGTACAATAAAGTTTCTTTTCTTGGATTATTTTTGGCTCCCGATATTTGGTCACTTGCCTTTTTCTTTCGATCCCATGCCGCCTTTGAAACGTTGAGGAAGCCGCCGGCTCATGGGTCCCGCATGTCATCCTCTATGAACAATAAAAGTTTCCATTGTTGGAGTTATTTTTTACCCCTAATTTCTGGCTACTTCCTTTTTCTTTGATCCCCGCCGCCTTTGAACGTTGAAGAATCTGCTCGCTAATGGGTCCCACATGTCAGCCTCTATGGACGATAAACCTTTCTTTTCTTGGAGTTATTTTGACCCCTAATTTCTGGCTATTTTGCCTTTTTTTTGGATCCCGTGCTGCCTTGGAAACGTTGAGGATGCCGCCGCCACATGGGTCCCGCATGTCATCCTCTCAGAACGATAAATGTTTCTTTTCTTTGATTTTTTTACCAACTGATTTTTGATTTATTTTTTCTTTCGATCCCCCGCCGCCTTTAAAACTTTGACGACGCCGCCGGCTCATGGGTCCCGATGTCAGCCCTCCCGTACAAGAAACATGTGATATCTTGATTATTTTGCATACAATAAAAAGTGTATTTCGCTCTGAGCTATTGCAAACGGATAAATTAAATCTTTATTTTTACATAAACGAACTAATATGAATCTCCTTGTTTTTGTTTTGTTTTTGCGAAGCATAGGACTTTCTTGTTTTGGAGTGGGCTGTAATTGTACGAGTCAAAAGACGTCCAGCAGGTTACAAGGCCCAGATGGCCAGGCAGCCCCAATTTATATCTTCCTTATCTTGGATTATTTTTTGATCAAAAGGCCCAGCAGGGGTACATCCTTTTTCTTTTGGTCCTGTGTGCCTTGGAAACGTTGAGGACGCTGCTGCTTCATGGGACCCGCATGTCATCCTCTATGAACTATGAACTCTAAAAGTTTCTTTTTTCTTGGATTTTTTTTCACCCTCTGATTTTTGGCTATTTCCTTTTTCTTTTGTTCCCCCGCCGCCTTGGGACCCGTATGTCATCCTCTATGTACAAAAAACTTTCTTTTCTTGGAGTTTTATTCCCCCTAATTTCGGGCTACTTTCGTTTTCTTTTGATCTCAAGCCGCATTTGAAACGTTGAGACCGCTGCTTAGTGGGCCGGCCCATTAAAGTTTTGACCAGTCAACCTTAGAGGTTAGGCCCGGCCCACGTAACTAATGGACCAGCCCAGCTATATAGTTGACCGGTCAAACTATGTCAGCTGGCCCGGCCCGCAAACTTATTGGGCCGGCCCGCTTAAGACGTGGCAGGCCTCGTGTGGGCCTACCATCTACCACGGGGTTTCAGCCGGTTAACGCCGTTAACTGCCAGTTAACGGCGTCTGCCACGTGTCAGTTTGCATGACGTCAGCAGTCAACGGGCTCCCGGAAACACTTGCGCAACGGTCCGATTTTCCGTGGCGGAAGGGCGCCCAAGCGCGACGGACCGAAAAACGTCGTTGGACTTTGCTCGACGCAGTTTCCACAACAGAACCCATATCGTCGGGTTAGGCCCATGGGCGACGAAAAATACCCCTTAGCGGACGATTTTGAGACGTTGTCTATCAGAACTTTTCTTGTAGTGTCTCCAACGTATCGATAATTTCTTGTGTTCCATGCCACATTATTGATGTTATCTACATGTTATATGCACACTTTATGTCATATTCGTGCATTTTCTGGAACTAACCTATTAACAAGATGCCGAAGTGCCACTTCCTGTTTTCTGCTGTTTTTGGTTTCAGAAATCCTAGTAACGAAATATTCTCGGAATCGGACGAAATCAACGCCCAAGTTCCTATTTTCATCGGAAGCATCCAGAACACCGGGAAAGACCGGAGGGGAGCCCCGGGGGCCCCACACCACACCCCGGCGCGGCCGGGGGGCCGCGCCCCTAGGGTGTGGGCCCCCGGAGACCCTCCGACTCCGATTCTTCGCCTATTTAAGCCGTCGTGACCTAAAACTTCGATACCAATTGACGAAACTCCGAGAAAGACTCCGGGGCGCCGCCGCCATCGCGAAACTCCAATTCGGGGGACAGAACTCCGTTCCGGCACCTCGCCGGGACGGGGAATTGCCCCCGGAGCCATCTCCACCGCCGTCTTCACCGCCATCTTCACCGCCATCGCTGCCTCCATGATGAGGAGGGAGTAATCCACCCCGAGGCTGAGGGCTTCGCTGTAGCTATGTGGTTAATCTCTCTCCTATGTACCTCAATACAATGATCTCATGAGCTGCTTTACATGATTGAGATTCATATGAGTTTTGCATCACTACTATCTATGTGCTACTCTAGCAAAGTTATTAAAGTAGTTCTATTCCTCCTGCACGTGTGTAAAGGTGACGAGTGTGTGCACCGTGTTAGTACTTGGTTTATGCTATGATCATGATCTCTTGTAGATTGCGAAGTTAACTATTGCTATGATAATATTGATGTGATCTATTCCTCCTACATATGCATGAAGGTGACAAGTGTGCATGCTATGCTAGTACTTGGTTTAGTCTTTTGATCTATCTTACACTAAAGGTTACTAAAATATGAGCATCATTGTGGAGCTTGTTAACTCCAGCATTGAGGGTTCGTGTAATCCTACGCAATGTGTTCATCATCCAACAAAAGTGTAGAGTATGCATTTATCTATTCTGTTATGTGATCAATGTTGAGAGTGTCCACTAGTGAAAGTGTAATCCATAGGCCTTGTTCCTAAATACTGCTATCGCTGCTTGTTTACTGTTTTACTGCGTTACTACTGCTGCATTACTACTGCTGCATTACTACTGCTTGTTTACTGTCCTGGGCAAAGCACTTTTCTGGTGCCGTTGCTACTTCTTATTCATACCACCTGTATTTTACTATCTCTTCGCCGAACTAGTGTACCTATTAGGTGTGTTGGGGACACAAGAGACTTCTTGCTTTGTGGTTGCAGGGTTGCATGAGAGGGATATCTTTGACCTCTTCCTCCCTGAGTTCGATAAACCTTGGGTATCCACTTAAGGGAAACTTGCTGCTGTTCTACAAACCTCTGCTCTTGGAGGCCCAACACTGTCTACAAGAATAGAAGCTCCCGTAGACATCATGGAGCACCATTTTTTTGGTGCGCCA
>NC_061508.1:80958942-80987827 GCF_022539505.1 Lolium rigidum
GTTTCAAAGGGGCGGGGGATCAAAAGAAAAAGGCAAGCCAAAAGCTGTACTAGCTAGCTATAACCCGATCTAATAAAAACATGCTCTATATATAGCTGCTCTAGCTAGCTAGCAAACCGTAGATTAACACCAATTAAAATATACATGGCCTATATCAATTTTAATATATATTTGAACATATTCTAGGGGATTTCAATCTCTCTCTCTCTCTCGATCATCTATATATCGTTGTTGGTGGCAAAAAACACACACATACATATATACGCATGCACTTTATGCGCAAAGGCGCGGGGTGCCTCTAATAATGTGTGTGCGCACTCGATCGATGATCCCTAAATAACCTTAAACAACCCTAAAACTCCCCTAAACCCTAAACACCCTAAACATTAAACCCTAGACCCTAAACACCCTAAACACTAAACCCTAAATCCTAGCTAGACCCTAAACACCGTAAACACTAAACCCTAAACCCTAAACCCTAAACACCCTAAACACTAATTAATTAAACCCTAAACCCTAGACCCTAAACACCCTAAACTAAACCCTAGACCCTAGCTAGCTAAACACCCTAAACACTAAACCCTAAACCCTAAACCCTAGCTAACCCTAAACCCTAATTAAACCCTATATATAGGCCAACGACACTTAATTGTGCATCAAGCGGGCCGGGGTGCCTAGCTCGTGGTCCTCTAGTTAAATTAAATGTGCCATGCATTAACCCTAAACCATATATATAACTAACCCCTAGCTAATCAAACCCTAGTTCATTAAAACACATAACCCTAAACTATACTAGCTAGCTATAACCCGATCTAATAAAAACATGCTCGATCTATATATATAGCAGCTAGCTAGCAAATTAAACGGTAGATTAACACCAATTAATATATACGACATGGCCTATATCGATTTCAATCACTCTCTCGTATGTAGATCTCTCTCTACCTCTCTCTCTCTCTCTCTCTCTCTCTCTCTCGTTAATTGGTGGCCAACAACACACACATGCACTTTGTGCGCAAAGGCATGCGCCTCTAATAATGTGTGCGCAATCGATCAATCTAGTTTTGATTAATCATAGCACACAAATAAAGAAGTTGTATTTGAATCCACACAACCTAATCTAAAACACATAACCCCTAACATGGCCTAATTAATTAACCCCTTCTCTCTACCTAATTAGTGGAAATTGCACAAAATCAAAAGGGGTCCCTCACTAATTGTGCATATATGCTAGATTGTGATAAACTTTTGCCCCATATATATTTGGTGGATGGGTGCATCTTGGCATGTAAAAAAATTAGTGTTTGCAAATGGCGTTGTCAAAATTTATGTACAAATGATTTCTTTCCATCCAAAGTGCATAAAATGGGAGTTTTAATGAAGAAAGTACAAATAAAACAGCTCAACATGCTTCCACACCCCGATTTCCACACGAAGTAGAACATATTTAAAGGATAATTCCAGAGTTTTACTATTTTTCAAGCAACTTTGCTAATTTTCCCCCACTCACATGACTTTATGTCAATTTAACGAAAATGTGGCGAATTTCAACTACATGGGCGGGATAGTTTGAATTGTGCGCGCGGCAAAGGGAACCGCCTATTCCTCAACCTTGTGCACGGCAAATTACACACGCAACTCCATTAAACGCCATTTAATTATCACCCCGGCGGCCCGGCCGCATGACCCCCCACCCACCCCTACACAACTTATCCCCGTCCGTGCGAAGAGCTTCCCCTCCCCGTCCCGTCCGTGCGAAGAAGAAGCTTCCCCTCCCCGTCGTTCTTCTCGAGACGCACCGGCGGTCAAGTTGATCCACGGTAGGGCTGCTATCTCTAGCTCAATCATGTATCGGGCAAGACGGCCTAACGATTTATATTTTCTTGATGTTGCTAAAAAAATTCGTCAGTATGCTCGAACTAATTGGCACTTTATAGTTTTCTGCTCGATTTGTCATCGATCAATTTGTTCATTTGCGTGGGCATATAGAGTCAGTTCTGTACTCGATCCGTTAATTTGCTGAGCAGTTGTTCTAAACCATTCCCTCTGTTCTAGCTTGCTGGGTTTAACATGATCAAAGCTGCAGATCCCCTGATGGAACATGAGCGGATGTCACAAAGGGCAACCACACCAGCACCGGCACCGGCTTCCCACTCTCCCGCATCAGCACCGGTTCCTGTACCGGCTCCGTTTATCGCATCTACCCATGCAGTCCCCTACATCAGCATTGGTTCCTGTAGAGGCCCCATATACTACACCTGCCTGCAGGCTCTCGCATCGACATCTGGTTCCTCTAGGCTGCACCGTTTACTGCACTCGCCAACGGTCTCTGCATCGGCACCGGTTCCTCTAGAGGCACCGTTCATCGCACTCGCCTGGCAGCCTCTCTGCATCAGCACCGGCTCGTGTACCAGCCCAGGCTCCTGCACCGCCCTGCCCGGATCACCGAGGTCTCAGCTCATTGCTTCGTGGCCACCCGTGTGGTGACCAGGACGCATCCGAAGGCTATGTTCGTGAGTATATGACAAAGCATAACTCGCTCTTATCTTGATGTCTTCTCTGCTCAAAGTCTCACATGGTTCGAGTGCATTGGTGCCATTGACTAATTTTTGGTGGTATCTCTTGCTTTGAATCAGAAATTGCCTAAAAGTATCGCCAAGGATCTCAATGTCTGGTCGAAGGGCAAGATTTCCCTCGTCATGGAGAGTGAAGGTCTCACCGTGGAGGGACGGTACTCCGTCGGTCCCACGAGATGGCCGCTTGGTCTGTTACTTCCAGGTGGAAAAAGTTCATTGACGGTGCCAAACTTCGCATTGGATCAAAGTTGAAGGTCAAGATCTTTCGATGCCGCTGTGACATGCTGGTCATAAAGTTCGCGGTTGTCTAGTTCTGTTGCCCCATGAGCCCTTAGCAAATGCATTTGTAGTTATACTTATATAAGGTTATCTTATCCGAACTGCTAATTAATTGTATGGGTGGTAAAACTCGGCAAGCTTTTGCTCTTAGCAAGTATGTATGTATGATCAGCTATTATGATAACTAATGTTTGTGTTCATCTTAATTTGCATTTCCGTTTTAGAAAAAAACTTAATTTCTATTTTGGCTGACCTGTTAGAGAACTATCTGATTGAACCCACAACATGATTCAAATAGATTCATTACACCGAGCCACATGTCTTGACCTTGCTATACACTACTTCCATTAATCGAGTGCAAGAAGGCTTACCCGAGCTGCTCGAACCATGGCGGATTCGAATCCACCTTATCTATCTAGAAATACAACCTTTACGAGAAAGAGGATTTGCAGTATGGGGAGGCTGACATTGGGGACCCATGAGCCGACGACGTCGTCAACGTTTTAAAGGTGGCAGGAGATCGAAAGAAAAATAAGCCAAAAATCAGTTGGTAAACAAATTCAAGAAAAGAAACATTTACCTTTCCGAGAGGATGACATGCGGGACCCATGAGGCGACGGCATCCTCAACTATTTCAAGGCGGCAGGGGATCAAAAGAAAAAAAGGAAATAGCCGAAAATTAATTAGGGTCAAAAATAAATCCATCAAAGGAAACTTTTATTGTTCATAGAGGATGACATGTGGGACCGACTTGCCAGCCTGCGTCGTCATCGTTTCAAAGGGAGCGGGGGATCAAAAGAAAAAGGCAAATAGCCGAAATTAGGGAAAAAAATAAATCCAACAAAGGAAACTTTTATTGTTCATAGAGGATGACATGCGGGACCCATGAGCCAGCAGCTTCCTCAACGTTTCAAAGTCGGCATGAGATTGAAAGAAAAAGGCAAGTGACATAATATCGAGAGCCAAAAATAATCCAAGAAAGAAACTTTATTGTACATAGAGGATGACATGCGGGTCCCATTTTATAGCAACGGTCTCAACGCTTCCAAGGCAAGCACAGGACCGAAAGAAAAATGAAGTAGCCAGAAATCGGGGTGTGAAAAAAAATCCAAGAAAGAAAGATTTCAATTGGGCTGTATCCGGACATCCGGGCCTTCGAACTATCTTGCTGGGCCTTTTGACTCGTACAATTTCAGCCCACTCCAAAACAGGAAAGGTCGAATTTTTCTAAAAAAAAAACAGGAAAGTCCTATGCTTCGCAAAAACAAAAAACAAGGAGATTCAACATATAAGTTTGTTTATGTAGATATAAAGATTTAATTTATCCGTTTGCAATAGCTCAGAGCGAAATACAACATTTATTGTCTGCAAAATAAAATATCACATGTTTCTTGTACGGGGAGGCTGACATCGGGGACCCGTGAGCCAGCAGCGTCGTCAACGTTTCAAAGGCGGCAGGGGATCGAAAATAAAAAAAAGCCAAAAATCAGTTGGTAAAAAAATACAAGAAAAGAAAACATTTATCGTTACGAGGAGGATGACATGCGGGACCCATGAGGCAGCGGCATCCTCAACGTTTCAAAGTCGGCATGAGATCGAAAGAAAAAGCCAAGTGACATAATATCGGGAGCCAAAAATAATCCAAGAAAAGAAACTTTATTGTACATAGAGGATGACATGCGGGTCCCATTTTGTAGCGACGGTCTCAACGTTTCCAAGGCGGCACGGGACCAAAAGAAAAATGAGGCAGCGAGCATTCTCAACAATTCCAAGGCGGCGGGGATCAAAAGAAAAAAAGGAAATAGCCGGAAATTAATTAGGGGTCAAAAATAAATCCACTGAAGGAAACTTTTATTGTTCATAGAGGATGACATGTGGGACCGACACTGCCATGACGTCCTCATCGTTTCAAAGGGGCAGGGGATCAAAAGAAAAAGGCAAATAGCCGAGAAATTAGGGGTCAAAAATAACTCCAAGAAAGGAAACTTTTATTGTTCGTAGAGGATGACATGCGGGACCCATGAGCCGGCAGCTTACTCAACGTTTCAAAGGTGGCATGAGATCGAAAGAAAAAGGCAAGTGACCAAATATCGAGAGCCAAAAATAATCCAAGATTTATTGTACATAGAGGATGACATGTGGGTCCCATTTTGCAACGACGGTCTCAATGTTTGTAATGCGGCTTGAGATCAAAAGAAAAAGAAAGTAGCTAGTAATTAGGGGTGAAAAAAAATCCAAGAAAAGAAAGTTGATGGACATAGAGGATGACATGCGGGTCCCTTGAGCCAACTGACTTACTCAACGTTTCAAAGGGGCGGGGATCAAAAGAAAAAGGCAAGCCAAAAATCGGAGGGTGAAAAAAATCCAACAAAGGAAACTTTTATAGCACATAGAGGATGACATGCGGGTCCCATGAGCCGACGGGTCTCTCAACGTTTCAAACGTGGCATGAGATCGAAAGAAAAAGGCAAGTGAAAAAATATCGGGAGCCAAAAATAATTCAAGAAAAGAAAGTTTTATAGTACATAGAGGATGACATGCGGGTCCCATTTAGCGGCAGCGGTATCACCGTTTGAGAGGCGGCGGGGGATCGAAAGAAAAAGGCAAGTGAAAAAATATGAGCAGCCAAAAATAATTCAAGAAAAGAAAGTTTTATAGTACATAGAGGATGACATGCGGGTCCGATTTAGCGGCGACGGTATCACCGTTTGAGAGGCGGCAGGGGATCAAAAGAAAAAAGAAATTGCCAAAAATCGAGAGGGTGAAAAAAAACCAAGAAAATGAACTTTTATAGTACATAGAGGATGACATGCGGGTCCCATGAGCTGCAGGGTTCCTCAACGTTTCAAACGTGGCATGAGATCGAAAGAAAAAGGTAAGTGACCAAATATGAGGTGCCAAAAATAATTCAAGAAAAGAAAGTTTTATAGTACATAGAGGATGACATGCGGGTCCCATTTAGCGGCAGCGGTATCACCGTTTGAGAGGCGGCAGGGGATCGAAAGAAAAAGGCAAGTGACCAAATTTGAGGTGCCAAAAAAAACTCCAAGAAAAGAAAGTTTTATATTACATAGAGGATGACATGCGGGTCCCATTTAGCAGCAGCGGTATCACCGTTTGAGAGGCGGCAGGGGATCGAAAGAAAAAGGTAAGTGACCAAATATGAGGTGCCAAAAATAATTCAAGAAAAGAAAGTTTTATAGTGCATAGAGGATGACATGCGGGTCCCGGTTAGCAGCAGCGGTATCACCGTTTGAGAGGCGCGGGGATCGAAAGAAAAAGGCAAGTGACCAAATTTGAGGTGCCAAAAAAAACTCCAAGAAAAGAAAGTTTTATAGTACATAGAGGATGACATGCGGGTCCCATTTAGCAGCAGCGGTATCACCGTTTGAGAGGCGGCGGGGATCGAAAGAAAAAGGCAAGTGACCAAATATGAGGTGCCAAAAATAATTCAAGAAAAGAAAGTTTTATAGTGCATAGAGGATGACATGCGGGTCCCGAGTTAGCAGCGGCGGTATCACCGTTTGAGAGGCGGCGGGGATCGAAAGAAAAAGGCAAGTGACCAAATTTGAGGTGCCAAAAAAAACTCCAAGAAAAGAAAGTTGATTGCACATAGAGGATGACATGCGGGTCCCATTTAGCGAGCAGCGGTCTCAACGTTTCCAAGGCGGCAACGGATCAAAGAAAAAGGAAGTAGCCGAGAAATCGGGGGTCAAAAAAAATCCAAGAATAGAAAGAATTTTGGTTCATAGAGGATGACATGCGGGACCCATGATCCTGCATCGTAAACGGCTCGATCGGAGAACGTTGAACGAGATGGCGCGATCGAGAAAAAAAACAATGCCGGAGAGGCTGCCATCCGGGCCCTACATCCCTCGGCGGTGCGGATTTGCGTTGACTCGGCCGGCGAACCCGAGAATTCGCGATGCACCACGTCCCGGGCCACCATACGCGACGTTTTGGCCGCTTTCGTCGGGCTAGGTGGCCTCAAAAACGAGAAAAAAAAAGTTTTGACATGCACCACGGAGGGACCAAAATCGTCGGCCATGGTACACCAGCAACCACGGCGCGACTTCAACTTCGTCGGCCATGGCAACTTTTCTTGTAGTGGTGCAGCATGTCCCTACTATGAACAAGAATCTCGTTAGCGGCTCCCTTCTATGCAGAGATGGGTTTAAGGTTGTTTTAGAGTCGAATAAAGTAGTTGTTTCCAAGTTTGGACAATTTATTGGTAAAGGCTATGAGTGCGGAGGCTTGTTCCGCTTTTCGCTTTACGATTTCAGCAATAAGTACGTGAACCATATTTGTGGCAATGTTAGTGATGATACCGGTGTTTGGCATTCTCGTTTATGTCACATTAATTTTGGTTTAATGTCTCGGCTATCCAGTTTAAGTTTAATTCCGAATTTCACCATTGCCAAAGGTTCTAAGTGCCATAGTTGTGTGCAATCAAAGCAACCTCGGAAGCCTCACAAGGCGGCCGAGGAGAGAAACTTGGCACCTCTAGAACTCATACATTCCGATCTATGCGAGATGAATGGTGTGTTGACAAAAGGTGGAAAGAGATATTTCATGACATTGATTGATGATGCGACTAGATTTTGCTATGTTTATTTGTTGCGAACTAAAGATGAAGCTTTAGACTACTTTAAAATTTATAAGGCCGAAGTTGAAAATCAACTAGAGAGAAAGATCAAGCGTCTTAGGTCGGATCGTGGTGGCGAGTATTTTCCTAAAATCTTTGATGAATTCTGTGAGGAACATGGTATTATTCATGAGAGGACGCCTCCCTATTCGCCCCAATCAAACGGGGTTGCCGAGAGGAAAAACCGCACGCTGACTGACTTGGTGAATTCCATGTTAGCCACTGCTGGTTTATCAAAGGCATGGTGGGGGAGGCTTTGTTGACTTCATGTCATGTCCTGAATAGAGTTCCTAACAAGAATAAAGATAAAACCCCTTACGAGGAGTGGTGCAGGAGAAAACCATCACTTTCGTATTTGCGCACATGGGGATGTTTGGCGAAAGTCAATATTCCAATTACTAAGAAGCGCAAACTCGGACCAAAGACGAGTGGATTGTATCTTTCTAGGTTATGCTCCGCGGAGTGTAGGCTATAGATTTTTAGTAGTTCAATCTGAAGTACACGATATGCATGTTGATACTATTATGGAATCTCGTGATGCAACATTCTTTGAGAATATGTTTCCTATGAAAGATATGCATAGCATTGCTAGAATTTCTACTGAGATAGTTCCTGAATCTAGTACATCTAATGAGTATTTTGAACAATCACATGAGATTGTTATTGAGAAGGATGACAATGAAGCTCCTAAACGGAGCAAGAGACGGAGGATTGAAAAATCCTTTGGTGATGATTTCATTGTGTACCTTGTGGATGATACTCCCACGTCCATTGCGAGAGGCATATGCATCTCCGGATGCGGATGACTGGAAAGAAGCTGTCCATAATGAGATGGACTCGATTCTTTCTAATGGAACTTGGGAGTTGTCGGAACGACCCCACGGATGCAAGCTCTGTAGGCTGCAAATGGGTGTTCAAGAAGAAGCTAAGACACTGATGGTACTATTGAAAAGTACAAGGCGCGGCTTGTAGCGAAAGGCTACACACGGAGAGAAGGCGAAGATTACTTCGACACCTATTCACTGTCGCTAGACTTACCACCATTCGAGTCTCGCTATCCATGGCTGCCTCCTATGGTCTTATCGTTCATCAAATGGACGTAAAGACAGCTTTCCTTAATGGAGAGTTGGAAGAGGAAATCTATATGGATCGGCTGATGGGTTTGTAGTAAAAGGTGCGAGAGAGAAAGGTGTGCAAGTTGTTGAAATCTTTATATGGCCTGAAACAAGCACCTAAGCAATGGCATGAGAAGTTTGACGGAACTTTGACTTACGTAGGCTTTGTTGTCAATGAGGTCGACAAGTGCGTTTACTATCGCCATGGTGGGGGCGAAGGTGTTATACTATGTTTGTATGTGGATGATATTCTGATCTTTGGTACAAACATGAAAGTAATACACGAGGTCAAGTCTTTCTTGTCAAAGAGCTTTGATATGAAAGATGCGGGAGAAGGCGATGTGATTCCGAACATCAAGCTGATTAAGAACGAGAGTGGGATTACTCTAACGCAATCCCATTATGTTGAGAAGATCTTGAGCCGGTTCGGCTATATTGATAGCAAGCCTTCTTCAACACCTTATGATCCCGAGTGTGACACTACGCAAGAACCGGAGGATTGCCATAGATCAATTGAGATATTCTCGGATCGTTGGCTCACTCATGTACTTAGCGAGCGCGACTAGACCCGACATCTCTTTTGCTTGTTAGCAAGTTGAGTAGGTTCATGTCAAACCCGAGTGCTGATCATTGGCATGCACTTGATAGGGTCATGCGCTACCTATGTGGTACAATGAGTTATGGGATTCACTATTCGGGGCACCCAGCTGTGCTTGAAGGATATAGTGATTCAAATTGGATCTCGGATGTAGCTGATCCGTACGCCACAAGTGGGTATGTATTTACCTTTGGAGGTGGCGCGAGTGTCATGGAGATCTTGCAAGCAAACCATATTGACGAGGTCAACTATGAAAGCAGAACTTCTTGCTTTAGACACAACCACCTGTTGAATCGGAATGGTTGCGTGAGCTCTTGATGGACTTGCTGTGGTTGAAAAACCTGTTCCGGCAATCCTTTTGAATTGTGACAATCAAGACTGTAATTGTCAAAGTGAACAATTCTAAGGATAACGCGAAGTCATCAAGACACGTCAAGAGACGTTTGAAGTCCGTCGGGAAATTGCGAAACTCCGGAGTAATAAGCTGTTACATATATTCAAACGAGACAAAAACACTGGCAGATCCCTTTACAAAGGGACTATCACGTAATGTGATAGAAAGTGCATCGAGGGAGATGGGTTTGAGACCCATTGATGTTACACCATAGTGGTAACCCAACCTTTGTGATCGGAGATCCCGTGAATTAGGACCTGCGAAGAACAAACTAGTGGTTTAATTGAGGAGAGTATTCTGTAACCCTCTCTATGTGAAGATGCACAACTCTCAATTGCTGTAAGGCAGGTTGGCAACAAGCCCTAATGTGTTTATGTTGGCTATTTTAGCAAAGGTGCTGTCCTACAGAGTATTCTTGAAATAACACACCTATATGAGTCCGATTGTTAAACGTCGCAATCTATGAGATTTGGGTGATCTCTAGTAAACTCATGAAGAGACCACGAAGTATGACGCATATGCTTCACCCGCGGGGTAGGCTACTGGCAGCCATGTACTGGTCATGACTTTGAGTGAAACCCTGTTCACGCAAAACTTGCAATTCAAGGCTTAGTCCATTGTTCAAGTGTGAATGGATGTAGCTTAAGGTTCTAGGTGGAAGTTCAACTTAACAGTCTCCGCTGAAACACTGATATATAAACAAGCAGTGAGTATTGGTAAATCTCTAAATGGGGATTTGAGATCTGGTGGGGGATTGTTGAAATATTGGGCCTACACTTAGTGGCCCATAATAGATTTCAGATTTTCCCTATAAATCTCAAAGCCCACTTAGTGGCAGCCTTGTGAGTTTGAGCCCAAGTTGGTGGCAGCTCACTAGGGAGTGGCAAGAGGTGGGAAGTTTAGTCCCACATGGAAAGTTGGGAGGAAGTTAGACCACCTTATAAGGTGGGTTGTTTCACCACTAGTAAGTGAGTGAGAATAGGAGTGCTACACGCGCGCGCTCCTCCTCCTCCTCGCTCGCTCGTCTCGACACGACACGACACGACACGACACGTCACGACGCGCGCGCCGCGCTCGTGGTGAGTGGATTGAGCCTCGAGCCGAGATTTTCCTTACTTTTTGCAGCTCAGGAAAACGAACAGAGTCCTAGACGGACGCGTCGCAGTTAGTCGGTTCGGGTCGCTCCCGGATCGTGGGCTATCTGTAACCGACTCGAAACGTTCGTGCGACGTGGGCGTGGCCCACGCTGCCTAGGGTTTCCCGAGCTTATATAATCTCCTGCCCGGCTACCGCAAAAACACATCTAACACACGAGTTAGGGTTTCCACCTCTCTCGCTTGCGCCGCCATCGTAGTCTACTCCATCCCGCGCGCCGACGTGCATCGGCGAACGGGAGAGCAGGTCTCCGGAACCACTCGTCCTTGCGATCCTGTACGGGAGAGGGCGAATTAGGTTTTTGGGAAGCGCTGCGCGCGACTGCTCAAGCTCTTCATCACGGGTCGCCTTCCGTCCAAGTCGGGCGGTGCTGCCTACCGTCGTTTTCAACGCCGTCTACTTCGACCCATCGTCCCCGTCGTCAACAACGTTGTCATCAACAACGTTACTGCTGCGACATCGTCTGCTACACCTCCACCGCCACCTCCACCAGATCGGTACGTGCGACATATCTCGATCTGTTTAGCGATGGATGTTGTACCGTTTGCTCTGCTACTGTTCATGTTGATCACTGCATCTAGTATGTTCGAGTTTCACATGTTAGTAGTTACTTTCGTCATGCTTTATATTCTGGAATTAATCGTGGAAATTGTGCCTAATTATCCAACACTTCAGCCATGCCAACCCACATGGATATCATGTTTCGTGCTCATCATTTCGGAATTACTTGAGCTGCATAAATATCATCTCTTTGGACATATGTAAAGTCAAACTTCACAACTTTCACTGTTAATATTTGAAATTTACAGAAATTCATGGCCAAAGTTGTATTAGCTATAAAAACAACCATTAAGAAAATTGCATTGGCCCTAAAAAAAACTATCAAGAATGGAGTAATGTTACACTATGATAATTATTTGAATGTTTAATACGAGCTGCAAGAACATCGTACACAAACTACCATATACTATGACCTATTAGTGTTTGGTACATCCAAATTAATGGCACCTTTATTTGAATGAGTGTTTTATTATACACTAGCTTACGGTAGATGATGCTTATACAATCTGCAAAGGTCAAGACAGCTGCCCAAATGTATTCTATATGCAGTGGTGGTTACGCTAAGCGATGTTTTTTTTTTCTCTAAACGGTGTTTGACATAAGATTTAAGATGGCAGCGTCGTGTATCTGGTTTGGATAGACTCCATCTTTATATTCTAAATGGACCTTTCTTGTTTTATATATAAGGATAATACCCCATCCCTTGTGCTGAAAGAGCTATACACTCCATCCTCATGTAAAAGAAACCAAGAAACTCATAGTGAGACTTTGCCTCGATAGAGAATGCAAGCACGAAATATATATAACAGATTTTAAGAAACCAGGGTGAATGAACGCAGCATTGACCATACTTGAGTACAAGAAACAAAAGCGTAAGGCTGGTTATAGTGGGGAGTAATTTAGACTAGTAACATATGCCGACACCACATATAAGTTACTACCCACTATGAAGGTAGTAACCTGGACTAGTAACATGACATATGTTGTAGACTTATTTTGCTTTGGGGTGTGTGATGTTATGGTAACATACTCCCTCCGTCCCAGTTCGCAAGGCAAATTTCCAAAAAATATTTGTCCCAAAGTCTCTCACCTTCTAGGCACATTTTGCATTTAATGTGGGGGTAAACTAATTCATTTTTGCATGCAAACACTCCTTTTTTCATCTCCCACCATGACTAGTACTCCATGCATGTGAAACCACCACGCACTAGTACTTCATGCATGTGAAAGGCAAAGTTTTTGCATGTTTTAACGTGCAAATTTAGAGCCAATGAAAATTCACCTTGGGCCAAGATATTTGAAAACTTTGCCTTGCGAACTGGGACGGAGGGAGTAGCTAGTTACCACCTCACTCTCTTCCTTCATTTATTGGCATGCCATGTCACCAAAATATTTTGAGATGTGTGATGTTACTAGCTATGTTACTGCCACTATGAGCAATCTAATGCTCCTATTTAAACTTTCAAGGACGCGTGATCTGACGCCGCAGATAACGGTTGGCTCGTTTTATATGCATTACGTCTACGCATAAAAACATGGTCACCCCTCCACGGCTCTATGTGACTGACATTTGTTTAATCAGTTCTTCAGGGAGACAGGGACAGGATGTCGACAACTTACTCGTATCTGATTCCTTTGATCAGATGCACGAATGTATCCACGTTGTATGAAATGTGGATGTGACGGCCAATTTATTTTTTATCAGAACGATGAGGACGAGTTGATGTCACTGTATCAAATGAATATCAAACAGGGGACAAAGTTTCTATTTCTGCACTTTCTTCTTGAATAATTGGAACTTTCAAACAAAAAATTGACGTGACAAGTTCACCCGTGTTTTTCTCCCAAAATGTGGCCGCGACAATTTCACATGTGTTTTTCTCCAAAAAAAATGACGCTCAAAATCAAGGGTTAAACTCAGAGGCAGGATATGATTTCTGTTAATATTTCGGAATTTTCTGAACTTTGTAGTAAAGAAACGACCTATACCCAGGAAGGCCCACATTTTTTTCATCTGGATGGACGAAAACTGCCCAGTCACGTCCCCGGTTCCTCGTTTTCCTTTGGATTAGGCCTTTCATCCATTCGGAACCCAGGCCATCCCCGGCTCCCGGGGTGCGATCAGGGACTCCGGACGAGAGAAAAGCGCGGGAACCGTCAGGTGGCCCCGACCTATCGGCGACAAAGGTCTGGGTTTCTACGGCAATACCCTCGTCTTCCCGATATACATTTCGGGGGAAATTTGTAATTCTACGGCAATACCCTCGTCGAACGAAAGATTTGAACAAACTCAAGTGGTGCAACATAGACAAATTATATATAAAACTTCGAATAAACGTAAAAATTACATATAAAAACTTTAAAACAAACTTAAACTACTTCTTCTTCCTAGATGGCCCCGCCTCATCGTCGTGGCGGCGACGCTTCCAGCTCGTCACCCTCGTCGGAAGAATTTGAGTCCTCCTCGCCGTCGAAGGTGGTCGCCGGCTGTGCCTTCGCCCGGGCCGCCACGTCCTCAGCCTCTTCCTCCTCCTCCTCCTCCTCCTCCTCCTCCTCCTCCTCGGCCTCTTCCTCGGCCTGCTCTCGGCCTCTTCGTCCTCCTCCTCGTCGTCATCCAATTCGTCCTCGCTGGCCGGCGGCGGGGAATCGTCGCTGCTGGACGATGCAGCTCTATCCCACCAATGGCGCCATCCAGGAGGCTTCCCCTCACTGTCAGTGTCCGATGGCCAAGACAGATCGCTCATGGTTGACAGAGGATGGTGAGGAGAGAATAGATGAATGGCGTCGGCCGTCGGAAACCGTATATGTAGGTCTATCGACGAAGAGAGTGACGCTTGCTATTCCGCGGAGTTCGTGCTCCATTACGGTGGTTCTCGCGTCGAGGACACTTCGACCGTTCCCGACGAGGCGTTTGGGCTCCCCAGACCACTTCGCGGACCATTACGGCGGTTCAATGCGTCGAGGGCACTTCGACGGTTGCCCTTCCCGGCGACTGCACCGTCGATATGCACGCGGTGGGTGAGCGTCAGAAGGCGACCATGGGCTCGCCGCTGGGAAAATGGGCCTCCCCAGGCCAAACTTTCATCTATTAGCGCCGGATTTCGGCCTGGGGAGCCCCAACGGCTGGGAATGCTCTAAGGAGACTGGAAGGTGGCGCGACAGACAGAACCGGTCGACAATGGGATAGGGGGTCTTCCCAGCAGTCTGGGAGTTTTTTTGAACAGGGGTAGGGTCCTAAGACCCTAGAAGCTGCTTGTATTAACGAAACGGTGATTACATATTACAGAAAAAACCCCTACAGATCAGGGGTATTCTGGATAAGGACTGAGCTTTTGCAGAAAAGACCCCAGAAAGAATATGGAAAAAGCAATCAGGTCCTCCAAGCTCTGCACCGCATCTGATGGAAGTCTCCGTCGAGTTGCTCCACCACAGAACGGACACCGGCGCCAGGGACGAACCACTTGGTCCGGCGTCGTGGCGGAAGTGGTAGTGTTGGAGATATGCCCAAGAGGCAATAATAAAAGTGGTTATTATATATCTTTATGTTTATGATAAATGTTTATATACCATGCTATAATTGTATTAACCGAAACATTGATACATGTGTGATATGTAAACAACAAAGAGTCCCTAGTATGCCTCTTAACTAGCTTGTTGATTAATGGATGATTAGTTTCATAATCATGAACATTGGATGTTATTAATAACAAGGTTATATCATTGTATGAATGATGTAATGGACACACCCAATTAAGCGTAGCATAAGATCTCGTCATTAAGTTATTTGCTATAAGCTTTCAATACATAGTTACCTAGTCCTTATGACCATGAGATCATGTAAATCACTTATACCGGAAAGGTACTTTGATTACACCAAACGCCACTTCGTAAATGGGTGGTTATAAAGGTGGGATTAAGTATCCGGAAAGTATGAGTTGAGGCATATGGATCAACAGTGGGATTTGTCCATCCCGATGACGGATAGATATACTCTGGGCCCTCTCGGTGGAATGTCGTCTAAATGTCTTGCAAGCATATGAATAAGTTCATAAGAGACCACATACCACGGTACGAGTAAAGAGTACTTGTCGGGAGACGAGGTTGAACAAGGTATAGAGTGATACCGAAGATCAAACCTCGGACAAGTAAAATATCGCGTGACAAAGGGAATTGGTATTGTATGTGAATGGTTCATTCGATCACTAAAGTCATCGTTGAATATGTGGGAGCCATTATGGATCTCCAGATCCCGCTATTGGTTATTGGTCGGAGTAAGTACTCAACCATGTCCGCATAGTTCACGAACCGTAGGGTGACACACTTAAAGTTGGATGTTGAAATGGTATTACTTGAATATGGAATGGAGTTCGAATATTTGTTCGGAGTCCCGGATGAGATCCCGGACATCACGAGGAGTTCCGGAATGGTCCGGAGAATAAGATTCATATATAGGATGTCATTTTATGTGAATTAAAATGTCGCGGAAGGTTCTATGGAAGGTTCTAGAAGGTTCTAGAAAAGTCCGGAAGAAACCACCAAGGAAGGTGGAGTCCACATGGGACTCCACCTCCATGGCCGGCCAACCCTAGTGGGGGAGGAGTCCCAAGTGGACTCCCCTTAGGGGGCCGGCCACCCCCATATGGGAGGTGGAACTCCCACCTCTAGTGGGAGTCCTAGCTTGGCTAGGTTTCCCTCCATATGGAAGGTTTTTGGTTCGGGTCTTATTCGAAGACTTGGAGACCAACTCTTGGGGATGCACCTATATAATGAGGGGCCAAGGGAGGGGGCCGACCACCCCAAGACCACAAGCTGGCCGCCCCCCTTGAAGTGGCTGGCCACCCCCTCCCAAACCCTAGCCGCCCCCTCTCCTCCATATCTCCCGCGTAGCTTTAGCGAAGCTCCGCCGGAGTTCTTCACCGCCACCGACACCACGCCGTCGTGCTGTCGGATTCAAGAGGAGCTACTAATTCCGCTGCCCGCTGGAACGGGAGGTGGACGTCGTCTTCATCAACAACCGAACGTGTGACCGAGTACGGAGGTGCTGCCCGTTCGTGGCGCCGGAACCGATCGTGATCAAGATCTTCTACGCGCTTTTGCAAGCGGCAAGTGAACGTCTACCGCAGCAACAAGAGCCTCATCTTGTAGGCTTTGGAATCTCTTCAAGGGTGAGACTCGATACCCCCTCGTTGCTACCGTCTTCTAGATTGCATCTTGGCTTGGATTGCGTGTTCGCGGTAGGAAAATTTTTGTTTTCTATGCAACGTTATCCTACAGTGGTATCAGAGCCGTGTCTATGCATAGATGGTTGCACGAGTAGAACACAATGTTTTTGTGGGCGTTGATGCTCTTGTTATCTTTAGTTGAGTACTTTGCATCTTTATGGCATAGTGGGATGAAGCGGCTCGGACTAACTTTACATGACCGCGTTCATGAGACTTGTTCCTCGTTCGACATGCAACTTGTATTGCATAAGAGGCTTTGCGGGTGTCTGTCTCTCCTACTATAGTAAAGATTCAATTTACTCTTCTATTGACAACATTAGTATCAACGTTGTGGTTCATGTTAGTAGGTAGATTAGATCTATATCGAAAACCCTAAACCACGTAAAATATGCAAACCAAATTAGAGAGCGTCTAACTTGTTTTTGCAGGGTTTGGTGATGTGATATGGCCATAATGTGATGATGAATATGTATGAGATGATCATTATTGTATTGTGGCAACCGGCAGGAGCCTTATGGTTGTCTTTATATTTCATGTTGAGTAGTATTTCAAAGTAGTTGTAATAGTTGCTACATGGAGAAAAATCATGAAGACGGCGCCATTGACCTTGACGCTACGCCGACGATGATGGAGATCATGCCCGAAGATGATGGAGATCATGTCCGTGCTTTGGAGATGAAGATCAAAGGCGCAAAGACAAAAGGGCCATATCATATCACATATGAACTGCATGTGATGTTAATCCTTTTATGCATCTTATTTTGCTTAGATCGCGACGGTAGCATTATAAGATGATCCCTCACTAAAATATCAAGATAATAAAGTGTTCATCCTTAGTAGCACCGTTGCCAAGACTTGTCGTTTCGAAGCATCTCGTGATGATCGGGTGTGATAGAATCAACAAGTGCATACAACGGGTGCACATGTGGATACTAAGGTTGCCTTGACGAGCCTAGCATGTACAGACATGGTCTCGGAACACGTGATACCGAAAGGTAGAGCATGAATCATATGATTGATATGATGAACACTTTGAGTGTTCGCCATTGAAATTACACCTTGTCTCGTGATGATCGGACTATGGTGTGGTGGATTTGGTTCGTGTGATCACTAAGACAATGCGAGGGATATTGTTTTGAGTGGGAGTTCACCTAGATTTTTAATTATGCTGAATTAAAATTTGAACTCAATTTGTCATAAACTTAGTCTAAACTATTGCAAATATATGTTGTAGAGATGGCGTCCCCAATCAATTTTAACCAGTTCCTAGAGAAAGAAAAGCTTAAGAGCAACGGTAGCAACTTCACAGACTGGTTCCGTCATGTGAGGATCTTCCTCTCTGGCGGAAATCTGCAATATGTGCTTGATGCACCGCTAGGTGACCCTCCTGCTGAAGCTGAAACCGATGAAGTAAAAGCTGTTTACGAGACTCGAAAACTCGGTACTCTCAAGTTCGGTGTGCCATCTGTGCGATCCGGAATCCGATCTTCAAAAACGTTTTGAGCACCACGATCCTCATGAGTTAATGAATGAGACTGAAAGCTATTTTTGAGACTCATGCGGCCGTGGAATGCTATGAAGCATCGAAACATTTCTTCAGTTGTATGATGGAAGAAGGCAGCTCCATTAGTGAGCACATGCTCGCCATGACCGGGCATGCGAAGAAACTCAGTGACTTGGGAATAGTGATTCCTAATAGACTGGGGATTAATCGTGTCCTTCAATCACTGCCACCAAGTTACTAGAACTTTGTGATGAACTACAATATGCAGAACATGAACAAGGAGTTACTTGAACTCTTTGGCATGCTAAAAGCTGCTGAGATTGAGATCAAGAAAGAGCACCAAGTGTTGATGGTCAACAAGACCACCACTTTCAAGAAACAGGGCAAGTCTAAGGGAAAATTCAAGAAGGGTGGCAAGAAAGCTGCCACGCCTCCTATGAAACCTAAGAACGGCCCTAAACCTGATGCTGAGTGCTATTACTGCAAGGAGAAGGGACACCGGAAGCGTAATTGCTCCAAGTATTTGGCGGATCCGAAGAGCGGCCTTGTCAAGAAGAAGAAAGAAGGTATATCGATATACATGTTATAGATGTTTATCTCACTTGGTTCTCGTTCTAGTACCTGGGTATTTGATACTTGGTTCGGTTGCTCATATTTGTAACTCGAAACGGGAACTAAAGAATAAACGAAGACTACTGAAAGATGAAGTGACGATGCGCGTTGGAAATGGATCCAAAGTCGATGTGATCGTTGTCGGCACACTTCCTCTACATCTACCTTCGGGATTAGTTTTAAGCCTAAATAATTGTTATTTTGTACCCGCGTTGAGCATGAACATTATATCTGAATCTTGTTTAATGCAAGACGGTTATTCATTCAAGTCTGAGAATAATGGTTGTTCTATTTTTATGAATAATATCTTTTATGGTCGAGCACACGAAAAGAATGGCTTATTTACGTTAGATCTCGATAGTAGTGATACGCATATACATAACATTGATGCTAAGCGAATTAAATTGAATGATAATTCTACTTATATGTGGCACTGTCGTCTTGGTCATATTGGAGTGAAGCGTATGAAGAAACTCCATAATGATGGATTACTTGAATCACTTGACTTTGAGTCACTTGATAGATGCGAAGCATGTCTAATGGGAAAAATGACTAAGACTCCATTTTACGGTATGATGGAGCGAGCTCACGACTTATTGGAAATCATACATACCGATGTTTGCGGACCAATGAGCGTAGCATCGCGCGGTGGTTATCGTTATGTTCTAACCTTCACGAGATGATGCTGAGTAGATATGGGTATATCTATTTAATGAAACATAAATCCGAAACTTTCGAGAAGTTTAAGGAATTCCAAAGTGAAGTAGAAAATCAACGTAACAAGAAGATTAAATTTCTACGATATGATCGCGGAGGTGAATATCTGAGTTATGAGTTTGGCATGCATTTAAAGAAATGCGGAATACTTTCACAATTGACACCGCCGGGAACACCACAACGAAACGGTGTGTCCGAACGTCGTAATCGAACTCTCTCAGATATGGTTCGTTCTATGATGTCTCTTACTGATTTGTCGTTATCATTTTGGAGTTAAGCATTAGAGACAACCGCATTCACTTTAAATAGAGCACCATCAAAATCCGTAGAAACGACACCGTATGAATTATGGTTTAATAAGAAACCTAAGCTGTCGTTCCTTAAAGTTTGGGGTTGCGAAGCCTATGTAAAAAAGTTACAATCGGACAAGCTAGAACCCAAAGCGGAGAAATGCATCTTCATAGGATACCCTAAGGAAACTATAGGGTACACTTTCTATCACGAATCCGAAGGCAAAATCTTTGTTGCTAAGAACGGAACCTTTCTTGAGAAAGAATTTCTCACTAAAGAAGTATTTGGAAGAAAAGTAGAACTCGATGAGATTGATGAATCTATACTCGTTGATCGGAGTAGCGCGATGCCGAAAGTTGTACTGTACCGCCTACACCGGCAACGAGAGGAAGCTAATGATAATGATCATGAAACTTCGAACGAGGAAACTCACGAACCTCGCGGATCGACAAGGGAACGTGCCACTCTGATTGGTATGATCCTTGTCTAAATGTCATGATTGTGGATAACAATGATGAGGACCACTGCAACGTATGAAGAAGCGATGATGAGCCCGATTCCAACAAATGGCAAGAAGCCATGAAATCCGAAATGGGATCCATGTATGATAACAAAGTATGGACTTTGGTAGACTTACACGATAGCCGAAAGGCTGTCGAGAATAAATGGATCTTCAAGAGAAAAACGGATGCTTGATGGTAATATTACTGTCTATAAAGCTCGACTTGTCGCAAAGGGTTTCAGACAAATTCAAGGAGTTGACTACGATGAGACTTTCTCACACGTAGCGAAGCTAAAATGCTGTGAGGATTTTGTTAGCAATAGCTGCATTTTTCGATTATGATATTTGGCAGATGGATGTCAAAACGGCGTTCCTTAATGGAGACATTGAGGAAGAGTTGTATATGGTACAACCCAAAGGTTTTGTCGATCCTAAAAATGCTGACAAAGTATGCAAACTTCAGCGTTCAATCTATGGACTGAAGCAAGCATCAAGAAGTTGGAGCCGACGCTTTGATAAGGTGATCAAAGACTTCGGGTTTATACAGTGTCATGGAGAGGCCTGTATTTACAAGAAAGTGAGTGGGAGCTCTGTAGCATTCCCGATATTATATGTAGATGACACATTATTGATTGGGAATGATATAGAACTATTACACGAGTGTAAAAGGTTATTTGAATAACAGTTTTTCAATGAAAGACCTTGGTGAAGCATCATATATATTAGGCATCAAGATTTATAGAGATAGATCAAGACGCCTAATAGGGCTATCACGAGTACATACCTGGACAAGATTCTAAAGAAGTTTAGAATGGACGAAAGTAAGAAAGGGTTTTTACCTATGTTACCGAGGCAAGGTCTTGAGTAAGACTCAAGGACCGGCTACGGCAGAAGAAAGAGAAAGGATGAGTCGGATCCCCTATGCTTCGGCGGTAGGCTCTATTATGTATGCCATGCTATGTACAAGACCGGATATAGCACATCTTTGTTAGTTTGACTAGCGAGATATCAAAGTGATCCGGGAATGGAGCATCTGGACAGCGATCAAGAATATCCCGAAATACTTGAAAAGAACTAAGGATATGTTTCTTTGTTATGGAGGTGACCAAGAGCTCGTTGTAACAAGTTACACCGATGCAAGTTGGAACAACGATCCTGATGACTCTAAGTCACGATGCAGGTACGTGTTTATATTGAATGGTCTTTGCGGTAAGCTGGGCAAGCTCGAAGCGATGCACGGTGGCGAAGTCTTCAACGAGAATCGGAGTACATAGCGGCTTCGGAGGCTTCATCGAAGCGGTATGGATGAAGAGGTTCATTGTAGAGCTCGGTGTGGTTCCTAGTGCATTGGACCCACTAGTCATATCTTGTGACAACATGGGTGCCATCGCCAATGCACAAGAACCAAGGTCACACAAGAGGTTGAAGCATATCAAGCTGCGTTACCACTCGATTCGCGAGTACATCGAAGATGGAGAAGTAAAGATTTCCAAAGTACACCTCGATCTGAATGTAGCGAGATCCAGTTGACTAAAGCTCTCCCTAGGGCAAAGCATGACCAACACCGGAATGCCATGGGTGTTAGGTTCCTTACAATGTAATCTAGATTATTGACTCTAGTGCAAGTGGGAGGCTGTTGGAGATATGCCCAAGAGGCAATAATAAAAGTGGTTATTATATATCTTTATGTTTATGATAAATGTTTATATACCATGCTATAATTGTATTAACAGAAACATTGATACATGTGTGATATGTAAACAACAAAGAGTCCCTAGTATGCCTCTTAACTAGCTTGTTGATTAATGGATGATTAGTTTCATAATCATGAACATTGGATGTTATTAATAACAAGGTTATATCATTGTATGAATGATGTAATGGACACACCCAATTAAGCGTAGCATAAGATCTCGTCATTAAGTTATTTGCTATAAGCTTTCAATACATAGTTACCTAGTCCTTATGACCATGAGATCATGTAAATCACTTATACTGGAAAGGTACTTTGATTACACCAAACGCCCTCGCGTAAATGGGTGGTTATAAAGGTGGGATTAAGTATCCGGAAAGTATGTTGAGGCATATGGATCAACAGTGGGATTTGTCCATCCCGATGATGGATAGATATACTCTGGGCCCTCTCGGTGGAATGTCGTCTAAATGTCTTGCAAGCATATGAATAAGTTCATAAGAGACCACATACCACGGTACGAGTAAAGAGTACTTGTCGGAGACGAGGTTGAACAAGGTATAGAGTGATACCGAAGATCAAACCTCGGACAAGTAAAATATCGCGTGACAAAGGGAATTGGTATTGTATGTGAATGGTTCATTCGATCACTAAAGTCATCGTTGAATATGTGGGAGCCATTATGGATCTCCGGATCCCGCTATTGGTTATTGGTCGGAGTAAGTACTCAACCATGTCCGCATAGTTCACGAACCGTAGGGTGACACACTTAAAGTTGGATGTTGAAATGGTAGTACTTGAATATGGAATGGAGTTCGAATATTTGTTCGGAGTCCGGATGAGATCCCGGACATCACGAGGAGTTCCGGAATGGTCCGGAGAATAAGATTCATATATAGGATGTCATTTTATGTGAATTAAAATGTCGCGGAAGGTTCTATGGAACGTTCTAGAAGGTTCTAGAAAAGTCCGGAAGAAACCACCAAGGAAGGTGGAGTCCACATGGGACTCCACCTCCATGGCCGGCCAACCCTAGTGGGGGAGGAGTCCCAAGTGGACTCCCCCTTAGGGGGCCGGCCACCCCCATATGGGAGGTGGGACTCCCACCTCTAGTGGGAGTCCTAGCTTGGCTAGGTTTCCCCTCCATATGGAAGGTTTTTGGTTCGGGTCTTATTCGAAGACTTGGAGACCAACTCTTGGGGATCCACCTATATAATGAGGGGCCAAGGGAGGGGCCGACCACCCCAAGACCACAAGCTGGCCGCCCCCCTTGAAGTGGCCGGCCACCCCTCCCAAACCCTAGCCGCCCCTCTCCTCCATATCTCCCGCGTAGCTTTAGCGAAGCTCCGCCGGAGTTCTTCACCGCCACCGACACCACGCCGTCGTGCTTGTCGGATTCAAGAGGAGCTACTACTTCCGCTGCCCGCTGGAACGGGAGGTGGACGTTGTCTTCATCAACAACCGAACGTGTGACCGAGTACGGAGGTGCTGCCCGTTCATGGCGCGGAACCGATCGTGATCAAGATCTTCTACGCGCTTTTGCAAGCGGCAAGTGAACGTCTACCGCAGCAACAAGAGCCTCATCTTGTAGGCTTTGGAATCTCTTCAAGGGTGAGACTCGATACCCCCTCGTTGCTACCGTCTTCTAGATTGCATCTTGGCTTGGATTGCGTGTTCGCGGTAGGAAATTTTTTGTTTTCTATGCAACGTTATCCTACAGGTAGATCTTCCCCTCGGACTTCTTGGTGTCTGGGAAGTAGAGGACGAGGAGGGTCGCCTTTGCTGAAGAACTCCTAAGATGAGAGCATGGAGGCTCTCTAGCGCAGCAGATGTTCCCTGCCGACGCGTCGCAAGAGGTTGGAGGGGCCGCCCTATGGCCAAAGAGTTCGACAACGGCGCCGTGGTAGACCTCCGGTGAGAAGCAGACATGCTCCCCTTCTGCTGATGTGGTAGCCTGGACGAGGCAGCAAGCAGAAGCTCCCCTTCCGACTCGTCACCATGACGAACAGGAAGAAGAAGTCTGCCTGTGCATCGCTCTCCACCGAATCTGGGCAAAGCAACCTTATTTACGGAGATTTTCGTCTCCCTCCACCACCTCCCGTCCAACTCCGACCACCGGAGCTCCAAGAAGCAGAGAAAGAGAACGAGACAGCACCAGATCTGGCCGTCGAGATCTGGCACCTCCCTCCCGGCATCAACGCCAAACGCCACGTAGGACCATAATCTAAGCCTAATACTACTACTATCTACTCCGGCGCCTTCTCCTCTCCATCTCCGGCCGGCTATTCCGGCGGAGAGGAGGTAGGAGCGGCCCAGTGAGGAGGGAGAGGGGGTCAGTTCCTAGGTAGGAGCGGCCCAGTGAGGAGGGAGAGGGGGTCAGGAACTGTAGCTGGGTGAGAGCGTGCTGGGGGGGGGGGATGGGAGTTGAAGCGTCTGCAAGCTGACTTGAATTAGCATGCCACGGCACGATACGTGCAACAATGCATGATGATCTTATCAGGTTCCGAAGTATCTAACAGAGGCCAGCAAGACTGATATCTCAGAGGCTCTGAATTCTTCTGCACCCTCTTCCATTGCAAAGTTTTATATTTCCATGAATGATAACCATGCAGGGCCTGAACATCTTCTCAGCTCCCAAGCTACACATCTTATGCACATTGCATGCTTGTATGATGTAATCTTCTCAGCTCCCAAGCTACACATCTTATCCTTTTTTTTTTTTTTTTTTTTTTACTTCAAAAAAAAAAAAGGATCGGGTTACCGGACAAAATATCAATTCTCTTATTTCCCCACGCAACCAGAAAGGAAATTGGCCGAGCACTCTGAGCTTTTTTTTAGATCATCAGGGAGGACATCCCCGGTTCCATTGATCATATCAACGAAACCTTCACACATCGGCTCGAGGTTCAGTTATTACAGGTAACCAAAGATAAATCGTCTTTCTTTGGCAGGAAAGAAAACAAGAGACTAAAACAAGCAGCCCAGCTAACTACAGGGGACAAACTGGTAAACAAAAACAACTGTGGCAAGGCAAAGACATTGCACTCCAGACCACTTCAAACAGCGGAGATGAAGATCATGGCCTCCAGCATCAAAGTGGGGGTAGATCAGGTCCCCTGTGTCACCGTCTTCTTCGCCACGGGACAGGATAGGCAGCATCCAGGACGAGGAAGCACGTTCGATAGCCTCACCCCTGATAAAGCAAAAGTCTCTTGCATTTGTTGTACAAATGAGATCCAGACTTGTGACACAATATACTGTGCTTTGTTTGCTTCTCCATGATAAACTGTAAATGTGTCTCATAATGCATCATTGACATCGCAGTGAATTATCTTCAACTTATGACCACAGGGAATTATATCAGAAACCATTCCCTTCATGGTTCCATTATTCCATAGCCAAAAAAGGTCACCTACTGGTACCTCTAAACCGTACTAGCAAATATCCTCACAGCTGAGAACACATTAATTGAATGATCATACCTCAATAGATCACATGTTAAAAGGCAAACATAGAATGCTTAAACTTCTCTACAGCTAACAGGTCCACCAAATACGACCTGGCATGCCACAAAGCATTGTACAATTATGATCGGACAGGTTTGACATAGAGCACTATTAAAACAAAATGAAGGGCAGTGACACTCATTTCCTGTCTATTTAAACAGAATGAAGGGCAGTGGCACTCATTTCCCGATGAACTCTCTCATGTTCTTCAACCAAACCACGTACTCCTTCTCATCCTTGCCCATCATGTAGTCAGTCAGCCAGTCATGCAATGAGTGCTTAATCCCCCTCACCTCAAGATACCTGTGCAACGACTTCTGCAAGCTCTCGTCTAGAATCCTGCAAGAAACAACAGGGAAAGATAATTGTAAGCAGCAATTAAGTTCAGTAGGCATCTAGGTAGTTAGTAAATAGAACATAGAAAATATTATCAGCAATTAAAGAAATGCACATAAAAATGAAATATCAAACTTTGCAATTTAGTGGAAATGAACAAAAAGTTTGTGCCCAAGGAACCTCGAAGGTATGTTATTTTCGATTTTATGATTCAGTAGCTCTACCCTGGAGCTTATTAAGATGCTTGAAATTGAAGGGACAATAGAAGGTAGATAAGAAAAGCTGTTCACTTACGAAAATGGCGGCCCCTCGTATAAATTCTCCTTATCATTACTGTCACGATTCAGCATCCTCATATTTTCAATTGCAAGTTCATCATCATTAAAGTTGCACTCAAACTCCAGGATTGAGCCTTCTGGTTTCTCAATAGTGACAACCATCTGGACTGCTGGCTTATATTGATCATCATCGTTCTCAGCGCCAGAGTCTTCATTGTTCAAATCTTCTTCAGCATCAAAGTTTGTATAGACAGTAGCTTTAATAGTCTGTCCTGCAAACTCTCTTTTGAGAACTATGGATTGGTCACCAGGGTTATCGATTATCTCAAAAGGGAAGTCTTCTGGTAGATCAATTTGCTGCAAAGAAACGATTCAAACCAAATACCATGGTCAGTTCATTTTGCAAAAAATGTCAAGAGTAATGTTTATAGAACAAGTGTTCTTTTGAAGCAAAATGATAGTGTTTCTGCTAATTAGCAAGACAACAATCAAAACACAATGAACTATTTAAGTACGTGTAACAAGGCATAATCTAGGACATCATAGTCCCTGATACACTTCTTTTACATCATCACAGTAGTAAGTTAATAACACTGCCATATAGCTTAGACTGGAGTTTACGGAGCTCAGAGAAACATTAATACAACATAGTTTCAAAATTAACCTTTTGGATAAACAATTGACTAGTAAACAATTCAGAAGGTGAGTACTTGAATATCTGAAGAGCCAGCTTTTCTTCTCGACCTATCAAAGTCAAGTGTGTGCAGCTCTTACATTGAGATGGAGCATTCGAACAGGTCAGGAACTCAAAACTGGTTTGTGTAGTAATAATAAAATTTACTACTGCTACTTGCAACACTACATCTTTTAGTGTTTCATGATTTGCTTGATCTGACGTCCACTATTACTGACCGATGGCATGTTAGCGTTGTAGCACACAGTCCCTGGTGGCAATTTGAGGAAAAAGGATGAGAGAATCCCTTAGTTTAGCTGATTAGTGCTGGTGCTGGAGCAACAAGGCATATCAAGTACTACTTTACCACAAAAATGGCTAACAGGATTAAATCGGTACTCAACTACAGCAGCATACCAAAGTTTCTGCTTTTGCTTTAAAAAGTACTAGCAAACAATACCCTCTATTTCGTTATGTTACTAATAGTTCCTAAACATGGGATATCAAGGTAATTCTTTCGGCAACCATACAAATATGAGTACAGCTAAATCACCAACCAATTGACAGAGTCGAACTATGAATTGCGAAGCAAAGAACGGAAATGCCGGAGGGGTGTTAAGGAAGCCAAGAGACCTGCGCGGAGCCCTCCTCCGATTCGACGGCGCATTCGATCTCGGAGTCGATGACCCGCCTGAGGTTCTCGTCCGCGGAGATCTTGGAGGAGGACACGGGGGACTGCGACGCCAAGAAGCGGCGGGCGGTGATCCCTGAAGGCGAGGAAGCGGCGGCGGCGTGGAGACGATGGAGCGCGATGGGTGGGCGAGAGGTGGCTGAGGAGTGGGCGCAGCGGCGGGCTAGGGTGGAGAGCCGCGGCGAACTGGCGGCGCGGCGGAGGAGCCTGGCGGCGAGAGACGCCGACGACATAGCTCGGGCTTTGCTCTTTCTTTTCTCTGGGGATCCGAGGACGGCAACTCGCGCAGTCTAGGGTTTTGCGGGGTTTAAAGGCCTGGAGTGGAATGGAGACTTGGAGAGAAGGAAAGAAAGAATGGAGCTAAGTTGGGAGCCCAAACGGCCCAACCCAGTGCACATCAGAACCGCCCTCCGGCCCATAAAGCTCACTCTTCACTTCAGTGGTCCATTTTCTAGCTACACCTACAAACATGCCCCGGCACACCAAAATATCTATATGTTTGAAAAGAGTTGATAAATCCAATTTAGCTGGGGAGTGCATATAAACCTACGAGTTCGGCTTCAAACCCGACTCATGAACGCTTGTAATATTTATCTTCCACACATAATTAAACGTGATGATTTTGGTGACGGCGCCCCAATATGGAGGGTGCAGAGTGATATGGGCGTGCAATGTCTACTCAACACGTGACTGTGGGACAACACTAGGAAGTGAGTGCAACTTATATGGGAAGTACAATCAAAATACATTGCAACCAGCAGTGGCGAAGGACGAGAATAATTTGAGGTAGGGAAAAATCTAATAAAATGATGTAAAGAACAAAATAGTCCGGAGACATTAGTGATATATATGATTCAAACACAATCACTTACACAATAAAATTAGAAATATATTTGATTATAAGTAGAACCTACAACAATAATGTCAGCTCAATGGCAAAGCTTTACCTTTCTACAAAAATCTTTTGTAATTTTATGGATCAAGAATTTTGAATATCTCTTGGTTGGTTCGCAACTCGATCTTGATTATATTTATTGACGAGAAATCATTTTTAATTGTTGTCTTCGACACTTGTTAAAAGCAACGCCAACTCAATGAGGTGATAATGTCATTGGAGAAACATGATGTGCCTTTCAAAAATCAAGAAATTTTTTAAGTCTCCAATTCTGTGTGTATGAATAATGAATAGCTCAAGACTATCTTTTAAATAGTATAACGGATATGAATCTATGTAAGAAAAATAATCATATTCCATTATTCACATTGAATCTTGAAAATGAGCCTTGTTAGTCTGTGTTTTTGGTTTGAAGTTATTTTTACGTATTGTTAGCTAAAGCAAGCATAAATATTTCATACGAAATCCGTTTTTCGACATATGACCACTTAAATTGTTCAAAAAAAAGCATCTCAATGTATTCTCCACAAATCAAGATAGAGCAGCTGCCATACCTTGCCCTAAGGGAAGCTTCGCCTCTAGCAACTTGAAGGGCAGTTAAAAAATACCTCGGGGCATAGAAATCAGAATGAAGGGATGGAC
>NC_061508.1:80987927-81012059 GCF_022539505.1 Lolium rigidum
TGATCTGAAGATGCCCTACAGCCCTAGCTATGTGTGTATCAGTTTTGGACTGAAAAGAAGAATTAAGAAAGCTAAAAATCCATTAATTGGACCATTCTGAATAAACCAACATCCACTCACCAAGAAAACCGATAAGTTTGCTGTTTGGGTTGTGAGCATTTATAGCATCATGTAGTCCCCATATAACATTGTGCCCACCTGGGGATTGCCTACCACTGAAGACGACACCAACCCTGCATCTCAAACGTAATTTTAAAATGAATCAACTTTAATAGATAGTAGTCATTATCAAAAAAAATATGGATGTATCTCAGAATGTTTTTCAGAAACCAACTAACAAGAAAATCATGATTTTAGTTCCATCCTGTCGAGTTACAGCGATAGATTACTGAACTACAGTCAGCATGATTACACAGGTTTACATTATTTATCTTCCTGAATAAATAGAGTAAGTAACGGTAACGGCCATAGTTAAAATATGTGAATACTCACTCGTGCGCACCCGGGAAATACTTCCCGGGCGGTCACCCATACTCAAATTACTCCGGGCAAAGCAAGTTTAACCTCGAAATTCTTTGCTGATGAGCTTCCAGAAAAGATGTTGCAACTTGTTGGTATGATTATCCTATCAATCCTATTAAGCCCCCCTAGACAATCTAATCCAGAAAAGGAAACATTCGGCAGTATATTGGCAGTTGTTTCATCTCCAACTGAATTTGTAGGTTTTGGGTGAATAGTTGGTCAGACCACAACATCTTCTTGAGACGCAAGAAAACTGTCTCATTAAATGCCAGCACAAGCTGAACATATCCACAAGATCTTCTTCCCCTAAGAAAATCATATCTCGAAGATGTGTACCTGACGACAGGGTGCTCTGTTACGACGGCAGCGTCCGGGACATTGGCCGTCTTGGGTAGGAAATGCGCCAGCGGCTGGCCGTACGTGTGTGGGAACGCATGGCTGATGACATGCGAGTCCCCGCTGTCCGCGGCGATGGCCGCGCCGCCGTACTCCACCTTCACCGTGGTGCCCTGGCGGTAATGCAAGAAAACGACCCATCATCATCATTAACTTGTAATGCAAGAAAACGACCCGCTGAGTCGCGCAGGCCATGGAAGATCAAAAAGATGCCGTGCCGGTGTTGCTGATAATCTCAGATCCACCTCCGCGGTGGGAATCGGCGGTGGCGTCGGGATCGGCGCATTACCGACTGGTACACCTAATCCCCCACCCTCCAGGGAAGGACCCCGCCGAAAGCGAATGGAAATATTCGAAACAGATAAACCGCACTGGAGTAACCCAGGGCCCCCACCACGGCCGCCCGTCGACGAGATCGATCCGTCGGGGATCCGGACCAGGGGATTCCGATCGGCGGTGCAATGGCGCGGCAAACGGCGATGGGAATGAGAAGAGGCTGGTGGTGGGGTTAATTACCTGGAGGCAGGGCGGGAGCACGGGGCGGTAGAGCGCGCGCTGTTTCTGGAGGCTCGACAGCTCGCGCGCCGCGCCGTAGTCGGAATCCATGGCGACGCTGCCCATCTCGCCTCGAGCGATCGATCAGGCTTCTCTCCTCGCAATGTGGCGTCGCCGGCGGGCACGGCGCGGGGGGTTGTGTTTTCCTCTGTCTGGGATCTCTCGGTACGGGGACGGGGTTCTCCTCTCGTGCGTCGCTGAAAAAACAATAAAGAAACTGCGGGGGGTGAGGCATTTATACGGGAGCGGAGAGAGGCGCGCTGGGCCTGCACCAACAACGCAAACACCTCACGCGCCCAGCACCAACACACGGAGAAATATCAAATGAGACTAGCTAGGTTGGTTTTCCAACGTGAATCCACATATGCTCGATCAAATTGGTTTGAAGGTGGTCATGAATGGTTCTACCTCGCAACGAATCTATACTTCTTATAAAACAAAACCCACTAAATGCAATTAATATTTGTCTATCTCAACATGCAAGCTATTCACATCATCTATTCCCTTAGCCAATTATTTGTCCACCTCATCCCACTAATATTTCTTATTTATTATATATCTCTACATGCAAAATATTTATATTATCTATTTTTAACCATTAAACTAGCAATGTTATCTTTTGTTTTCCGCTCGATTGATAATATCGCACCCTCCTGTTATATCATTACATAGTTAAGTCATGTGCAAATTGAACACCAAAATAGTTTGATAACGAAAAGAACTCTTTCTCAATGTTAATTATGTGCTCTTATATGTAACCACATATGACGTTTTTAAAAACATGCAATATGCATGCATTTTTCATGCAAGCCATCAATATCATTTGGTTCTTTACCTTATCTAAATCAATCACGTACATCTTCGGAATATAATGATCTTTAAATTTTCAAATACCTATCCATTTCATGGCTATTAACTTTAGTGTCTCAACTCCTATGGCCAACTAAATATTGCATATTCTATAAACCAAGTTTTATGTGTTTTATTAGATTTCTTAAAGAGATATCCGCTGCAACGCGCGGGGTATTATTCTAGTTATGCATATGCAAGAAGTACTCTCAAGATGCTGCCCCTGGCAGTGACTCCACCATCTCACTCTAAAATTCCTAGTCGCTGTCATAGAGGTTGTCATCTCGCTCTTCCTGAAAGATCATGTTGTGGATATTGACACATGATGTCATCACCTCCCACATTCTCTTGGCGCTCCAGGTTCTAGCAGGGTGCTAAACAATTTCCCAGCGTGATTGTAGTACGTCAAATGCCTCACTCTACATCCTTTTGAGCAGTCTCTTGCTCTTTCGAGAACCTCTTGCATTTTTTATCTTAAAGGTTGCAGATTGTCTTCACAAAGGTGGATCAGGAAGGGTAAATGCCATCAACTAGATAATAACCCTTGTCATAAGAATGACCACTGATCTCACATGCAACCTAGGAAGCATTACCTTCCGTAAGCCTATCAAACATCGGTGAGCATTGGAAGATGTTGATATCATTGTTAGATCCCGCTATGCCAAATAAAGAGTACCAAATTCATAGATCATGAGACCTTTAATATTACCGTGCACCCTTCTGCATGCCCTTTGAACTGCACTTTCCAACCAAATGGACTATTATTTCACTGTCAATGTTTGCAATCTATACTACCCAACATTTCAGGGAACCCCCTCTTTTCGTTGATGGATAAGAGGCGGGCAGTATCTTCAGTGGTTGGCTCTCTCAGATAAATTGTGTCAAACACTGCAATAATAGCGCCGCAAAACCTATACATGGCCTCAACGCATGTAGACTCGCTAATGCACAAGTACTAATCAACGAGATCACCTAGTACTCCATACATAAGCTACCGAGTGACCGCCAAACATTTTTGGTATGAGGAAAAACCAACCTTACCAGTAGCATCGAGCTTGGCCTCGAAGTACTCATCATATGTCCTCATGCCATCAAGAATATCTAGAAAAATCTTTCTGGATATTCGATAGTGGCGACGGAATTTCTTTGCGTTGTACACCAGATCAGTTGGGTGGAAATAGTCTCGCATAGGACGTGCATGTCCACCAACTCGATTGCGGTCAGTGTTGTCCTTGCGCTTCACCAACGAGCCAGCCCTGCGCTTTGCCATGCTTGCAGCAGCACACAAGAGTTCCATCTCACCACGGACTCCTCGTCCAACGATGATTCGATGACATTTCTGTAACTACTCAGCTCATGAAAGCATGGTCAATGTCCATGCCCATGCCGGTGCAACAAAAGTGAAAGAAATTTGAACTTGCTCCCATACCTCAAAGTCGGGCCGGCGACCGAACGAGCAGGTTGTGGGCGCATGGGCGATCGACGTGCCGAAGCGTGCGTGTGCAGGAGAATTGCTGGAAATTTTGTGGCCAGTGGCGGGATGGAGGTCAGTCTGTAGCCAACTCCGGCCACGCGCGAGCTATGCGTCGTTGCTGGAACTTGGGGGAGGGGGGTCGCGACGATGGCCAGGGCCGTCAACAACCGACCAGATATTTTGTCGATGCCGTAGACGGCGGCTAGAGAACGAGGTCCGTGGCACGCTGGACCCGCTCAGAAATGGCGACACAAACGGCGACCCAGAGTGCAGACGGCGGCGCTGCCTGGGGGTGGCAGCGAAGATGGCGACCGAGGGTTTTTGGATAGGGGAGTTCCTTCTGCATGTCTCCTGTGCCACTAGGGGGAGGGCCCGGGGTGGTCAAAGGGAGGACATTGGAGGACGCACGCACTGTCCGGCCCGACGCATCAGCAAGCCCAAATTTGCTGTACGGATGGGTCGGTCCGTTTGGGTCACATCGCTGAAGAGTGCGCTGCCAGTTCGCCTATCCTTGCAGACCGATTCGGACAACCCTGAACAGGATGGGTCGCTCCGCTGGAGATGCCCTAAGACCAAAGGAATGGGGAACCAGGCAAGTTATCTTTGGAAAATTTACACTACAAGTAGAATAGAAGATATTAATAGCTTCGAAAAATTTAGTATAGATTTATGTTTCGAGGAAATTCAGCAGTGTAAGCAATCCAAGAACTCTCCAAAATTGGGTAGGCCACATAAGTCGGTTGTGGATTATAAACGTACTCAAGGTGACAAATAAGATTTCCCTCCACTCTATTTGTATTTTTGTATACAATAGAAACTTTATCTGGTTCTGCTGAATGATACGTCTCAAACGTATCTATAATTTCTTATGTTTCATGCTAGTTTTATGACAATACTCACATGTTTTATATACACTTTACATCATTTTGATACATTTTCCGGCACTAACCTATTAACAAGATGCCGAAGCGCCGGTTCTTGTTTTCTGCTGTTTTTGGTTTCAGAAATCTTACACAGGAAATATTCTCGGAATTGGACGAAACAAAAGCCCACGGTCTTATTTTGCACGGAGCCTTCCAGAAGTCCGAAGAGGAGACGAAGAGGGGCCGCGAGGCGGCCACACCCTAGGGCGGCGCGGTGGGGCCCCTGGCCGCGCCGGCCTGTGGGGTGGGCCCCTCGGGCGCCTCCCGACTCTGCCCCTTCGCCTATTTATTCTCTCCGTCGCGAAAACCCTAGTACCGAGAGCCACGATACGAGAAAATATACTGTGACGCCGTCGTCGCCAATCCCATCTCGGGGGATTCAGGAGATCGCCTCCGGCACCCTGCCGGAGAGGGGAATCATCACCGGAGGACTCTACATCATCATGCCCGCCTCCGGTTTGATGCGTGAGTAGTTCATCCTTGGACTATGGGTCCATAGCAGTAGCTAGATGGTTGTCTTCTCCTCTTGTGCTATCATGTTTAGATCTTGTGAGCTGCCTAACATGATCAAGATCATCTATTTGTAATGCTACATGTTGTGTTTGTTGGGATCCGATGAATATGGAATACTATGTCAAGTTGATTATTGATCTATCATATATGTGTTGTTTATGATCTTGCATGCTCTCCGTTGCTAGTAGAGGCTCTGCCAAGTTGATAATTGTAACTCCAAGAGGGAGTATTTATGTTCGATAGTGGGTTCATGCCTCCATTGAATGCGGGACGGTGACGAGAAAGTTCTAAGGTTATGGATGTCTTTGTTGCCACTAGGGATAAAACATCAATGCTTTGTGTAAGGATATTTGTGTTGATTACATTACGCACGGTACTTAATGCAATTGTACTGTTGTTTGCAACTTAATGCTGAAAGGGTGCGGATGCTAACCCGAAGGTGGACTTTTTAGGCATAGATGCATGCTTGGATAGCGGTCTATGTTATTTGTCGTAATGCCCTAAGTAAATCTCATATTAGTCATCATGATATGTATGTGCATTGTTATGCCCTCTCTATTTGTCAATTGCCCAAGCTGTAATTTTTTCACCCAACATGCTATTTATCTTATTGGAGAGACACCACTAGTGAAGCTGTGGACCCCGGTCCATTCTTTTACATCTGAAATACAATCTACTGCAATCTCTGTTCTCTGTTGTTCTTCGCAAACAAACATCATTCTCCACACCATACGTTTAATCCTTTGTTTACAGCAAGCCGGTGAGATTGACAACCTCACTGTTAAGTTGGGGCAAAGTATTTTGATTGTGTTGTGCAGGTTCCACGTTGGCGCCGGAATCCCTGGTGTTGCGCCGCATGATACGTCTCCGACGTATCGATAATTTCTTATGTTCCATGCCACATTATTGATGATATCTACATGTTTTATGCACACTTTATGTCATATTCGTGCATTTTCTGGAACTAACCTATTAACAAGATGCCGAAGAGCCGATTCTTTGTTTTCTCGCTGTTTTTGGTTTCAGAAATCCTAGTAACGAAATATTCTCGGAATTGGACGAAATCAAAGCCCGGGGTCCTATTTTGCCACGAAGCTTCCGGAAGACCGAAGAGGAGTCGAAGTGGGGCCACGAGGCGCCGCCACCATAGGGCGGCGCGGCCCGAGCCCCGGCCGCGCCGACCTATGGTGTGGGGCCCTCGTGTGGCCCCCCACGTTGCCCTTCCGCCTACTTAAAGCCTCCGTCGCGAAAACCCCAGGACCGAGAACCACGATACGGAAAACCTTCCAGAGACGCCGCCGCCGCCAATCTCATCTCGGGGGATTCTGGAGATCTCCTCCGGCACCCTGCCGGAGAGGGGATTCATCTCCCGGAGGACTCTTCACCGCCATGGTCGCCTCCGAAGTGATGAGTGAGTAGTTCACCCCTGGACTATGGGTCCATAGCAGTAGCTAGATAGTTGTCTGCTCCTCATTGTGCTTCATTGTTGGATCTTGTGAGCTGCCTAACATGATCAAGATCATCTATACGTAATGCTATATGTTGTGTTTGTCGGGATCCGATGGATAGAGAATACCATGTTATGTTAATTATCAAGTTATTACCTATGTGTTGTTTATGATCTTGCATGCTCTCCGTTATTAGTAGAGGCTCCGGCCAAGTTTTTGCTCTTAACTCCAAGAGGGAGTATTTATGCTCGATAGTGGGTTCATGCTCGCATTGATACAGGGACGGTGACAAAAAGTTCTAAGGTTGTGTTGTGCTTGTTGCCACTAGGGATAAAACATTGATGCTATGTCTAAGGATGTAGTTGTTGATTACATTACGCACCATACTTAATGCAATTGTACTGTTGCTTTGCAACTTAATGCTGGAAGGGGTTCGGATGATAACACTGAAGGTGGACTTTTTAGGCATAGATGCGGTTGGATGGCGGTCTATGTACTTTGTCGTAATGCCCAATTAAATCTCACTTGTACTTATCATGACATGTATGTGCATTGTTATGCCCTCTCTATTTGTCAATTGCCCGACTGTAATTTGTTCACCCAACATGCTTTTATCTTATGGGAGAGACACCTCTAGTGAACTGTGGACCCCGGTCCATTCTTTTATACTTGAAATACAAATCTGCTTGCCAATACTTGTTTTACTTGTTTTCTCTGCAAACAATCATCTTCCACACAATACGGTTAATCCTTTGTTACAGCAAGCCGGTGAGATTGACAACCTCACTGTTTCGTTGGGGCAAAGTACTTTGGTTGTGTTGTGCGGGTTCCACGTTGGCGCCGGAATCTCCGGTGTTGCGCCGCACTACATCCCGCCGCCATCAACTTTCAACGTGCTTCTTGGCTCCTCCTGGTTCGATAAACCTTGGTTTCTTTACGAGGGAAAACTTGCTGCTTGTGTGCATCATACCTTCCTCTTGGGGTTCCCAACGAACGTGTGAGTTACACGCCATCAAGCTCTTTTCACGGCGCCGTTGCCGGGGAGATCAAGACACGCTGCAAGGGGAGTCTCCACTTCCCAACCTCTTTACTTTGTTTTTGTCTTGCTTTATTTTATTTACTACTTTGTTTGCTGCATTATATAAAAACACAAAAAAATTAGTTGCTAGTTTTACCTTATTTACTGTCTTGTTTGCTATATCAAAAACACAAAAAAATTAGTTACTTGCATTTACTTTACTTGATTCATCATGTTTCCTTTTAATTTTACCACAAAAGACATACCGGTAGGACGCGGGTCTATAATTGGGAGAAACAATATAGAAGAATTTTTCAGTCATGTTAGTACCGTTGAAGATTTTGAAGATAGACACTTGGTAGAACTTGCTCCTACTTATGAAATTGCTGCTGCTGCTTTAGTCCGCATGTTGGAAACTAAATTTGTTAATCTCAATCCTATAATCCAACACATGTTTGTTACACTCGGTGATATGGAAGAGGGGAAAAGAAAGATTTTGTTTTAGAAACCCTTCTTAGAGAATTTGGTGGTCTAGCAAGAGAGGCTAGAAAGGTCTTTGCTAAATTTAATATGCTTGGTTCTCATACTAATTTTGTTGGTCTCCTTGAAAAAATGGACATGGATAGAATAAGGTGCACTAATAATACTAATGATGGTGGGGAGATCAAAGCACCAATACCATGTAAACTCCTAGCTATGAATGATGCACTAGAAAATAACTATGCTTGGCTTGTTCCTGAAAATTTGTTCGATGAGAGTAGCAACCCCAAGACTAATGAAAAGGGAGACGCTGAAACTTATGTATCCAATATACTATGCATGGTTGAGAAAACTCCAAACCCCGCTGTAGATGCACCACCCTTTGATAACACTTGATATACACTTTACGCGCCTAGCTGAAAGGCGTTAAAAAAGCGCTTATGGGAGACAACCCATGTTTTTACTACAGTATTTTTGTTTTATATTTGAGTCTTGGAAGTTGTTTACTACTGTAGCAACCTCTCCTTATCTTAGTTTTATGTTTTGTTGTGCCAAGTAAAGTCTTTGATAGTAAAGTAAATACTAGATTTGGATTACTGCGCAGAAACAGATTTCTTTGCTGTCACGAATCTGGGTCTAATTCTCTGTAGGTAACTCAGAAAATTAAGACAATTTACGTGAGTGATCCTCAGATATGTACGCAACTTTCATTCAATTTGGGAATTTTCATTTGAGCAAGTCTGGTGCCCTAATAAAATCCATCTTTACGGACTGTTCTGTTTTGACAGATTCTGCCTTTTATTTCGCATTGCCTCTTTTGCTATGTTGGATGAATTTCTTTGATCCATTAATGTCCAGTAGCTTTATGCAATGTCCAGAAGAGTTAAGAATAATTGTGTCACCTCTGAACATGTTAATTTTTATTGTGCACTAACCCTCTAATGAGTTGTTTCGAGTTTGGTGTGGAGGAAGTTTTCAAGGATCAAGAGAGGAGTATGATACAATATGATCAAGGAGAGTGAAAGCTCTAAGCTTGGGGATGCCCCGGTGGTTCACCCCTGCATATTCTAAGAAGACTCAAGCGTCTAAGCTTGGGGATGCCCAAGGCATCCCCTTCTTCATCGACAACATTATCAGGTTCCTCCCCTGAAACTATATTTTTATTCGGCCACATCTTATGTACTTTGCTTGGAGCGTCGGTTTGTTTTTTGTTTTTGTTTTGTTTGAATAAAATGGATCCTACCATTCACTTTGTGGGAGAGAGACACGCTCCGCTGTAGCATATGGACAAGTATGTCCTTAGGCTTTACTCATAGTATTCATGGCGAAGTTTCTTCTTCGTTAAATTGTTAAATGGTTGGAATTGGAAAATACTACATGTAGTAACTCTAAAATGTCTTGAATAATTTGATACTTGGCAATTGTTGTGCTCATGTTTAAGCTCTTGCATCATATACTTTGCACCCATTAATGAAGAAACACTTAGAGCTTGCTAATTTGGTTTGCATATTTGGTTTCTCTAGAGTCTAGATAATATCTAGTATTGAGTTTTGAACAACAAGGAAGACGGTGTAGAGTCTTATAATGTTTACAATATGTCTTTTATGTGAGTTTTGCTGCACCGTTCATCCTTGAACCTTGTATCGAGAGGGAATACTTCTCATGCATCCAAAATCCTTGAGCCAACCACTATGCCATTTGTGTCCACCATACATACCTACTACATGGTATTTATCCGCCATTCCAAAGTAAATTGCTTGAGTGCTACCTTTAAAATTCCATCATTCACCTTTGCAATATATAGCTCATGGGACAAATAGCTTAAAAACTATTGTGGTATTGAATATGTACTTATGCACTTTATCTCTTATTAAGTTGCTTGTTCTGCGATAACCATGTTTCTGGGGACGCCATCAACTATTCTTTGTTGAATATCATGTGAGTTGCTATGCATGTCCGTCTTGTCTGAAGTAAGAGAGATCTACCACCTTAATGGTTGGAGCATGCATATTGTTAGAGAAGAGCATTGGGCCGCTAACTAAAGCCATGATTCATGGTGGAAGTTTCAGTTTTGGACATATATCCTCAATCTCATATGAGAATAATAATTGTTGCCACATGCTTATGCATTAAAGAGGAGTCCATTATCTGTTGTCCATGTTGTCCCGGTATGGATGTCTAAGTTGAGAATAATCAAAAGCGAGAAATCCAAAATGCGAGCTTTCTCCTTAGACCTTTGTACAGGCGGCATGGAGGTACCCCATTGTGACACTTGGTTAAAACATGTGTATTGCAATGATCCGGTAGTCCAAGCTAATTAGGACAAGGTGCGGGCACTATTAGTATACTATGCATGAGACTTGCAACTTGTAAGATATAATTTACATAACTCATATGCTTTATTACTACCGTTGACAAAATTGTTTCATGTTTTCAAAATAAAAGCTCTAGCACAAATATAGCAATCGATGCTTTCCTCTTTGAAGGACCATTCTTTTTACCTTTATGTTGAGTCAGTTCACCTATCTCTCTCCACCTCAAGAAGCAAACACTTGTGTGAGCTGTGCATTGATTCCTACATACTTGCATATTGCACTTGTTATATTACTCTATGTTGACAATTATCTATGAGATATACATGTTACAAGTTGAAAGCAACCGCTGAAACTTAATCTTCCTTTGTGTTGCTTCAATACCTTTACTTTGATTTATTGCTTTATGAGTTAACTCTTATGCAAGACTTATTGATGCTTGTCTTGAAGTACTATTCATGAAAAGTCTTTGCTTTATGATTCACTTGTTTACTCATGTCATTACCATTGTTTTGATCGCTGCATTCATTACATATGTTTACAAATAGTATGATCAAGGTTATGATGGCATGTCACTTCAGAAATTATCTTTGTTATCGTTTTACCTGCTCGGGACGAGCGAAACTAAGCTTGGGGATGCTGATACGTCTCCGACGTATCGATAATTTCTTATGTTCCATGCCACATTATTGATGATATCTACATGTTTTATGCACACTTTATGTCATATTCGTGCATTTTCTGGAACTAACCTATTAACAAGATGCCGAAGAGCCGATTCTTGTTTTCGCTGTTTTTGGTTTCGAAATCCTAGTAACGAAATATTCTCGGAATTGGACGAAATCAAAGCCCGGGGTCCTATTTTGCCACGAAGCTTCCGGAAGACCGAAGAGGAGTCGAAGTGGGGCCACGAGGCGCCGCCACCATAGGGCGGCGCGGCCCGGGCCCCGGCCGCGCCGACCTATGGTGTGGGGCCCTCGTGTGGCCCCCCACGTTGCCCTTCCGCCTACTTAAAGCCTCCGTCGCGAAAACCCCAGGACCGAGAACCACGATACGGAAAACCTTCCAGAGACGCCGCCGCCGCCAATCTCATCTCGGGGGATTCTGGAGATCTCCTCCGGCACCCTGCCGGAGAGGGGATTCATCTCCCGGAGGACTCTTCACCGCCATGGTCGCCTCCGGAGTGATGAGTGAGTAGTTCACCCCTGGACTATGGGTCCATAGCAGTAGCTAGATGGTTGTCTTCTCCTCATTGTGCTTCATTGTTGGATCTTGTGAGCTGCCTAACATGATCAAGATCATCTATCCGTAATGCTATATGTTGTGTTTGTCGGGATCCGATGGATAGAGAATACCATGTTATGTTAATTATCAAGTTATTACCTATGTGTTGTTTATGATCTTGCATGCTCTCCGTTATTAGTAGAGGCTCTGGCCAAGTTTTTGCTCTTAACTCCAAGAGGGAGTATTTATGCTCGATAGTGGGTTCATGCCCGCATTGATACCAGGATAGTGACGAGAAAGTTCTAAGGTTGTGTTGTGCTTGTTGCCACTAGGGATAAAACATTGATGCTATGTCTAAGGATGTAGTTGTTGATTACATTACGCACCATACTTAATGCAATTGTCTGTTGCTTTGCAACTTAATACTGGAAGGGGTTCGGATGATAACTCTGAAGGTGGACTTTTTAGGCATAGATGCGGTTGGATGGCGGTCTATGTACTTTGTCGTAATGCCCAATTAAATCTCACCGTACTTATCATGACATGTATGTGCATTGTTATGCCCTCTCTATTTGTCAATTGCCCGACTGTAATTTTTTCACCCAACATGCTTTTATCTTATGGGAGAGACACCTCTAGTGAGCTGTGGATCCCGGTCCATTCTTTTATACTGAAATACAAATCTGTCTGCAATACTTGTTTTACTGTTTTCTCTGCAAACAATCATCTTCCACACAATACGGTTAATCCTTTGTTACAGCAAGCCGGTGAGATTGACAACCTCACTTTTTCGTTGGGGCAAAGTACTTTGATTGTGTTGTGCAGGTTCCACGTTGGCGCCGGAATCTCCGGTGTTGCGCCGCACTACATCCCGCCGCCATCAACCTTCAACGTGCTTCTTGGCTCCTCCTGGTTCGATAAACCTTGGTTTCTTTCTGAGGGAAAACTTGCTGCTGTGCGCATCATACCTTCCTCTTGGGGTTCCCAACGAACGTGTGAGTTACACGCCATCACCGCACTACACTCCTTCACCAACAACCTTCACGTGGCCTTCATCTCCTACTGGTTCGATAAACCTTGGTTTCTTACTGAGGGAAAACTTGCTGCTGTATGCATCACACCTTCCTCTTGGGGTTCCCAACGGACGTGTGCTTCACGCGTTATCACTGAACCATTTTGCACAAATCAATTGTATTGTTCTAATATTATTGTATTTTTTAATACTGAATGCTTATGCTAAACAAATGTATGACTGCCTACGCCTACGCTGAGGGTTTATTTGTTTGCCATTCGTAATAACATGTGTTGCTATGGATTTGATCATTTACTGACGACATTGCCCACTACATGAAGAATATACAATGTTTGGTCTCGAAGAGTTGCCGATGTTCATAGTGAACTATAGCAAGTTCCATGTTTAGCGACGAGGTTATATGAGAGAAGGCACAAGCTAGATTGATGTTTTTGAAGCTTTCATGACACTAGTAGAAAAAGGGCCTACAGTCCCGGTCCATTTGGACCTTTAGTCCCGATTTTTCAACTGGGACCAACCAGTCGGGATTAAAGGCTCAACCCTTTAGTCCCGGTTCAAATATGCACCGGGATCAAAGGCCCCACCACGTGGCGCGGCCAGGGGGCTCGTGGTGGAGGACCTTTGGTCCCGGTTCGTGATACGGACCGGGACTGGAGGGTCTCTGCCACGGCAGAAAAAATGGCTATTTCTCTGCCGCGACAGAGGTTGAGGGTGGAGCAGCGTGGCCGTTTCTCTGCCGCGGCAGAGTTTCAGGTTTTTATATTATTCATTCAATTCTGCAATGCATACATCATTCAAGAAACCACAAACATCGTCATGTATATATAGACATGTTTTACAATATATAAAGCCGGGACCAAAGGTATCATATCTATTCATATCCCTAACATATAAGTACGAACTCCTGATGGTATTCTCCATTTCGAGCTATGACCTCGCTAAGAAAGAATCCTGCAAGTTCCTCTTGAATTGCTCGTATGCGATCCTCCGTTAGGAGAGAGTCCCGTAGGCGTTCCATCTAAATAAAAAAAGGAGATCAATATATAGGAAAGGAACTCAATACAATTGATGGTAATAAAATAAGATTGTGAAATATTGTTCACGTACATGAATGGCTTGTATAGCCTCCTCCTGTTCCCTGTGACAGGTCATCTTGCGAATGAACTCGTAGACGTAGTACTGATACGTCTCAAACGTATCTATAATTTTTGATGTTCCATGCTTATATTATATCAATTGCTACATGTTTTATATACACTTTATATCATTTTTATGCATTTTCCGGGACTAACCTATTAACAAGATGCCGAAGTGCGAGTTCCTCTTTTCTGCTGTTTTTGGTTTCAGAAATTCTACACAGGAAATATTCTCGGAATTCGACGAAACAAAAGCCAAACCTTCTATTTTTCCGAGGGACACACGGAGCCAGAAGGGCAAGCCCGGGGGAGGCCCACGGCCTCCTCCACATAGGGTGGCGCGGCCAGGCCCCCAGGCGCGCCGCCATATGGGGTGGGGCCCTCGGGCGTCCCCCGACTCTGCCCCTTCGCCTATATATTCTTCCAGAAGCGAAAACCCTAAGACGATCAGTCATATTCCACGAAAAGTTACGTAGGCGCCGCCATCGCGAAGCCAAGTTCGGGGGACAGAAGTCTCTGCTCCGGCACGCCGCCGGGACGGGGAAGTGTCCCCGGAATCCATCTCCATCGACTCCATCGCCATCTTCATCGCCGTTGCTGTCTCCCATGATGAGCAGGGAGTAGTTCTCCCCCGAGGCCGAGGGCTCTACCGGTAGCTATGTGGTTCATCTCTCTCTCCCATGGTGTGATCTTTATGTGATCATGAGCTTTGTAATCTAGTTAAATATGTAGATGTTACTCTTGTCTATTATGCACTCTAGAGGTTACTTTAATATGAACTCCGGATTCACTCTCCACGGTGTGATGGTGACAGTGTGCGCATCGTGTGTGATTCCTTTATGACGTTGTGGAGCTTGTTTACTCCGGCTTGAGGTGTGCTTTTGCAGCCCTACACAATGAATGGTGTTTGTTATCCAACAAGAGAGTGTTTGAGAGTAGCATTTAGTTATTCAATTATGTGATCATTGTTGAGAGTGTCCACTAGTGAAAGTATGATCCCTAGGCCTTATTTCTAAGCATTGAAACACCGTTTCCAACAAGTTCTGCTACATGTTCGCTTGCTGCCATTTTTATTTCAGATTGCAATTACTACTTATAATCATCCATATTACTTGTATTTCACTATCTCTTCGCCGAACTAGTGCACCTATACATCTGACAAGTGTATTAGGTGTGTTGGGGACACAAGAGACTTCTTGTATCTTAATTGCAGGGTTGCTTAAGAGGGATATCTTTGACCTCTACCTCCCGAGTTCGATAAACCTTGGGTGATCCACTTAAGGGAAACTTGCTGCTTGTTCTACAAACCTCTCGCTCTTGGAGGCCCAACACTGTCTACAGGGAATAGAAGCGTGTGTAGACATCAAGCTATTTTCCGGCGCCGTTGCCGGGGAGGTAAGGTAAAAGGTATTCACATCCTCCGACTACTAAGCTATTTCCTAGCACTTGTTGCCGGTGTGTGAGTGCTCGAAGCTATTTCCTTTAGATTCTGCAATTATATCTTTTTGTTTCTTGTTTTTATTTCACTAGTTAGGCTTAATGGAAAACAACAAAAATATTAGAGATCTTTATAGTATTTATCTTGTGTTAGGACATGAGGTGTTTGAAGAGAAAATTAAAAAACCTATGGAACTTTATATGCATGTTAATGGCAATGTTATTATTATGAATGCTTTGAACACCATTGTTGGTAATGCTATGGAAAATTCTAAGCTTGGGGAAGCTGGTTTTGATGAGCATGATATTTTTAGTCCCCCAAGCATGGAGGAGAAAATTTACTTTGATGATACTTTACCTCCTATATATGATGATTACAATGATGACTATCATATTTTCAGTCCACCTACTATTGAGGAGAAAATTAATTATGATTACAATATGCCTCCTATATATGATGATTATGGTGATGAGAATAATAATGATAGCTATTTTATTGAATTTGCTCCCACTACAATTAATAGTAATGACTATGCTTATGTGGAGAGCAATAATTTTATGCATGTAGCTCATGATAAGAATGTTTCATGTGATAGTTATATTGTTGAGTTTATGATGCTACTGAAAATATTTATGAGAGAGGACAATATGGTTGTAGGGATTTTCATGTTACTAAAACACCTCTCTTTTTGCTGAAAATCTTGAAGTTGCGCTTGTCTTGTTTTCCTATGCTTATTGCATTATGCTTACATGACTTGTTTATTTACAAGATTCCTTTTCATAGGAAGTGGGTTAGACTTAAAAGTGTTTCTTATTTGCTTTTGATGCTCTCTTTTGCTTCAAATCTTATTTGTTGCAAGAGCATCATTAAAATTACTGAGCCCATCTTAATGGCTATAAAGAAAGCACTTCTTGGGAGATAACCCATGTTTTTATTTTGCTACTGTTTTGTTGTGTCTTGGAAGTTGTTACTACTGTAGCAACCTCTTCTTATCTTTACTTTATTGCATTGTTGTGCCAAGTAAAGTCTTTGATAGAAAGTTGATACTAGATTTGGATTTCTGCGCAGGAACAGATTTTTAGCTGTCACGAATTTGAGCTGATCTCTCTGTAGGAAATTCTTAAAATCTTGAAAAAAATCATGAGTAATCCTCAGATATGTACGCAACTTTCATTCAACTGGAGCTTTTCCATCTGAGCATGTTAAGTGCCTCGAAAAAATTCGTCTTTACGGACTGTTCTGTTTTGACGATTCTGCCTTTTATTTCGCATTGCCTCTTTTACTTGTGTTTGAGTGGGTTTCTTTGCTCCATTAAATTTCAGTAACCTTGGGTAATGTCCAGAAGTGTTGGGAATGATTGTGTCCTTGCTGAACATGTGAATTTTTGATTATGCACTAACCCTCTAATGAGATTGCTTTGAGTTTGGTGTAAAGGAAGTTTTCAAGGATCAAGAGAGGAGGATGATATAATATGATTAAGAAGAGTGAAAAGTCTAAGCTTGGGGATGCCCCGTGGTTCATCCCTGCATATTTCGAGAAGACTCAAGCGTCTAAGCTTGGGGATGCCCAAGGCATCCCCTTCTTCATCAATAACTTATCAGGTCACCTCTAGTGAAACTATATTTTAATTCTGTCACATCTTATGTGCTTTACTTGGAGCGTCTGTGTGCTTTTTATTTTCGTTTTGTTATCTTAGTTCTGTGAATAAATTGGATCCTATCTTGTTTGGGAGAGAGACACGCTCCGCTTTTTCATTTGAATACTCCTATTCTTCACTTATATTTGTTGAGTATTCAGTTTTCGCCTTTGTGTAGCTTCTAGCTCTTGGTTTTCATGTATCTCTTGTTCAGAGCTATTAGTTATTTTATAGAAAATACTCTCTTGCTTCACTTATATTTGTTTTGAGAGTTTCTTGCTATTTGGTTGGAAACAGAAAATGCTTCATGTGGTAGTTGGTATATTGTCTTGAATAATTTGATGCTTGGCAATTGTTTTGAGCTCTCAAGTAGATCATGTTTAAGCTCTTGCATCATGTAGTTTAAACCTATTAGTGGAGAACTACCGTAGAGCTTGTTGAAATTTGGTTTGCATGATTGGTCTCTCTAAGGTCTAGATATTTTCTGATAAAAGTGTTTGAGCAGCAAGGAAGACAGTGTAGAGTCTTATAATGCTTGCAATATGTTCTTATGTAAGTTTTGATGTACCGGTTCATACTTGTGTTTGCTTCAAACAACCTTGCTAGCCAAAGCCTTGTACTAAGAGGGAATGCTTCTCGTGCATCCAAAACCTTGAGCCAAAACCTATGCCATTTGTGTCCACCATAACTACCTACTATGTGGTATTTTTACGCCATTCCAAGTAAATACTTCATGTGCTACCTTTAAACAATTCAAAACTTTATTACTCCTTATTTGTGTGAATGTTTTATAGCTCATGAGGAAGTATGTGGTGTTTTATCTTTCAATCTTGTTGGGCAGACTTTCACCAATGGACTAGTGGCACATCCGCTTATCCAATAATTTTGCAAAAAGAGGCGGCAACGGGGTTCCCAGCCCCAATTAATTAACTTTCATTAATAATTCTCTTCACATGTTTTGCCCTGATTCATCAGTAAGAAACTTAATTTTGCAATAGACACTCCTCCATGGTATGTGAAATGTTGGAAGGCACCCGAGGATTCGGTTAGCCATGGCTTGTGAAAGAAAAAGGTTGGGAGGAGTGTCATCCATAAATAAAACTAAAGTACATGTGTAAATAAAAGAGGAGAGGGATGATCTACCTTGCTGGTAGAGATAACATCCTTCATGGGAGCTCTCTTTGAAAGTCTGTTTGACGAGGTGGTTAGAGTGCCCACTACCATTCGTTGACAACAACAAACACCTCTCAAAACTTTACTTTTATGCTCTCTATATGATTTCAAAACTTGAAAAGCTCTAGCACATGATTTAATCCCTGCTTTCCTCTGCGAAGGGCCTTTCTTTTACTTTATGTTGAGTCAGTTTATCTACTTCTTTCTATCTTAGAAGCAAACACTTGTGTCAACTGTGTGCATTGATTCTTACATGCTTGCTTATTGCACTCATCATATTACTTTGTGTTGACAATTATCCATGAGATATACATGTTGAAAGTTAAAAGCAATTGCTGAAACTTAAATCTTCCTTTGCGTTGCTTCAAAACCTTCTATTAAGAATCTATTGCTTTATGAGTTAACTCTTATGCAAGACTTTTTGATGCTTGTCTTGAAAGTACTATTCATGAAAAGTTTTTGCTATATGATTCAGTTGTTTAGTCATTATCTTTTTGTTAGTAAACTATAGACCATTGCTTTGAGTCACTTCATTCATCTCATATTCTTTACAATAGTATTGATCAAGATTATGTTGGTAGCATGTGATACATCTCAAACGTATCTATAATTTCTTATGTTCCATGCTACTTTTATGATGATACTCACATGTTTTATACACATTATATGTCATTATTATGCATTTTCCGGCACTAACCTGTTGACGAGATGCCGAAGAGCCGATTCTTGTTTTACTGCTGTTTTTGGTTTCAGAAATCCTAGTAAGGAAATATTCTCGGAATTGGACGAAATCAACGCCCGGGGTCCTATTTTTGCACGAAGCTTCCGGAAGTCCGAGGGAGAGACGAAGTGGGGCCACGAGGCGCCGCCACAACAGGGCGGCGCGGCCAGCAAGGGGCCCGCGCGGCCCTGTTGTGTGGGCCCCTCGTGACGCCTCTTGACCTGCCCTTCCGCCTACTTAAAGCCTTCGTCGCGAAACCCCCAGTCCCGAGAGCCATGATACGGAAAACCTTCCAGAGACGCCGCCGCCGCCAATCCCATCTCGGGGGATTCAGGAGATCGCCTCCGTCACCCTGCCGGAGAGGGGAATCATCTCCCGGAGGTCTCTTCATCGCCATGATCGCCTCCGGATCGATGTGTGAGTAGTTCACCCCTGGACTATGGGTCCATAGCAGTAGCTAGATGGTTGTCTTCTCCTCATTGTGCTATCATGTTAGATCTTGTGAGCTTCCTATCATGATCAAGATCATCTATCTGTAATCCTACATGTTGTGTTTGTTGGGATCCGATGAATATTGAATACTATGTCAAGTTGATTATCAATCTATCATATATGTTATTTATGTTCTTGCATGCTCTCCATTGCTAGTAGAGGCTACTGGCCAAGTTGATACTTGTGACTCCAAGAGGGAGTATTTATGCTCGATAGTGGGTTCATGCCTCCATTAAATGCGGGATAGTCACGAGAAAGTTCTAAGGTTGTGGATGTGCTTGTTGCCACTAGGGATAAAACATCGATGCTTTGTCTAAGGATATTTGTGTTGATTACATTACGCACCATACTTAATGCAATTGTCTGTTGTTTACAACTTAATATTGGAGGGGTTCGGATGATAACTTTGAAGGTGGACTTTTTAGGCATAGATGCATGTCTGGATAGCGGTCTATGTACTTTGTCGTAATGCCACTGATTAAATCTCATAGTACTCATCATGATATATGTATGTGCATTGTTATGCCTTCTTTATTTGTCAATTGCCCAACTGTAATTCGTTCACCCAACATCTGCTATCTTATGGGAGAGACACCGCTAGTGAACTGTGGACCCCGGTCCTATTCTTTACATCTGAAATACAATCTGCTGCAATTGTTCTTTACTATTCTTTGCAAACAACCATCATCATCCACACTATACATATAATCCTTTGTTTACAGCAAGCCGGTGAGATTGACAACCTCACTGTTACGTTGGGGCAAAGTTCTGTGATTGTGTTGTGCAGGTTCCACGTTGGCGCCGGAATCCCTGGTGTTGCGCCGCACTACACTCCTCCGCCATCAACCTTCAACGTGCTTCTTGGCTCCTCCTGGTTCGATAAACCTTGGTTTCTTTCTGAGGGAAAACTTGCTACTGTACGCATCACACCTTCCTCTCGGGGTTCCCAACGGACGTGTCGATTGCACGCATCAAGCTCTTTTTCTGGCGCCGTTGCCGGGGAGATCAAGACACGCTGCAAGGGGAGTCTTCCACATCCAATCTCTTTACTTTGTTTTTGTCTTGCTTTACTTTATTTACTGCTTTGTTTGCTGCATTATATCAAAACACCAAAAAATTAGTTGCTAGTTTTACTTTATTTACTGTCTTGTTCTCTATATCAAAAACACAAAAAAATTAGTTAATTGCATTTACTTTATTTAGTTTGCTTTATTTACTACTGCTAAAATGGGTACTGTTGAGAATACCAAGTTGCGTGACTTCACTAGCACAAATAATAATGATTTCTTATGCACACCTATTGCTCCACCTGCTACTACAGCATAATTCTTTGAAATTAAACCTGCTTTACTGAATCTTGTTATGAGAGAGCAATTTTCTGGTGTTAGTTCTGATGATGCTGCTGCCCATCTTAATAATTTTGTTGAACTATGTGAGATGCAAAAGTATAAGGATGTAGATGGTGACATTATAAAATTGAAATTGTTTCCTTTCTCCTTAAGAGGAAGAGCTAAAGATTGGTTGCTATCTCTGCCTAGAAATAGTATTGATTCATGAACTAAATGTAAGGATGCTTTTATTGGTAGATATTATCCTCCCGCTAAAATTATATCTTTGAGAAGTAGCATAATGAATTTTAAGCAATTAGATAATGAATATGTTGCTCAAGCATGGGGGAGAATGAAATCTTTGGTGAAGAATTGCCCAACCCATGGACTGACTACTTGGATGATCATACAAACCTTTTATGCAGGACTGAATTTTTCTTCGCGGAACCTATTAGATTCAGCTGCTGGAGGTACCTTTATGTCCATCACTTTGGGGGCGACAACAACGCTTCTTGATGATATGATGACAAATTACTCTGAATGGCACACGGAAAGAGCTCCACAAGGTAAGAAGGTAAATTCTGTTGAAGAAACCTCCTCCTTGAGTGATAAGATTGATGCTATTATGTCTATGCTTGTGAATGGTAGATCTAATGTTGATCCTAATAATGTTCCTTTAGCTTCATTGGTTGCCCAAGAACATGTTGATGTGAATTTCATTAAAAATAATAATTTCAACAACAATGCTTATAGGAATAATTCTGGTAACAACTATAGGCCATATCCTGCTGCTAATGGTAGTAGTTATGGTAATTCTTATGGGAATTCTTACAACAATAATAGGAGTGTACCCCCTGGTCTTGAAGCCATGCTTAAAGAATTTTTTAGTACACAAACTGCTTTAAACAAATCTGTTGAGGAAAAGCTCGATAAAATTGATATTCTTGCTTCTAAGGTTGATAGTCTTGCCTCTGATGTTGATCTTTTAAAATTTAAAATTATGCCCAATAAGGATATTGATAATAAGATTGTTACTACAGAAAATTCCATCCAAGTTCGAATTAATGAGAATATTAGATTGATGGCCGAATTGCATGCTAGGTGGGAAAGAGAAGAAAACGAAAAACTAGCTAAAGAGAATAATGTAGCTAAAGTTTGGACTATCACCACCACTAGTAATGTTAATGATTCACATGTTGCTACACCTCCTACTATCAATGGTAAAATAATTGGTGTTGGCAATGTTACTACTCCTAGTGCAAAGCGTGCAAAATTGCTCGAAACTCGCTAAAACTGCTGAAATTGATAAAACTGCTGAAATTTTTCAAAATATTGGGGACAATGATCCCATTGCTGTAGATCATAATGGTTTAGACTTTGATGATTGTCACATCTCTGAAGTTATAAAGTTCTTACAAAAGCTTGCTAAAAGTCCTAATGCTAGTGCTATAAATTAGGCCTTTACAAATCACATTACAAATGCTCTCATAAAAGCTAGAGAGGAGAAACTAAAACTTGAAACCTCTATTCCTAGGAAGTTAGAAGATGGTTGGGAGCCTATCATTAAGATGAGGGTCAATAATTTTGATTGTAATGCTTTATGTGATCTTGGTGCAAGTATTTCTGTTATGCCTAAGAAAATTTATGATATGCTTGACTTGCCACCATTGAAGAATTATTATTTGGATGTTAATCTTGTTGATAATGCTATAAAGAAACCTTTGGGGAGGATTGATAATGTTCGTATTATGGTTAACAATAACCTTGTCCCCGTTGATTTTGTTGTCTTGGATATTGAATGCAATGCATCTTGTCCCATTATATTGGGAAGACCTTTTCTTCGAACTCGTTGGTGCTACCATTGATATGAAGGAAGGTAATATTAAATATCAATTTCCTCTCAAGAAAGGTATGGAACAATTCCCTAGAAAGAGAATGAAGTTACCTTATGATTCTATTATTAGAACAAATTATGATGTTGATGCTTCGTCTCTTGATGTTACTTGATGCACACTTTCTGCGCCTAGCTGAAAGGCGTTAAAGAAAAGCGCTTATGGGAGACAATCCATTATTTTACTTCTGCACTTTATTTTATATTTGAGTCTTGGAAGTTGTTACTACTGTAGCAACCTCTCCTTATCTTTATTTTATTGCATTGTTGTGCCAAGTAAAGTCTTTGATAGTAAAGCCAATACTAGATTTGGATTGCTGCGCAGGAACAGATTTCTTGCTGTCACGAATTTGAGCAGTAGTCCCTGTAGAAAAATCAAAAAAATCTGCCAATTTACGTGCGTGATCCTCAGATATGTACGCAACTTTCATTCAGTTTGGGCATTTTCATCTGAGCAAGTCTGGTGCCACTTTAAAATTCGTCTTTACGAACTGTTCTGTTTTGACAGATTCTGTATTTTATTTCGCATTGCCTGTTTTGCTATGTTTGATGGATTTCTTTGTTCCATTAACTTTCAGTATCTTTGTGCAATGTTCAGAAGTGTTAAGAATTATTATGTCACCTCTGAATATATGAATTATGCACTGATCCTCTAATGAGTTTGTTTCGAGTTTGGTGTGGAGGAAGTTTTCAAGGGTCAAGAGAGGAGGATGATACAATATGATCAAGAAGAGTGAAAAGGCAAAGCTTGGGGATGCCCCGTGGTTCATCCCTGCATATTTTAAGATGACTCAAGCGTCTAAGCTTGGGGATGCCCAAGGCATCCCTTCTTCATCGACAACTTATCGAGTTCCTCTAGTGAAACTATATTTTTATTCCGTCACATCTTATGTGCTTTACTTGGAGCGTATGTTTGTTTTTGTTTTTGTTTTGTTTGAATAAAATCGGATCCTAGCATTCTTTGTTTGGGAGAGAGACACGCTCCGCTGTTTCATATGAACACATATGTTCTTAGCTTCATCTTTAATGTTCATTGCGAAATTTGAACTATTTCATTCATTGCTATATGGTTGGAAACGGAAAATGCCGCATGTGGTAAATGGTTTAATGTCTTGAATAATGTGATACTTGGCAATTGTTGTGCTCATATAGATCTTGTTTAAGCTCTTGCATCATGTACCTTGTACTCATTAATGAATAACTACATAGAGCTTGTTAAAATTTGGTTTGCATGATTGATCTCTAGAGTCTAGATATTTTCTGGTTGAGGAGTTTGAACAACAAGGAGACAATATAAAGTCTTATAATAGTTACAATATGTTCATATGTGAGCTTTTCTGTACCTTTTATACTTGAGTTTGCTTCAAACAACCTTGCTAGCCTAGCCTTGTATTGAGAGGAATTCTTCTCGTGCATCCAAATCCTTGAGCCAATAACCATGCCATTTGTGTCCACCATACCTACCTACCACATGGTATTTCTCCGCCATTCCAAAGTAAATTACTTGAGTGCTACCTTTAAAATTTCTATTCTTTGTCTTTGCAATATATAGCTCATGGGACAAATAGCT